>NC_090929.1:112621050-112924080 GCF_040938575.1 Ambystoma mexicanum | reverse complement strand
TATACTTCAGAGAAACACTTTACACTGACGTCTTCAGATATTGCTTGGATTTGCAGATATTGGTCTGTCACCTTTAGCTTAATCAACTTCCAGAACCTCATAGTGTTGTTAGCCAGCATGCAGCACATAATTTATTCAGCATCGTTTATCCCTATAAGGTATTTATGGCCCTTTAGCCAATTTTTATAGTTTTGCTTAACCCTTCCGGACCTCCCTTAACTCCCCTGGCGTCCTCGCCCTCTGTATCGCCCTTATCTCTAGTCACATCTTTTTTACGCACCTGGACCAAAGGATCAACACCGTGATCATGGTCCACCTTCCTTAATCCTTTTTCCAGTTGCTTTACTGGCACTGGCCCCCCAGAACATTGGAGACACGGGGGGCGAACCAGTCTGGAGAGGCCACGATGTCCAGAGCCACACAAAAAAAAAAGAAAAAGACTCCCAATCTTAGCATCAAAAGCCATGGCTATTGTCGAGGACCACTTTACTGCATGGTTCCTTGGACTAATTTCAACATTCAGGGCCTTTAACTCAGACCATGTTACCCCAAGAAGGGGGAGCCAACAGCAAACCATAGCATGATCACTCAATTCTGAACTTTTAACCTTCCGCCTTTCTGGAACAGGAATCGACAGATAGGAAATAATAGTCAATAGTAGACTTCCAAGGACCATAAAACTCATGGGTGCCGGGGGCCTCTCCCGAAAAGTTTCCATTCAATGGCACTAAGCCAAGCCTCTAACTCCTGTCGGACCATTTGTCCCCACTCTCGTGCCTCCCTTGATGTTCTTAACCTCACGATTCTTGGTAACAGCAATCATCCAAGCATTCAGTATTAAAGTCACCCAGGACAATAACAGAAGCTCCATCATCAGAGATTTCCCCAAGAACTAAGAAAGACCGAAAGTTCAGTGCTTCCTCCACCTTAGCAGGTTCAGGGCTTAGGTATACATTTATGATTGGTTATTTATGGTTTATAGTCATAATGTCGAAAAAAAAATGTCGACAAGCAAAAAAGTCGAAAAAAAATGTCGAAAACAGTAATGTCGACATCCCATACATATAATGGAGAAAGTCAATTTTTCGGAAAAAAAATGTCGACAAAAAAAATGATCGATTAACAGACAATAACCCGAAGTAATTATTGGGGGGGGTCCCCCCCCCCCCCCCAACCCCCCAACCTCAACCTACATCACGAACCATCCCAGCACCCCCTCCCCTTCCCTTCCCTTCGTCCTTCATCACCCACTTGTCTGTTACACTAGATAAAGATAGGTTACGAAATGGTTAACACAGTAGATGACATTCCTGAGTAAAGCACCTTGATTTGGTAGCAGGAAACCAGTAACGGCTGTGGAAAACCGTCATTACCTGACAGAACATCTCTTGAGAGGGTACTTCGGGCAATTGATTACACTTCATTCATACTTATAACAGGAGAAAAGGTAAGACACACTATCATTATAAAAAATAAAGTGTACTATAAAACACATAGTATAAAATACCACAAAAAACTAATTTTATGTATCGTTTCAGGTGATAAAATGGAAAACAAAGTAGAATTTATAGAAAGCCAAAAAGGAGGAAAGCAGTTAATTTGGAATGGTTACATATTCTATAAGGAGCTTCAGCGAAAAGAGAGGATTTACTGGCGCTGCACAGAATATGCAAAAAATAAATGTACAGCACGCGCAGTAACAGTCGGAACAGAGGTAAAGGGAAAAGCTGAACACAATCATATGCCTGATCAGACGAATATAATAATCAGGAAAACCTTAACGGAACTAAAAAGAAAAGCAATTGAACATGAGGGGGAAGCTAGTGGATCTGTACTCAGAGAAGTTTGTGGCCAATTACCAACACATGTAACAGCGCAATTACCGGCTGAAAAATTAATGCAGCGCACTATTAACCGAGCCAAACATACTAATGAAAACCTACCCCCTCCACCTACATCCTTTGAAAATATAACTATTCCGGACATTTTTAAAGTTACTGCACGAGGAGAAAATTTTTACTGTGACTCAATTGGAATAAACAATGACAAAATCTTGGTGTTCGCTACCGCAAAAAACTTTCAACATCTGAGTCAAAGCAAAAATTGGCAGAGTGACGTCACTTTTAAGGTATGCCCTCACCCGTTTTTTCAATTTTACACCGTACATGGAACAATCAATGACAAAATAATACCACTAATTTACTTTTTGATGCCAAAAAAAACAGAGGACGCATGCAAAATCATATACAATAAAATTAAGGAAACAACACCAGATTCAAAACCAGAGACAATAATCATGGATTATGAAACAGCTCAAATCAAGGGATTTTCTAGCGTGTACAGAGAAACTAAAATAAAAGGATGTTTTTTTCATTTCACACAAAGTGTTTGGAGAAAAATACAAAAATTAGGTTTGGGATCAAAATATACGGAGGACAGTTACTTTCAAATTAACGTTAAGAAACTTTTTGCTTTGGCTTTTGTACCGGAAAATCATGTTATTACTTATTACGAACATTTAATTGAAAGTCAATACTATAAAAATCATGAGGATGAATGTACAAATTTACTGGACTACTTCGAAAATACCTGGATAGGCCAATTAACTAGGAGTGGCAACAGACGCAGACCGAAATACCCAATTGATTTGTGGAACTGCTACCAGTCTACCATGGACAACAAACCAAGAACAAATAACGCATTAGAAGGCTGGCATAGCCGCATAAATAAAAATTTCAACACCCTACATCCAAATTTATGGCATTTCTTACGAGACTTAAAATTAGAGGAACAGCACCAGGAATTGCGAATTTCACAAACAATTTCATTGGCAAATCAAGCGCCAAAAACAAAAAAATACAGAGATTATGACAATAAATTAATGCAACTAGTACACGCATTCAGCATAGAGAACAAGGACAGTTACTTAGATTCTATTGCATTTAACTTAAAATGTTAAGAAAAACACTTACAGTTTATGGTCCTCAGGAATCCGTGTTGAAACAGGTGAAAACTCCGAAAAAAAACCCCCATAAATCCTGGTGCAAAACGAAATTGCATTGAACATGAAAAAGTGCCGATTCCAGGCTAAAATCCACAGCTTGAGTAAAAAAACTGTCCAAAGTCCACGAAAAGTATCCGTAATCCGCATTAATCCACGATCCAAATATCTGTTCCAGGTAAACTCGATACTCCAGGAAAAAACGACTGCCAAAAAAACCATAATCCAGAAAAAATGGAAACATCCAGGAATGCAAAGTCCAACATCCAGAAGGCAAAATCCAAGGAATCCAAGTAGACCCGGTCCGTCCGATGAAAAACCAGAAGAAAATGGTGAAAAACCAAAAAAAAAAAAAACAATCCGAGGACCGAACGGACGGAGACGCGACCGCGGGAGAAACTAATCGATAGTGAGCTTTAAAAATGGCGCTCACGTTTACGTTGTACTACGTATCGTGCGTAGGAAACCAAAACAAAAATATGTTAGTAACGATAAACATACATTTTTAACGCGCTAGCGCCATCAACTGGTTATTTAGTATATTACATGTTGAACTAAATTATAAACAAATGTTGCATTTATTTATTTATCTGAAAAAAATGCATTGTTACATTTATTTATTTAAAAAAATATGTTGCAGTTATGTTTGAATTAAATATTACCTATAATTAATTTTTACTATTTAATAAACATGAAACTAAATTACCTTCTGAGTTGCTTATTTTATTAATTATTACATGTATTGAATGAATGTATTTATGTATTTATTTATGTGTCGAAAAATTAATGTCGAAAAAAATAATGTCGACATTTTTGTATGTCGATATTATAGATTTTCGACATTAATTTGTCGACATTTTGACTGTCGACATTATTGATGTCGACATTATGACTGCACACCGTTATTTATAATGTGCTTAATACCCAGAGGTTTCTAAGCGTGGATCCAGGGATCGAACCTGTGGTGCTCTTGTGTTGTCTTGCTTCCAAGGCAAGCAAGTTGCCCCTGAGCTATCCTCCCGAGTCAAGGAAATGTTACCAGCAAACACTTGCTAGTCCCTCTCCCATCCAGATCTATTCTTCGGAATGCAAGGCGCAGATTTCTCCTAATGGCAATCAAAATCCCTCCAAATGGGCAACCCCTTGTACATCATTCTGCCTCAATATATGCTACATCAAAACCATTTATAATCGGCATGTCCATCAACAAAGTTTCCTGCAAGCACATAATACCATGTGAGAAAAACAAATCTGGATTGTTCACAAAAACCCTAGAATTCCAAGACACTAAAGACAAGTCTGCCTTTCAGGCTAACTGGTTGTAGTCCACCCAATGAGACTGGGCATAGTTCACCACATTTTGTAGGAACTGCACAGTGTCGTGAGGACCCAGCCATATCTAGCTGCGCAGCACTCCGTCGCTCCACTTCCCTATCTCCAACCCCAAATTCTTGGGACAAACATCTTGATATAATGGGAAGTCCCCACATCAGCAATTCCGAATCCTAGTGACAGGAATGATTCATTTTCAGTCATAAAAACTGGAAAAACTAATAATCGTCCCGGACCTAGCCGACGCACTCCTCCAGTCTCTAACACCAACCTGCCAACTCAATAAACAAATAACCCCTGACGCCTTTGACTCATGGCTCAACGCATCACTAATGCGGTCCACACCCTCTTGCAAACCATCACCCCGCCGTGGCCTGTTCCCCAGATGGTTCACTCCTCAGTTGAAGGCCACTAAACAGCTATATAAATACCTAGAACGCAAATGGCAGAAATACAAAACCCAGGAGAGCAAAGCCACCTTAGCCCGACAATTTCATTAGTACAAGGCCGAAATCAGGAAAGCAAAAAAAGCCCACTACAACTCCCGAATCCTAAACTGCAAAAACCCCAGCAAAGAACTTCACAAAATCATCTCCAAATTCACCAAACCGGCATGCACCACGACCGTCCCGACCCCTCTCACAATCTCTGTGCGACTCACTCTCTCTCCACTTTTACACCACGGCACTCGAAAGATCAAATGCTCTAGCCACCAAACTGGCTCTCTTACATCCACCAGGCAGTACTCCCGCCTCCCCACCCCCATACCGGCAAACTCTCCGCCTGCGACCACTACACAACCAACGTTTGAATCCTTTAGTCCAATATCACCAGACCAATTTCTCAAATTTCTATCTGCCCGCAAACCATCTGGCTCTCCGATTGATCCTGGCCCGGCCACAACCCTCAAAGAAATATTTGCTTCAACCTGCGCAGGAGAACTTGCAAGATCCATCATAAATGACTCCCTTTCCTCTGGTATCTTTCCCGACGCATTCAAAATGGTTCATGTCAAACCTCTAATAAAAAACCTTCCCTCAATCCCAAAAACTACCGCCCCATCTCAAACACCAGGTTCCTTGCCAAACTCATTGACCGAACCGCCTACTCCCAACTAAATGCCTTTGTCGAAGCCAACAATCACCTAGACCCCGCACAATCAGGTTTTAGAACCCGTCAAGGAACTGAAACCACCTTAACCTCAATCTAGGATGACCTTAAAATGACGGCAGACTCCGCGGGATGCACTGCATTAATCCTTCTTGACCTATCCGCCGCCTTCGACACAATCAATCACTCAATCCTCCTGGACCGCCTCCACTCCCTAGGAATTCGTGGCACCGCTCTTAAATGGATAGCTTCCTTTCACAATGATAGGTACCAAATAACGATACTCTCCACCTATTCCTCCCAAGCACGACCAGTCGACACGGGAGTCCCACAAGGAGCATGCCTATCTGCCCTCCTGTTCAATCTCTACTTGATCACTCTCCCACCAATAATTCGCTCACACAACATCATGGGTTACAACAACGCTGACGACCCTCAACTAATTCTAAAACTCCTGAACTCAAAACCCAACTCCCGACCTGACCTGGCCTCCGGTCTCCTTGACATACAGCTCTGGATGACCCAAAGCCACCTCTTGTTAAACCCCTCCAAAACGGAAATCATGGTATGTGTCAACTCCGAACTTCTTCCGCACCCACTTCCCTGGCCATCTGCCATGGGCAACTCACCAACCCCCTCCACCTCAGTGAAAAATCTTGGATGCACCCTTGACTCCGACCTAATACTCTCGCGCCAAGTCTACAACGTCTCAAAGTTCTGCCACTACACCACCTTAAAACCCTTAGGCGCATCTTTCCATATCTCTCCTTCCCCAAAAGACTCTCCGCAGTCAAATCAATCGTTCAATACTGGACTACGCAAACCCCCTATGCCTCAGAGTCCATGCGTACCAACTGAATAAACTCCAAAGGGCACAAAACGCTGCAGCCAAACTCCTACTTGCGCTCAGCCCAAGAGACCACATCTCCCCAGCCCTTAAGACGCTGCACTGGCTTCCAGTGGCCCAAAGGGTGACTTTCAAAACCTTATGCATCTCCCATAGAGCATTGCATAAAACCGGACCTCAATATCTTCAAGACAAGCTAAAACCCTATCAGCCTCCACGCATCCTAAAATCAAGCTCAGCCGGCCTCCTAGTCATACCTAAGAAACTCAGTGAGGTTAGGCGGATCATCATTCTCAGCCTTGGCCCCCACGCTGTGGAACAAACTCCCTCCCAACATACGCCTAACTGAGGATTTAATGTCTTTCTGCAAACTATTGAAAACTTGGCTCTTCCCCTAAAACCAACCCATATGCAAACTAACCCAAACTGACTAACAGCATCTCAATGACACCAACCCAACAAACTACCTGATGCGAGAAATCGACAGCTAATAACCTCTAATATAAACTAAAAGGACAAACAGAATTAAACGAGTAAAGTAGATCAAAGCAGTGAAGTGGATAATAAGAATAAATCATACGGAAACAGCAACAAGATTAAAACTAATGAAATGGATATAATGCATGATGGATGAAATAGATACATTGGATGAAGCATCTGGAACGGATGAATGCGCTGAGTGGAAGAATGTGTTGAACAGATGAGTATATAGATCGGATGAGTGTGGAGATCGGATGAGTGTGTAGTTGGGATGACTGTATAGAATGGATGGATATGTCGAGCGGTTGGGTGTGTACAGCAGACGAGCGTGGAGAGCGGATGAGTGCGTAAATACAGAGAAGGGAGCAGAATGCAGGAGTGCGTAGAACAGATGAACGTGCAGAACGAGTGAGCGTAAACCGGATGAGTGTGTAGAGCGGATGAGTACGGAAGTGCAGAGAGTGTGTAGATCGCTAGAGCAGATGAATGTGCAGACCTGACGTGTGTATAGTGCGGATGAGTGTAGAGAGCGGATGAGTGTAGAGAGCGGATGAGTGTAGAGAGCAGATGAGTGTAGAGAGCAGATGAGTGTAGAGAGCAGATGAGTGTAGAGAGCAGATGAGTGTAGAGAGCAGATGAGTGTAGAGAGCAGATGAGTGTAGAGAGCAGATGAGTGTAGAGAGCAGATGAGTGTAGAGAGCAGATGAGTGTAGAGAGCAGATGAGTGTAGAGAGCAGATGAGTGTAGAGAGCAGATGAGTGTAGAGAGCAGATGAGTGTAGAGAGCAGATGAGTGTAGAGAGCAGATGAATATATAGAAAGGATTACTGCGTATGAGCAAATGACTTTATAGGGCTGATGAGTGCATATGGCATATAGCAGTTGAATGTGTGGAAAGAACGAGTGCGGGGAGCGGAAGAGGGCGGGGAGCGGATGAGGGCGGGGAGAGGATGAGGGCGGGGAGCTGGTGAATGTGTAGAGCATGCGAGGGCATAAAGTGGACAAATGCCTAGACCCAATGAGTTACATAGACCGGATGAGTTGCGTAGAACGGATAACTATGTAGAACGGATGAGTGCGGAATGCATGCAGAGCAGATGAGTGCCTAGAACATATGAGTGCGGGGAGGGCTGTTGGGGTTTTAATGAGTATCTGGATGCCTGCTCCCGGGGCTGATGGAGTCGATCCGGATGCCCGGGGGTAGGCATCATGACAAAACCACACCTGTTTATCCTTGGGGAGCCTAAGGCCCACCTTCCACTCTCAAATAGTTGCACTAGTGGCTTGTGGTCAGATCTAACAATAAAACGCCTACCCCACAAAAAATACTTAAAGTGCGTGATGGCCCAGACCATAGCCAAGGTCTCTCTCTCGATAAGAGTATTTAGATTCCGCTCCCTTCAATGCTCTCGACGCAAATGCAATTACTCTTTCCCTATTATCATTGTCATACTGTACTAAAGTTGCTCCTGGTCCCAATACGCTGCCATCTACCACCAACACCGTTTTATCTGATGAATCAAATTTTCCAATTCAGGGAGCTTTACTAATCACTTCCTTAATGTTTTCAAATGCTACACCACACTCTGATGTCCATTCAAACTTGGCACCTTTTTTTAGTATCATCCTTATGGGAGTGGAGACCATCGCAAAATCTTTAACAAACTTATGATAGTATTCAGCAAGGCCTAAAAAAGACCTCACATGATCCTTGTTGCACGGCACTGGTGCATTCTTTACCGCCTCTACCAAGCATTTCTTGGGTCTCATCCCACACTCATCAATTTCATGCCCAAGATATTCCACTCTCTCAACCCCTATCTTGCACTTATCTCTCTTCACAGTCAAACCAGCTTCTGACAGCCTGCCCAAAACATTGGCTAAAACCTCATGATGCTCAGCCGCACTCTTTGCATATATAAGCACGTCATCCTGAAATACTACGATGTTCTTTATCCCTTCCAATATAGTGTCCATTACTCTTTGAAACACCGAAGCTGCAGAAGCAAGCCCAAACGGCATTCTGCAATATTTGAAAGTACCAAGGGGCGTTATGAACGCAGTCAGATGCTGGCAGTCTTCTCTCAAGGGAATCTGGTGGTATGCTTAAGAAAGGTCGATCACCGATAAAAATTTAGCTCCTTTAAGAGTTGACAATGTATCCCCAATTATCGGTAATGGATGTCTGTCTACAAGTATGTTTCTGTTAATATCTCTCATGTCCACACAGTCTTATTTGTCCATTTGGTTTCATTGCGACAACTATAGGAGATAACCACTCCGAACTCTCACTCTGTTCTATGATTCTTTTCTGCAGCAAAGTCTCAATTTCTGACTTCAACTTCTCTCTCAATTCATGAGGTACTGGTCTCACTTTGTGCACTCTTGGTATTGCTCCAGCCTTCAATCGTATTTCATGCTCAACCCCTTTGAGCATCCCCAATTCTTCTTGAAACACTTTTGAAAACTCATTTTCCCACTTGTCCTTTACCTCAGCAACTGTGACAGGTTCCTCCGCATTCGCTTGTATTCGAATGCCTAGTTTGTGTTGCTCACCCCACCCTAACAGGGAAGATCCTTCTTGTGTCACACATATCTCTGATTGACAACTTCTTCCTCTGTACTTTATGGCCGCCTGGAACTTTCCCAATATCTCAATCTTCACATTACCATAAGCATATGGTTCAATACTGTGCTGTTTAAGATCAGTGATTGAGCCTTGTAAACAGTTCTCATATGTCCTTTTAGATACTGGAGTCCAGGGCGAGCAACCATCTACTTTTAGTGTAACAGCTCTTCCATTTATCATAAACACATCGGTCGGAGCACTTCCTCTATTGGAGACTTCTGCTATCTCCAACACATGCTTGGTTTGTATGCTCTGGACTGCACTCACACATTCCTCTTGTTCTGGGACTCTTGCTCCAGGCTCAATACATTGCACTTGACTCGAATCTCGGCAGACTCTTGCAAAATGTCCTCTCCTTCTGCATTTTAAACATGAAACATTTCTCGCTGGACAAAATGCACTCGCGGAAATGACGATTGCTGCCACACTTATAGCACTTGGTCTCCTTATTCACGCTCATCCTCCTGACTCCTTTTACAGCTGCCACTTCACCTTCTTGTTTCTCTCCTTTCATAGTCGACATGTACTTATGTGTCTGCTCCATGCCTCTGGCAGTCTCCACTGCCACTTCTAGAGACACGTCTTTAGTCAGTAGTCTTTCTTGAATTTTCATATTATTAGTACAATGTACCAACTGGTCTCGTATTAGCGATTCTGTTAATTGACCAAATTCACATGTGTGGCTTAAGGATCTTAATGCTGCTATAAAATTCTCCACTGGGCTCATCAGCCAACTTCTTCCAACCGTCCACTGCCGTCACGCGAGCCTTCCTCAGCCTAGAATCATAACAAAGGATAAGAAGGAGGTCTGAGGTTTTTGTTTGTGCTAATTGATTTTCATTCAAAATGGATTGAGTGGGAAGCGGTCAAAGAAGTCATGGCTAGAGAATTGATAGCATTTTTAGACAAAGTGTTTCTTAAAGAAGGGGTACCTACAGAACTTGTCTCGGACAATGGGGTTCAACTTGTGTCTGAAGCTATGAAGAGATTTCTTGGTAGTTATGGCATAAGACAACTCATTGTACCACCCTAGAGTGAATGGGCTTGTGGAGAGGGTCAACCGATGGCTGAAAGAAGGTTTGCAATTAGCAATGAGAAGGGGGCAACCAATGAGAGAAGTTTTAAACCTATTGACGTGGAGTTCTATAACCACCCCACATTCAGTGACAGGAGTGTCACCTTTCGTGTCCCTGAAAGGGAGGGAACCGGGGACCAAACTGTGTCCGGGTTGGTTAGGGGTAGCCAAAGTGGTTCATGTAGATAGAGCACAAATAATAAGACTCATTAGTGCCAGCCAAGAAAAAAATATAGCCAATTTCAATGTCCGTGAAAAGGTGAAGGAACGTGAGTGGAATGTAGGGGAGAGAGTGAATGTAAAGAATCCCAGATTGGTGAACAAATGTTTAGAAAGTAAATTCTTGGGGCCTAAGAGGATATCCACAGTCAAGAAGTCTGTAGTAATTTTGGAAGATGGTGAAGTGTGGTCAAAAGGATGGATTGCTAAAGTGTATGGGAAGGATGAGAGAGTTGAGAGTGCATAGAAGCAAGAAAAAAAAGGAAGTGAAAATGAAGATGTGCCGACTGGGAGCAAATTCAGTAGTTCTGCCAGGATGAGGTCCAAACCTGTCTGGATGAGAGACTATATGGCGTGAATGTTCCATGAGTAGTGTTATGGTTTAAAGTTTATATTTTATATACATGCTATACTATTTATGTTGTTCAACTTTTTAATGTTACATGTTGTTACTTAATCGCATAATATTCAATCATTTTGTGCAAGGAGATTATGTAAATTTTGGATGTTATTTTTTTCTTCCTTAAGGGGAAGATATGTAGTGAATAGTAATGTTTATGTGCGTGCCGTCATGCGAGCTTCTTATCCTTTGTTATGATTCTAGGCTGGGGAAGGCTCGCGTGACGGCAGTGGACGGTTGGAAGAAGTTGGCTGAGGGAGTGTTTGTTCCGGCGGGTTTGCCATAATAAACTTTGAGTTAATTTCCAAACTCACTGCCTCATCAAGTCTTTCGACAAGGCACCTCTATTAGACTACTAAACAGAATAACTTCTGCTACCTCAGAGACCATCCCCAGGATTGACACTGATGGCAGTGGTACCTCTCTCCAGTGACCGCGGCCTGAGTTATCTCCGCACAATATCCAGGGATGAACTCCCTTTACATGTTGGTCTAAGGCTCTAATTTAGGCCCCTCAGGGCCTGCATACAGCACAGGAACATTTGTTGAAGCAACAATATATGCTTCCAGAAAATTCACTTTACGCACAAGATCTTTTAGGGTTTGTCTTAGCTCAAAATTCAAGGAGTCATACCCCCTATCCATTGGATCTAGTAGTCGTGCCAAGATTGGAGATGACAGCTCATCAACCACACATGTTATGATCCCTCCCCTACAAGATTGACATGCTCCATCACCAGGTTGGCCCTCTTGAGGGGACCATATATTTTGTAGAGCCTCCAGCCCTTCCTCCCCCTGTATACCAACTACTGGTCCCGATCTCCCGACCATGCAATTCCACGGAGCAGGCCGGCAGGAGGCATTCACTTTAGTGGGGTTTAGTGATTCCGGCTGGAATAACAATTTCTGTAAAACCCTGAGCCCCCGCTGGTGATTCTGGGAAAGCCCACTGATTAGTCCTAAAATCCAGTTATAGTCTTACTTGCTTCCCTAGTTCATGTAAAATGACAGGAGCCAACAGATACATTTGAAACCAGGTATATCCCTGGTACGAAATCCCCGTCCACCATAATATCTGTTTTCCTCAATTCGGGATAATGCTTGCTCCGCATTTCCCATTGCCACCGTCCGAGAATTATCAGGAGCATCCATTGCTATGGCAGGGTATTCCTCGCCTCAACCAACCAGTCCCAAATTTGCCTGCTGCCCTGCATCTCCTTCAACAGCAGGGATTGTAGGACTCAAGGTAAGCGCCATTAATATGTCTTTTGCCCACCCCCCATCCATGCCCGAAATAGGTGCAACCTTTTTCCCCTCCAAGTTGGACCCGGGTGCCAGCCCCCATTCTCCTTAGAGTAGCCACCATTGCTCAGCATATTTATTCTTGGGGGATCCTCTTTAGTACAATCAATCAAATTACCGAGGACAGAATCAAACAAATTTTGCACAGCCTTATGGTAGGGGTTCAAAGTCCAAAAGGCCCACAGTCACCCCTTAATACACAGTTATTTTCTTACTCCATAAGTCCCGGCACAGTCTTCTTGTGAGGGGTTCAAAAGCTGGAAGCCTGCAGTCACCCCAAGGAGCACTGTTATGTTGTCAGTGACTCAGTCATCTGCTCTCTGCCGGAGTCTTTACATTTTTAAGATTCTCGTTTGCAGTAATTATAACCTTGGTGGCCGCCCTTTCCCGGATTAATCCTTCCGGGATTTGCTCACTACGTTTCACATTGAAGATGACATCTTTAAGTTAGTAGTCGAAAAGGGGGTCGGTTGTTAGGAACTCGGGCAGCGTTTGATCGGTGGAGGCAGGGTTCAGTAAATAGTCTGGCAACAAGCACTTTTCATCTCTTACCCGAGAGGACCCTGTGAAGGAAGCCGAATCAATGGACATCTTTTTCATTTCGTACTCATGCTGCATTTCCCTCCCTCTGAGCCTTTTCTCTTTGTCGTTGCCTTCAGATTGTACTGCAAGTTTCTTGAATTCTAGTTCCAGTCTCATTCTTTCAAGACATAGATATTCTGGGCTTAGATTGTGACCCACAGGGGTCATGATAGGAGACTGTTGAATTACAGGAGCAGGCCGAAGAGCGGAGATGCTCACTCATTGAGGATTCTCCTCACCTTCTGACCCATTTGGCAGATTGGAGCTAAAGCTCTAAACTATCAGTTTCATCAATTTCCACATCAAGGTTGGGAGTAGGGGATATGGGCCTACTCCCAGGGTTCGGTGATTTAACAACTTTTCACCCTTTAAACTCAGCCCCCTTGTCGTACATAAATCTTTCAATTGTTCCATTGTAAGTGCAGTAAGGGACTGTTCATTAAAATAATACATTCCTGGCATTATTTTCAGTTACAAGATTACTTTTCTTTTTGGTGGAGCTAGATGGTTTATTTGGGCACAAATACAACCAATAGTCAATGCAACCACTCTACACCAATTCCACCGCCTGCCACCAGTGTTAGGTAAGAATAAGTGCACTCCAACTGGTGTGGGACTACGCAAGACTTATTTCTTGGTATTAGGCAACCCACCTTTTAATATAGGCCTGTACTACACAAGTTGGCAGTGTGACTGAGCAGACAGGCTCATCTTGAGAGGGGTAATGTGATCTGTAGAATGTGCAATGAAACCAGTAAATACGAGTATCCAATTAAACACTTACACACAAAGTTATATAATATTTATTTATACACACAGATATTTAAAGCATTCTTTAAAAAATCAGTAATGAGCTGTGCCATTAATTCTCAGTTTGGATTCAATTCAAAAAGTGAACAATAAAGCAGGTGAGTAATTAATGTATATGTTACACATGTCGCAGAGGGATGCAGGCAGTCTATTATCCCAGCATTAAAGTGTTCAACATTTAAAACCTGTAAGAGAACAAGCACTGCCAAAGCCAATAGGTTCAGATGGAGGCCTTTAGGGAGCCAGCACAGACAAAGTCAGTGGACAAAATCAAAGTTCGGAAGATCATCTTCTTAGAAAAAGGTTCTTAAATAGTCAAAGGAGAAATCAAAGCAACTCAAGAGGAGTCACCTTTAGAAAGCACAAGCTGTAAGGCCAATGCAGGTAAGTTGAGGTCAACTACGTGTAGGGTTAAATCGCACTCCCAAAGATAGGAAGCACCCAAAATGGCAAAAGGATAAAATACCCCAAGCCCCACAGTACCTTAAAAATAAAGAAAGTATTCCAGCTGGTTGCCTTCACGATGCAATGCAATAGACCCTTGTTCCTGGTCCTTGGACGTGGTGACAAAAGGGAGGACGTCTGGCAGGGTCATGCAGCAGCACTCGGAAACTGCAGCAATGGATTTTTGTCGATTCAGCGGCTCTTTGTGATTTTGCCACCATTTTCTCAGCGCCAAAGAAGAATGAAAAACTCTGGTTAGGATTTCCTTGATCCCTCGGTCCTGGACTCTGGACAATGCACTCACAAGTGGTCGAGGTTCCCCGGGTATTGGGCTTCTGCAGCTTTGTAAACTCGCAGCAAGTCGGGGGTTATAGTAGAGTTTGTCTTAAGGCTGCTTGGTCCCACCAGCATAAGAGAGGAAGTTGTCCTTTACGTGTCTTCCCAGTTGTTAGGGAGAATTGACAGAAATGTGCTAATTTCTCTCTACCGCAGAGACCCCCAGCAACTTTGCTGGATTTTGAGGACTTGAATTTTTAACCTGGAGAGAGTGAGGCCCTTTTCCCACTCTCTCATGTAATTTTATGTGATTTTAAACTGTTTCTTTTGGTTATGGAGTCTGACAAACTCCATAGGCATCATCTTTTACATTGTGTCACACAGCACCTTCAGTGCAGTGGCACAAGGAAGTCTTTCGGATTTCCCAAAGGGTTAAATACCTTCTCTTGGCTAAACTACTTTTTCCAAGAGCAGTAAAGTGAAATTGACTTTACTTACATTTGTAACTTTCTAGACCCAGCACACACTATCTCACAATAGAGTGCTGGAGGGGTTACTTAGTATCCCCTTTGTCTAGCTTCTCAAGAAACAATTTTATGTTACCGTTTCCTCAACGAATGGCTTGTGGCAGTGTTTTACTTTTAACTACTGTGGTGTGCATTTACTGCGGGCTGCGTTCACAGCTGCATTAAAGCACCCAAGAGTGCCAATTTTTGTCAAAATGGCCCTGGTCTTCTATTTTCGCCATTTCTTTGCGGAAAGGTCCTTCTTGAGATGTACTCTGCACACCAAACCAGGTTTGGGCCCTTTGTTCGTTTTGCCTTTGGTGGGATTCACAAGGAAAGGCCGCCTCTGGCTCCAGGGTGTCTGGCGGGGGCAGGACGCGTGGGAGGTGCCCGATACTCCCTGTGCTTAGTTTCCTAGGAGACAGGAATGCACCCTTAGGTGATTGGCCGGCTGGCTGTCCGACAAGGACAGCCACCCTGCTGGGTGACTGACAACTAGGCTGGAATGAATGGGAGAAACCTGCATAAAAGGCAAGGCTTTTTGGCTTGGAAGGCTGAGTCGACCACTGGACGAAGGAATCCAAAGAAGAACTGCTGCAACTCCTGGACCGTTGGTTTGCCCTCTGCTGCTGCGCTGAAACTCCAAATTTGTATCGACAGAGAGGCCCCTGCAAAGACAGCTTCTCCCTTTGAGTTGGTGGGACCAATCAACTTCGAAGTAAGCCACCTGGACATCCTCTCAGAGCTGGTTGAATTTCCACTGCAGTCGCTCCTGGAACCGAATAGCCAGGGAGAGGGACACCAGATCGTGTGCCTTGCTGTTAAGCTGGCCAAGAGAAAAATGAGTGGGCACCACTAAATAGAAATAGAATTTAAAGTTCAATCATGCTCAGGTTCTATAAATACATGTAGTTCAAAAGAAGTTATGCAGGAGCTGGCTGTGAAGAGTCTGGAGACACCCTGACTCCAAATATATGTACAGCAAAAGACCGGATAAAAATACCAAGTCACACGGCCGCTCTCAATTTATCCCAACCTGGGTTATGAATTTAATCAGATTTCAGAAAAATTCAATAAAGTAATCAAAATTTGATCCAAGTCTTCCAATAACTCAGTCGCCGTTGTGTTGCACAAAATAGAATGGTCACTAATACATTCTTCGTGAGGAAGCAGCTGCCACAGCCTGTAAGTGAAACAGACTTAATATGCCAATGCATTTCGGAAACTTATTTCCTTCATCAGGGCTAGTCTATTGTTAAAAACAATCATATGTATAACCAAAGTAACATATTACAAAAGGTGACATGCCATTACAATGTGTGTGAATAATCAACAGAAGAAGGAGAGAACATACCATCCAATCGAGGTAAAAATGATGGGAAGAGTGCCGAAAAGTGTAGGGAATAAAAAAGACAAAATAAGAGAAAATGAATGTTTAAAGTAAACACACAGCGTGTGTGGCAGAAGGTGAAGCAGGAAAAGTCCTTTACCTGTGTGATGTGGCAGGTTTCAATAGAAAGCAAAGCGGTGTTGCTGAAGTGCTGGATGCCAATAATAGCATTCGTGTAGTTGCGCGTAGTAGAGGGGGATTGCGTCCCTCGGCAGCTAAATGTAAGGTAAAGCACTGGTTATAAAGATTCTACGTGTGGTAGTGATTGCAAAGATCCTGAATGAGCAGATGACATACCCTGGACTGCACGGGTGGTCGTGACTCGATGTAAGCGTAGACGAGCAAAGGCTCTGTCTGCCGTGCAGCCGCGTTAGAGCGTTGCTATGGTAACGTTACTCTTAAGTACCACGTGATCGTCTCGCGTCTAAAGCAGGCGCGAGTCGTAGAGATTCTGCAAACTCTGTTAGTGAGAGTATAGGGTAGAGATATGATTGTCTAAACAATTATGAGGCATCCTGAGGTAATACCATGAATTAACATGGAGCCACACGGAAAAATTGAAAATCGAAAATAAAACATGGAAATAGAAGAGTTGCAGCAGTCGTCCTCTTCCAGCTCGTCTTCGGTTCTTTCGTTCCAGTGGTCGACTCTCCTTTCCAGTCCAGGAAACTGGCCTTTTAAATAGTTCTCTCCCTTTCATTCCAGCCTAGCTGTCACTCACCCAGCAGGGTGGCTGTCCTTGCCGGAGAGTCAGCCAGCCAATCACGCCAGAGTGCATTTGGGTCTCCTAGGAGACTAAGCACAGGGAGTTTCGGGCACCTCCCTCACTTCCTGCCCACCCCAGACACTCGGACGCGGTCTTCAGTCCTGAAGCCCGCCAAAGGCATAGAAACAAAGGGATCAAGCCTGGTTTGGCGCGCAGAGACAAACACTAAAAGGACCTTTCCAAAAATAAATGGTGAAAAAAGAAGACAGGGTACTGTTTAAACAAAGGGACTTGAGGCGCCATCTTGAAAAACAAGGCTCCCGCGATTTTTAGCTATCGGTGTTCGCGGTCTGGAAAAATGATGGTAGTTCGTTGTAAAACCACTGCCACCAGCCATTTCCATAGGAAAGGTTAGCATTTGACTGCTACATGAGTTTCTAGACACAGGGGATACTAGGTAACCCCTCCAGTTCTCTATAGGAAGATAGTGTGTGCTGGGTCTAGGAATTTAAAAAGACTAGTAAAGTCAATTTAACTTTACATTCTCTGGAAAACAGCAGGTTATCTCAGAGAAGGTATTTAAACCTTTTGGAAGTCTAAAAGACATCCGTGTGTCACTGCACTGAGGGTGCTGTGTAACACACATGAAAAGATGATGCTTATCGAGTTATCTAAAACTCCATTATCAAAGAACACAAGAGTAAAACACACATCAAAATACACAAAAGAGTGGGAAAAAAGGCTCACACTCTTTCCAGGTAAAAGAATCAAGTCCTCAAAATCCAGCAAAGTTGCTGGGGGTCTCTAAGGTAAAGGGAATTAACACATTTATGAGAATTCTCCCTAACATCAGCTTGTGGCCCTACTTTGAATTTCTTCTTATTCTACAAACACTTCTAAAACATTGTACAAGACTTTTGTTAAATTACCAAAGGCTGGTCTGGCTCCCTGAATGACTCTTCTCTCCTCTGCTTAGGTGTTGTGTCTTCCTTCAAGGAAGGGGTTAACTAACTTTGCATTGCGGGTTACCAATAGTACTTACCTGTGTCAGAATATTTGTGTGATCTCTTGTTTTGTTCTACATAACCTTTTTCCTTTTACATATTCCTAAATCTGATTCTAAATGCAACAGTGATATATTAATGTCCACAGCACACTAACTATTGAAGTCGCCCGAGGATGTAGGTAGGGTCTGTGGGCCATCCCAAATGGGTACTTGCTGATTTAGAAATCTTAAGAGTGTATTTTTTAAAGTGTATTTGAGTGTTACTCTTATATTGCCCCTTCTGAAGAAGGCTTATTCTAACTGACTTAAATAAATTAATAATTGTTTAATCAAGAAACCTTGTGTGTAAGAGTTTATTTGAATACTTGTCACTGTGAATCTCTGCGCAACTCCCCTACAGCTCACATTGACCCCTCTTGAGATAAGCTTGGCTTAAGACTTACACCAAAGGTTGGGTTCCTATTGCCGGGAGGTCAGGGTTGTTATTGTGCACCCCAAGGGTACTGCATACAATCTTGCCTAACAACTGTCGATTTGAAAATGGGGTCAGCACAGCTGCAGGGCTTCACCGGGCACTTCACAGTCCAGGAGGGTGCTGCTGGCATCTTCTCTCGTCTTCTGCTTTGGATGTTGTCCTCCAGTGGTCGACTATGCTTCTAGTCCCAAAAACCTTGCTTTTTATGCAAGTTCCCATTCATTCACAGCCCTAGGCTGTCAATCACACACACTATAAAAATGAATCGAGCAGGTAATATCACACAACACTCTAAATATAAAACATATCTTCAGTCACCTTAAGTTATAGAAATGCACCAATTCACCTAAACATCTGAAAGGAAGGCAAGTAGTTATGCAATGAGAAAGCCAGTACACAAGAATAGTAGCTCTGGCTTTATAAGTCTAGTCTTTAAGTCGAATGGCCTTGTGCTCACAGTTCCTTCAGAAGAGGGGACAAAGGCAGGAAGAGGTCTTGTGGTGGTGAGAAGGGTTCCGGGAGACTTCACAATGAGTTTACAGTTAAGTAAAACAAAGTAATTCACAAACTTTTAGAATGGAGGCGACAGGGGCACTGGTAAGTATTGCAACTATTCACCGTCCTTACTGCGATCTTCCCAAAGATCTTGGCAGGTGGGATGGGAGTCGCCGGAAGTTGGTTTTCCCGCTGTTGGATCCAGTAGAAGATGCCCAGGAGCTGCGGGTGCAAGGAAGACTCTGGTCGGGACCAGGAGCCGAGTGCAACCGTTTCCGAAGAAGAAACATAGCAGGGCTCTTCAGTACGCTCTACCAGACAGGGGATAACTGGTTCCAGCTACAGTCACCGCACACGGGCGACAGCAGGCGTCTTTCCAGTCACGAACAAAGGAAGCCCTCCAAAACTGGATCCCTGGATGCTGGGAAGCTGAAACTTGTCAGCAAGGTGACTTGTAGGACGAGCTGGTAACCACTGAAATTCCAGACGTAAACTGTGACACTTCTGGCATGGTAGCAGAATTCAGAGCTGGTCAGTCCCCAGGGTGGCCCAGAGACACTTCCGAAGGCTCCAGACTGCGGGATTCATGAGAAGGCGTTGAGAATGGTTGTTCCCACCAGTCCAAGAGAAGAAGCACCGACGAGCGCCTTCCGAGATCAGGTAGTCCAGCAGGGCTTCACCTGGACAGTTGCAGGAAATGTCACCAGGCCTCTTTATAAGTCATGCTTGAGTCTTCAGTCAGCTGCACATCTACACAGGATTCTTGGCTCCATTTCTGATCAGCTGAAATGGCTGCAGGACTCCCCTTCTTATCCTAAATTCAGGCAAGTGATCACACTCAGCCCTCCGATAGCAAGGATCTGCACCACTCACTCAGCCAGCAATAGTCCAATCAGGGACCACTGTGGGTTTATTTCGGGTATGCACACCAGACTCACCGGCACTCGTTTGTGGATTGAGACCAGACAGTCCCAACTCACTTCCTGGGTACACACACAAATGGCATACACTAGCCCACAAAAGCAGCAGCTTTCCCAGGCCAATGCATGACCATTTCCACTTCTCCGGATTTGGGGTGAGGCTGGGTGCTCCGAGGCGCTGTAGGCATTTAATTTAAAAAAGTAATGTCTCCCATGCCGCAGAACGTGTGTTCCCCTCTTCCCCTCCCTTTGTCCTGGGGGTCCTGTGTTATTCTGCCACCCTGTCCCTCCCACTGCGCTTCTGTTGGCTGTCAGTCCCTTTTTAGTCAGCCACCGTAGGCAGCCCCCTCAGCCAAGGGCCAGAGGCTAAGGACAGCTCCAGTGGAGGCAGTTCTGGATGGTGAATGCCGGGGAAGCAAGAAGTCTGCAGTCGTCAACCTGCTGCGACATATCAGGAAAGTTGAATCTGGGCGTTTTGCATTGCTGCTGTGTTTGAAAACTAAGCCTCTTTCCCCTTTGTGAGGCACTTGTTTTTCTCCTCCTGTATCATCCCAATTGTTGTGGCCCTGCCCCCCCCTGCGCATCCTGCATTGTGTGGCACTGGGCTGTGCATCTCCCTCTTCTCTCGCGCCCTTTTCCTCCCACCTTCCTCCTTTGCACCCTCTGTGGTGCTCTCCGTTTCTCCAATTTTCTCCAACTGCTACTCTATCCCTCTCACTGGAAGTTTGGAAGGAAGAAGTTCAAGAGGGACATCCTGGTTGCCAACCCTGGCCACCCTATAACTGATAACTACATCAGTGCTTCCTCCAGACAGACTCTCACCGACATCCTCTTTGTCGTTCCCTCACCGGACCTATGGGCTCCGCATATGGTCTCGGCTCTCTCTCCCAAATCTTCCTCTCCCATAAATGGTGGCACACAATGGGAAGCCCTCTTGAACTTCTTCCACTCCTCCAAAACCATCAGTAATGTCTACCTGAATGGGACAGTCTTGGTCCAGGGCCCTCAGCCCAATCTCCTCCTTTTTGATAGGTGCCACCTGCGCCTTATCAACTTCCTTCTCCCGCTACTCTTACTAGCACCTCTGCCACCTCCTTCCTCCGCCGCCTCTCTGGCACCTTCCTCCATTCCTCGGGCTACCTGCTATCACCTCTGCCCACTCTCGGGCGCTGCAACCACTTCCACCAGGTGTACCTCAAGCCTGTACCCACCCCCCCCAGAAGTCTTTCAAATGTGGCAACCAGCTCCACGTTGCCACTCTCAACTCTCCCTCTACTGTCAAACACTCCTCTGACATCTGCCACCTACTCAAAGACCTGGATGTCCTCGCTCTTACTGAGACTTGGTTCATGGCCAGCCCTGTCACAAGTTTTGACACTCTCCTCCCTGATGGTTGCAAGATCCTCTCTGTGCCCAGAACCAACCAACCCGGATGGGGAGAAGCTCTCATCTTTCAGGAGTGGGTCCCTGCCTCTGTCATTCCTATGCAGGCCTACTCCTACTTTGAATACAGGCTCTTTATCTCTCCTGGCCTCCCTCTTACCGTGGCCACCATCTACAGGCCACCGGGAAAGGTTGCCCTCTTCCTCTTTGAGTGAGCTGAATTATTCACATCGCTCCTTGCCTTTACCTCTCAACTTCTCCTCAGAGACCTTAACATCCACCTGGATTCTTCCGATACATATATATATATCTATCTCCCACTCCCTCCCACTCCCTAACAACACGGCCAAACTCTTTAAAATCCGCAAGGAGCTGGCCAATCCTTCAGTCTCCAACTCTCCAGGACTTTCTGTACGGCCCTGGCTTCTCACTTTACTAATAAAACTCAAGACATCCTGTCCTCACTCTCACCTTCCTCTTCCTCTACCTCTCCCTCTCTCTCTCTCTCGGCCCCACTCTGGCCACTTCTCCATCTCCCCTCCTCTCTCCTCTACCTCTAGGATAACATCTGACGATGTTTCGAGGCAAGTCCGATCTATAAAAGGGTCATCCAAACAGGTGCTCCCATGCTCCTCTAGAACCATCAAGGACCACATTGACACGCTCGCTCCAGCCTTGGCCGATTTCTGCAATCACTCCTTCTCCAGTGGAACTTTCCCCTCTCTCCTCAAGCACTCCCCTGTGCATCCCCTCCTAAAAGGAACAAGTGTTACGCTCACCTGACTCCCACGGAGGCGCTGGCCTGGTTCGCGCTGCTGTGACCTCTTCTAAGGTGATGCGCAGGGTTCGGAAGACGGACTGGACCGGGCCCCCAAATCTGGCTTGTCTGGCTCGCAGAAGTATCCTTTTGTAGGCGAAAATAGGGGATTAACTGTCTGCGGGGTAATGCAATCGGCCTCTCACTTTCCCCTCTCACCCTCCTTGAAACACTTCTGTGATTTCTCGTAGCGTCTCACCTTAGGGTCTGGAAGGACGAGCTCTCCATCCTGCTTCTGATGCAGGGGCGCGTTGGTATCCAGTTACTTCACTGGATTTTCGGATTGGTGAGAACCAAACTTGCTTGGCTTCCAGGTAAGTTTTTTGATAAGAGGTTCCCCTTGTGTCCATGCATTAATATACTAATGCTAGTGTCTTTTTCCCCATAGGGGCCGGGGTACGGAATGCCGGGGAACAGGCACCGACCGGAGATGAGAGGTGAAATCCTTGTAGAAATCAGGTAAGTCTTTAATGAGCGTTTTTTGGTAATGTCTTTTCATTCGCTCATTAACGCTGTTGTCTCTTTTTCCCCTTAGGGGCCGGGGTCCGGAAATACCAGGATGCGGCGCGGACCCGAAATGAAGAGGGAATGAATCAACAGTTAAGTCTTAACATGGAGATGTAGCTTTCCTTATTCCCTTCTCTCTCTCACCTTTTGTTTTGGTCTTTTTCTCCCTAGGCGCTGGGGCGTGAGTGCGAATCCGGATGATCGCTGCTGAACATGGAGGCACCCTGTAAAGGTGAGTGGAATGCGGCGCTGCAGCGATCGACGCGATGAATTTTTAAATTAAAGTCTTCCTTTTCAGGATTGTCGGCGAGATGTCTCCGGGATGCGGATTTAGCAGGTAAGGACTTTTCCTTCTTCTGTTCTCTTCTTCTCTTCCTTTGCAGGTGATCCAGGATGCTGGCAGGCGTGGCAGAAGTCAGGATGCAGGAGCAGACACGGTGAGCGTCCAGCTGCTAGATGCAGAACAACGCGAAGCATGTGTGGCTGTTCGGGTGGGGTTTAAATAGCCTTGGAAGAAGTTCCAGGTATGTATCCTTCCTCCAATCAGGTATGTATCCTTCCCCGACCACGCCCGGATGGTAAATTAGTCCCACAGGTAAAGTAGTTCCTTTCAGGCCTCAAGGAGGCCGGGATCCTGCAGCATGGTCTGCATCAGGTAAGTGCACCCAAGCACTTACATAATGAGCCTGGCGCCTAGGGCGCCAGGACCGATGTCTTTTATGAGCCTGGCGCCATAGGCGCCAGGACACTGTCCAAAGGGCCCCTATATGGGGTTGCTGGGTCCTTCCTTGGGGACTGGATGTCTGCTTTCGGGGACGCCGGGCTTGAACCGGCTCCCCGGGAGCGGGCATCATGACAACAAGTTATTTACTTGTAACTGTTGTTCTCCAGCATGGGTCTGGCATGGATTCACATGCTCATGAATATTCCCCGTCGTCAGGCTGAGAATACTCGGTAAAGAAAGAAATCACTGTTTCGTTTCTAAACTGTCTTTCTACTAGTAACCAATCACTAGTCTCTGGGTCATACTGCCCCGAGCCAATGACTGCCCTCTACCTAAGCCCCTCCTCTGGCAGCCATCTTCAGATTTGGTAGCACATAAAGTGGCAGTAGCACCAAGAGAAGAGCCGCATAGGGGTTGGAGGGAGGGTTTGCATGTGAATCCATGCCAGACCCATGCTGGAGAACAGTTACAGGTAAGTAACTTGTTCCTTCTCCAGCATGAGGTCTGGCATGGATTCACATGCTCATGAATACAATAATACATAGCAGTACACGCACAACCACGGGAGGTGGTAAGGCTCAACATTAAGCATTTCAAAAACTCAACATTAAGCATCTCTTACCTCCTCACCAGGCTCACCTTCAAGCAAACAGGTTGCGCAGCACTGCCTGGCCGACTCTGACTCCTCCCTGGAATCCCGGTCGACGCAGTAGAATCTCGTGAAGGTGTGTGTCAACCTCCACGTAGCAGCCCTGCAGATGTCCAGCAGTCACACACCAGACAGGAACGCCTTAGTAGCAGCAATCGCTCTGGTTGAATGGGCTCTCGGACGGCCCGGCAACAGTCGGTTTGCCAACCGGTGACAGTGCATGATGCAGCCAGAGAGCCATCTGGAAATGAAAGCCTTTGAGAGGGCCTTCCCTTGGTTGACAGGGCCAAAGTTCACAAACAGCTGTGATGTATTCCGAAAACTCTTTGTGCGGTCCACGTAGAACTTCAGCGCTCTAGATACATCCAGCGAGTGCAAAGTCCTCTCAGCCGGCGACGAAAAGAAAACAGGTAACACCAAGGGCTTGTTCAAATGGAAGTCCGACGGCACCTTGGGCATGAAGGAGGGGTGCGTCCTCAGCACTACCCTCGTCTCGTGGAATGTCAGGTATGGAGGTTTACAGGAGAGGGCCTGGATCTATTCCACTCATTGTGCGGAGGTGATGGCCACAAGAAACTCTGTCTTCCACAATAGGAACTTCAGTGGTGCCGAATGCAAGGGCTCGAATGGGGGACCCATGAGCCTGGCCAGCACCACGTTGAGCTCCCACGCTGGGCCGGAGTCTTCACCGGCGGGAACGAGCGGAACAGTCTTTGCATGAACTCCTTCACCACGCGGTGAGACCACAGCGACGAACGCACCGGTGTTCTGGTGTAGCGGGAGATAGCCGCCAGATGGATCTTGATGGAGGCATGTGCCAGCCCCGCCTTGGCCAGCGACAGCAAGTATGACAGCACTTCGTATAGAGGGTTGATCTTCTGTGCACGGCACCAGACAAAGAACCTCTTCCATTTATGTCCATAGCACTTAAGAGTCGAGGACGCCCTGGCCTTTGCAAGGACCTCCTTGCAGTCCGCCGGGATATCGTAGGCTCCAAACTCTAGTGCTGCAGGAGCCAGGCCTGCAGGTTCAGTGATCCTGGGTCGTGATGTAGTATGGAGCCTCCTTCTCTGGCGAGAAGATCCGCGTCCATTGGCAGTTTGACTGGGGGTGGGGGGACACTGACAAGTCCAGAAGGTCTGGGAACCATATCTGCCTCGGCCACGCCGGTGCGACAAGGATCATCCTGCATCGGGACCGTCTGAGTTGACTGATGAGTCGCAGAAGCAACGGCAACAGTGGGAACACATACAGAAACAGGCCGTCCCAGGGGAAGGAGAATGCATCGCCCATGCTCCCCGGCTGCAGAAACCTGCTGGCGAACCTCCGGCACTTGGTGTTCGTCGCCGTCGCGAAGAGATCTATCTGGGGATTGCCACATCGTCGGAATAGTAGATCTACTTGATCCTGCCGGAGATCCCACTTGTGGCACGAGCGCAGCGCACTGCTGAGTGAGTCCGCGACAGTGTTCTTTACTCCTGCCAGGTGGAAGGGTACCAGGAACATTCCCTGGGCGACGGCCCAGTGCCACAGATCCTGCTCTTCCTTGGATAGGCGTGGGATCTGGTGCCCCCCTGATTTATGATGTAGAACATCGTGGTGGTGTTGTCGGTGAAGATCCGCACCACTTTGCCCTTGAGGGACGGAAGGAAAGACCTGAGGGCCCAGAACAAGGTCTGGAGCTCCAGGACGTTGATGTGCAGGGACCTCTCCTCCGGGAGCCAAAGGCCTCTGGCGTGGAGATAACCGGTGTGCGCTCCCCATCCCTCCAGGGAGGGTCTGGAAGTCCATGCCCGCTGCAAGATGCGCACAGGGGCCCCACCACCGGATCGCATGACGGAAAATCTCATTGAGTGGGATCTCGTCTTCGAAGCTTCCCGCCGCTTGCATTCAACGGGTGTCGAGGAACTCCTGCAGTGGCCGCATCCGCAACCTGCACAGACGCACGAGGTAGATGCACGATGACATGATGGCCCTCACCCTTGCCACTTCCATGGTCAACAGCCGTTGTACCTTGCCCAGGATGGCCCCCCTCCTTTCCTCCAACGGTGAGGCCAACCACGCCACTGTGTCAAGTCTGGCTCCCAGGAACAGGGCGTCCTGCGACGGTACCAAGTGGGACTTTGCAAAGTTGATCGAGAATCCCACTTCCGTGAGCAGGTGGACAGTCTTCGCTGTGTGGTCGATGCGAAGTTCTCTTGACTTTGCTCGGATGAGCCAATCGTCCAGGTAGGGGTATAACGTGGATCCCCTGCAGGCACAGCCGGGGCACCACCAGTGCCAGGCACTTGGTAAAGACCCTTGGAGCCGACTTCAACCCGAAGGGCAGAGCCTTGAACTGGTAGTGCCGCCCTTGGACCACGAAACATAGGAACTTTAGATGTCCTTTGTGTATGGGGATGTGAAAATAAGCATCCTTCAAGTCCAACGACGATAGGAAGTCACCTTCCTCCAGCTGTCCCAGCACGTGCTGAAGGGTAACCATCCCGAACTTCTGGTCTTCGATGTATTTGTTGAGGTGCCGAAGGTCCAGGATGGGCCGCCAGCTGCCGGTCTTCTTTCGGACGGGGAAATACTGCGAGTATACTCCGAAGCCTCTTTGGAGTAACGTGCCCTTTCTCAGCATGGCTTGTACCTCCAGAAGCAGCTGTGGAACGTGGTTTTCTTTCCCGGCCACAGGTGGGAAATGGGGGCACCTTCTCTGGAACTCCAGAGTGTGCCCGTGGGCCTGGGCATCCAGCACCCAACGGTCGGTGGAGATTGAATCCCACACGCCGACGAAGTTTGCCAGCCGGCCTCCCACCGGGGTGCTTAGGTGGGGGGCCCGACGTCATGGCCAGTTCAGTCCTGTTTCGGCAAGGCCTTGCCACTCTGGGCTCCTTGGCGACAACAACAGTATCCACCGGCCTTGCTGCGGCCTCTGTAAGCTTCCTGCGACGAGGAATGGGCAGATTGGCGGTACAACGATGAACGGCAGCCAAATCCTTTGGAGGCACCTTGAGATTTGCCTCCGGAGGTCCGAAAGGATGGCCGTTGTTGATGAAGAGTGCCTAGGGCACGGGCCGTCTCTGTGTCCGCTTTGATGGCCTGTAGCGACTTGTGCACCGCCTTACCGAACTGGTTGTTACCGTCGAAGGGCATGTCCAGTACCTTGGTCTGCACATCCTGACCGAAGTCGGTGGCCCTGAGACAACCGCGCCGGCAAATGCTGTTGCCCAACTGACGAAAACCAGTATCAGCGATGTCCATAGCTACTGTGATGGCGTGATCCAACACCACCTCGCCTTCTTGCAGGATGTCCAGGGCCTCTGCCCTCGTCGTCCGGGAGGAAGTCCAGGATAGGGGCGATCTTGAACCACAGTTCCCTATCACAGCGGGCCACGATCGCGAGGGCATTGGCCGCCTTAATGGTAGTCGTTGCCGCCGAGATGACTCGACGTCCCATGGCGTCTATCTCCTTTCCCTCGCTGTCTGGGGGTGAAGTGGAGGAAGACGCAGTCGCCCCTGCCGCTTTCATTTTAACTGCCGCAGAGATTACAGAATCCGGGTTCTATGTGCCTCAGGGCACAACAGGAGCAGAATCCGGGACCCAATACTACTTCTCGTACCGGTCTCTCTTCGCAGGGGCCGTGGAAGGGTTCTTCAGAAGGGACAGACCCTCGTCCCATATGTCGTCTAACAGCGGGACCGAGAGTACGGTTTTCCTCTTTGCTTCCCGTCGTTGGTAAAGAAATCCCTCTTTCTTTTGTTCCTCGGGGCACAGCTGGAAAAGCTCTGAAGCAAGCCCTGGCTATCATGGCGTGAAGGGAGCCAATTTCGTCGGGGGAGAGGGGGAGGGGAGCCCGGGCGGGAGGCGACGGGAGATCCATTCCGTCGTTGCCGCCGTTGTCAGTCCCCGTCGTCACCGTCTCTGTCCCGGTCTCTGTCTCTGTCTCGTCCCTCGGAGGAGGGGATGGAGGTGAAGGCTGAAAGGGAGGGGGGGGAGGATAGACTCGCCTCCGCTTGCTCCGTGGGCATCCAGACGGACCAGGTGCCGCTGGATCATCCGCTGGGGGTAAGGGCAACCTCGTCCTTATCTCCGTATACATGGTCTGCAAAGCCATCAAGATTGCTCCTGAATTGTCCTGTGGCGTAGGCATCGGTTGCAACGTGAGCGACGGCTGGGGTGTGGGGTCCTCTGTTTCTGCCACGGCCCGTGGCTCCTAGTCAGCTCCACCGTTGCTCTCTACGTCTGCCTAGTCGGGATCCTTCCCGTAGGTCCACACTTCCTCGAACTTCTTGTCCATGATAGCTTTGACGCCAGCCAGCTCATCCTCTCAGGTGGTATCTGTATCCGTTAGGGCTACTGTGGCCACCCCCTCTTTCTCATCCCGGGGTTTCACGGGGGTCCTCGATAGGCTGAAAAGATGTTTCCCTCTGGGGTGGCAGGGAAACTTTAGGACCGGAAGTCGTCCCCACTGGGGTAGCCCCCGCAGGCTTCGCCAGAGTCGCCACAACTCCTTCAATCGAGCCCTTCACCGGGTGAATCAGGGCCTTCACGACCTTGGCCGCGTCTGAGGCCTTCACCTTAGGGGGAGGGTCACCGCCTCACCCCCTCCTCCTTGGCTTTCTCCGTCGGGATCGACCGGGGCTTCTCCCGCAGCTTACCCGGGTTCTCGGACTTCCTTTTCCCCGAGCCAGAGTGTTGGCTCGTAGATGATGGTGTCGGTGACATCGCGCCCTGCCTGGCAGCCGAGAAGCCTGAACTAACAGCGCTCCCGGTGCCCTGCGGACTCACGGTGCATTGCCTTTTGTTGGGCCCCCGTCACCGGAGCGCCCTCAAAGGTCTTGGAAGACCGCTCAGACTTCTTCTCACCTGCTGCTGGGCTCTTCACCTCCAGCCAGTCAGCGAGTCGTTTACGACGGACCTTCATGGTCCGGTCAACCATGTTTATGCAGAACGCACAGTCCTCCTCCAAGTGCGACTTGTCGGCATGTAGGCAGTGGAGGCACCGGGAGTGCTCATCCTCAAAGACTTTCTGCAGTCCACATCCTGGGCAGTTCCTAAACTGTTTGGATCCAGTAGGCATCGAATCTCCTTTGTCCTGGCCCATGTCTGAATCAGGGTAGGCCTCAAAGGTTCTTCCGGAATCCTCAAAGAAGTGTTTTCGAAGAAAATCGTAGAAATTTCCGAAACGGGTCCCCGTTGATCGGAAGAAGAATCGGTGGAGCTTGAGGCTCGAATTGACCGAAAAAATAAGAGTAAACTCTTCGAAAAAACGCAATACGCAGTAAAAGCTCGAGAGCTACAGCACAAGGACTCAACACTTGAACGCGCGGTAAAAATCTGAAGA
Source organism: Ambystoma mexicanum (assembly GCF_040938575.1). NCBI lineage: Eukaryota > Metazoa > Chordata > Amphibia > Caudata > Ambystomatidae > Ambystoma > Ambystoma mexicanum. The sequence continues at coordinate 112,894,664 of NC_090929.1, read as the reverse complement.
TGGCTGCCAGAGGAGGGGCTTGGGTAGAGGGCAGTCACTGGCTGGGGGCAGTATGATCCAGAGACCAGTGATTGGTTACTAGTAGAAAGAAAGTTCAGACATGAAACTGAAACTGATTTTTTCTTTACCGAGGATTCCAAGCCTGACGACAGGGAATATTCATGAGCATGTGAATCCATGCCAGACCCCATGCTGGAGAAAGCCTTCTGCCGAGTCTACCTGTCCGGCTAACTACCGCCCGATCTCTATCACTCTTTTCCTGGGCAAACATCTGGAAAAAGTGGCCATATCCCAGCTTAGTGTAAACACTGAAACTGTTGGTTGTCTCCATGATTGTTAGGCAAGATTGTATGCAGTACCCTTTGGGTGCACTACAATAACCTTGACCTCCTGGCAATAGGGACCCAACCTTTGGTATAAGTCTGAACTACACAGGTTCGTAGTGTGGTCAAGCAGCCAGGCTTATTCTCAAGAGGGGTCAAGGTTCACAATACAGTTATCCAAATAAACACTTACACTCAAGGTTTCTTGATAAAAACAATTATTAATTTATTTCACAGTTAATTGTAAAGCCGCCTTCAGAAGGGAGCAATATATTTAACAATTCAAATATACTTCAAAACACACTCTTAGTTTCTCTAAATTAGTTGATGCCAATTGTGGATGGCACACAGACACTTCCTACACCCTCAGGTGACTTAAATAGTTAGGACACTGTGGACATTGATTTATCACTAGTACATTTAGAGCAATACTGAGTTTGGTGAAAAAGATAGAATAGAGGAAGAAAACAAAGGTTAACAAATAATTCACAAAAAGATAAGTACTTTTAAGGAAACCTTCCAATGGCAAAAAATGTTTAACCCTTTCCTGGGGGAAAGGACAAGCAAGGAGTCAAAAGTAAAGAGGAGTCTCTGTTAATTGCACAGTGTCAAGGGGAGCTGGAGATCTTCTTTGCAGGTAGGTAAAAAGTCTTGCACGATGTTTTTGAAAATGTTTGTAGAAAATGGAACACTTGAAGGGCCACAAGCTAGGAAGCTTGTGAGGGGCAAAGTTTCAGCAACTCTGCAAGGTAACCAAGACAGGTCTCAACTGAGAGCAAGTAAGGCTACACAACAAGAGGTACGTTCTCTTAGACTTTACAGTACCTCTTGTTAGAAGAAATGGTTCCAGCTGGCTTCTGTTCCTGTACAGCTCTGCAGATCCTTTTGTTCCTGAGTCTTAGTCGTGGGACAAGATGGAGGACGTCTGGGTACTCCTGCTCTGCAATGGGACGGTCCGCGGCAGCAATGGGCAAACTTCAATTCAGTGGTTCTTCAGTGTTTCAGCTCCTCGTGTCTGACAGCAAATAGCAACACTGCAGTTCTCGCATAACACTTCAGACTTTCAGGCTTGGTCAGTGGTGCATCAGGGAAGTCCGGAGGATCTTCCTAGTGCTCGGGTCTGACTTAAAAGCAAAGCACACAATCTGGTGTTCCTCTCCCTGGCTCTTTGGTTCCAGCAACAACTGCAGTGGAAATGCAACCAGTGGATGTCCAGTCGGACTTACTTCGGAGTTGATTGGTCCCACCAACTCAAAGGGAGAAGTCATCTTTGCAGGGCTTCTCTAGTTGAGGCGAATTCGGAGCTTCAGCACAGCAGCAGGGCTTCACCGGGCAAACCAACGGTCCAGGAGTTGTAGCAGGCGTCTCTTCCAAGTTCTTCTTCTGATTCCTTCGTCCAGTGGTCAACTCTGCCTTCCAAGCCAAAAAGCCATGCCTTTTATGCAGGTTTCTCCCATTCATTCCAGCCTAGCTGCCAATCACACATCAGGGTGGCTGTCCTTGTCGTACAGCCAGCTGGCCAATCACCTTTGAGTGCATTCCTGTAACCAAGGGGAATAAGTACAGGGAGTTTCGGGCACCTCTCTCACTTCCTGCCCCTGCCAGAGATACTGGTGCCAGAGGCGGGCTTCACTCGTGAATCTCACCAAAGACAAAAAGGACAAAGAGACCAAACCTGGTTTGGCACGCAGAGTAAATCACAATGACAAGAGATGGCAAAGAAAGAAGACCAGGGCCATTTTGACAAAATAGACACCCATGGGTGCCTTACCGTGGCTGCAAACGCAGCCCCCGGTAAAAACACACAATGGTAGTAAAAAGTAAACCACTGCCACCAGCCATTAATCGTAGAAAGGGTAACACAAAAATGTTACATGAGAGACTAGTCAAAGGGGATACTAAGTAACTCCTCCAGCACCCTATGGTAAGATAGTGTGTGCTAGGTCTAGAAAGTTACAAAATGTAAGTAAACTCAATTTCGCTTGACTGCTCTTGGAAACTGTAGTTTATCCAAGAGAAGGTATTTAAACCTTTGGGAAATCTGACTTCCCTGTGCCACTGCACTGAAGGTGCTGTGTGACACAATGTAAAAAGAACACAGAAATTAAATCACATTTAAAATTACATGAAAGATAAAAAGCCCTAAAGTCCAGCAAAAGAGCTCGGGGTCTCTAAGGTAGAAGAGAATTAACACATTTTTGAGAATTCTCCCTAACAATGATCATCAGTCTGGCTTCAGAGGCACAGAAACTGCTATCCTGAACACCCATGAAGATTTACTCTCCAATCCTGACTCCAGCATCCCTTCTGTCATCATCCTCCTTGACCTCTCCTCTCCTTTCGACACAGTGAATCACACCATCCTGATCAATCGACTCTGTGAGAACCTGGGCATCACGGATCAGGCCCTGGAGTGGCTGACCTTGTTCCTCCTGGACCGACCCCAACAGGCCCAACTTGGGTCCTTTCTTTCCACCACCTCTCTCTCTACAAGTGGTGTTCCCCTGGGCTCCAACCTCTCACCATGTCTCTTCAACCTCTATGTGGGCCCTTTGGCCCACCTAATCTCTACCTTCTGCTCCAACTTTCAGTGTTATGCGGATGACACACAACTCTCTTTCAGGCTCCTTAAAGCCTCCTCCACTCCCTCGTGCATTCCTGACTGTCTAACCGCAATTCAGAAGTGGTGCTCCTCTAATGATCTCTGGCTTAAAGCCAGTAAGAAGGAGATCCTTCTCATCGGGAACCCTGCTCCTACTTTCCCTCTCTCATTTTAGCCACCTTCCATGGGCCTTCTCCCATCACCTTCCTGTGAGGCAAAAAACCTTGGGGTCACCTTTGGCTCCTCTCTCTCCTCACCTCACATCACTGACCATTCCAAGAAGGCCCATTACTGTCAGGTCTCACTCCTTTCTGACACGTTCTCCCACAACCAGGATAAAACCTCACACTTTGCTACACCGTGGAAACAATGGGAAAGTCACTTTTTCTTGTCTTTCTGATGCCCATCACCGATTTCGACATATACAACGTCCCGGCTTCCGTTTATGTGGGTTGCCACGGCGACTTTGGCATCCATTGCACGCATGGCATAGAACGTGACGCGTCAGGGGGGAGGAGTCCGGTTTCCATGGTTTCCTTGAAATACTTCTGGACTTCTGCAAAGCTGTGTCTGATTTTGAAAAGAAACCGTGGCTACGTCTTTGTGACTTTTGCTTCTTGAATCCTCGTCTTGTTTGTTTTCCTTTCGTTCATTGGTCTTTGCTTGCTGGTTGCCTCACAAACGTGGAACGTTTACTGGATTGCCTCGTGCCTGCCGTCTCTGGATCGATTCTCAACTTCACAACGCCAAACCTGGAATTCTCTTGACCATTCTTTGGAACCCAAGGAACCTGACAAAACTGCACCAAAGTGTTCCCTTAATTTATTTTAAAATTTCTTTATTGGCATTTTCATAGTTACAGAACAGTTCCATTAGTATATTAAGGAGAGAAAGAGAAAAAAACTCAGAGAAGAATAAAACAAGAAGGAAAATTGACAGAACATTAACTACATTAACTGTCTCTGTTCGTTGACAATGTGTTCCAGTGTGATAGGTTCTGATTTGGGGGGGCTGTGCGGGGAGGGGGTGGTGGGGTAGAGGGGGGGGGGGGGCACGGTTATTGTCCAGAATTGTGCTGTCTTACATGACATCATAGGTGCCGAATCTTCGTGCGGAAGCGTTCATGGGGGCATGTCATCCGAAGGGTGGAACACACTCCATATCAGTTCTTTCCAGGCGTCTAGTGCCTGGCTTGTGCCATCTGCTGATCTGGCGACGCTGTCTTCCCAGGCCTTGGTTTCCGCATCTGCCCATGGTTCCAGCTCCTTGTGCCATGTGGTGTGTTGTGGGTCAGCAGGTCTTTTTCAGGCCATTGCGATTGTTCTCTTGGTTAGTAGGCAGGCCATGTCCATGAGTTTCATTGTATGTTTGGATTTAGCTAGCCTGGGGTACGTGCCCAGCAGACATTCGCCGGGGGACCATGCGTATAGTGTCATGGCTGCCCTTTTGCAGTTTTGTTCTACTTTCGCCCAGAGTTCCTGCACTTTTATACATCTCCACAGCATGTGAATAAGGTATGCTTTGTCCGAATTGCACCAGACGCAGTTAGGTGATGTCTGTGGGTTAAATTTTGCTATCTTGTGTGGGGTGGTGTACTTGCGGTATAGAATGTTTAACTGCATGTGGCGGAACCTGGCATTCCTAGATACTTCTTTGGGGTAAGTAAGCGCCCTGTCCCATTCTTTGTCAGTTATTGCAGTCCCCAAGTCTTCCTCCCACTTGGCCCTCAATGTAGCGCTGCGGGGGTTCGGTATGTCCCTTAGTTGGCCATATATTTGAGATCTCGGTCTCCCTCCTTCCAAGATTGTATAACAGTGTCACTAGGGGGTCTGTCTCTGGTTCCTCAGGCCACGATCCTCACTTATTTCATGCTATCTTGCGGGCTCTTTGATACCATAAAAACTGGCCACTAGGCATGCCATCTTTCTCCTATAGTGAGGTTAACCTGATATGTGCCCTCCTCATATAGGTCACCCCAGGCGTAAACTCTGCTTCTTTCCCAGAGTCTGATGTTCCTCAGATCTGCGCTGGAGTTGCATAGGTCTGCAATCAGTGGGAATTCCGGCGAGTATAGATTTTTCGCCCGTAGTAGTGTTTTGGACCTGTGCCATATTTTCCTGCCCAGTTCGACTAGTAAGGGCTCCTCTCTCAGTAGTTGTCGGGGTGCCCAGATAAGTTCATTCATTTGTATTGGGGAAACCATTTGGCGCAGTAAGATTGTTTCGGACGTCGTGTCGTCCGCTAGCCACTTTGTTATAAAGCTAAGTTGTGCTGCTAAATAATATTTCTCCATGTTCGGGAGTTGTATTTCCCCTTGTCCATATGGGAGGGCCAGTGTGGAGTATGCCAATCTGTGTCTGTTTTTCCCCCACATGAATTCCCGAAGCAGCGTGTCAAGCAAGCGAAAAAAGGTGACTTTGATGTAATAGTGCCGTATAGAAATCTAAGGAGGACAATCATTTTGATAATGGATGCTCTGCCCATCATGGACAGGGGGAGCTTAGACCAAAAGCCCATCAATTTGCGCAGGGCGGGGAGCGCACCCTTGGTATTGTGCTCATGCATCAGTGCTGGGGTGTGCATGATGTTGAACCCAAGATACCGAAATGAGCTTGTTTGCCACCGTATTCCCACCGAGGGGAGGTCGTCTACATTCATGCCCCTCAGGTCAGTTAGAGGGAACATGCAAGATTTTTCCCTGCTGAACTGTATCCTAGAGACTTTGCAGTTTTTGTCCAGTATCTCTAGTATTGTTGGTACATTCATATGTGGGTCTCCAATATATAGGAGGACATCGTCCGCATATAGGGATATTACATGATCCAGCCCCTCTACCCTTATGCCCGCATCAAAAAATTGTTTCCTGAAGAAGATAGCAATGGGTTCTAGCCCCAATATGTACAGCAATGGCAACAGTGGGCAGCCCTGTCTGGTTCCCCTGCCTATGTCCCACGCTGCAGAGACACACCTCCCAGTTTTCACCCTCGCCCTTGGCTTAGTGTAGAGCACCCTCACCCATCGAATGAACCTTCGCCTGAAGCCGAACCGTCTGAGGAACGCCACCAGCCATTCCCAATAAATGGAAACAAACGCCTTAATGGGGTCTAGGGGCAATAATGCATACAATCCCTCTTTTTGATTGGTCTGGTTTATAATGTGCTGTAACCTGCGTAGATTCAGAGTTGTGTTGCGGTCCGGTATAAAGCCATTTTGATCAGTGTGCACTATTTCATTTATAATTCTTGACAGCCTCTTAGCCAATATTGTGGTGAGGATTTTGACGTCATAATTTAGCATTGCTAGGGGGCGGTATGAGCTACACTCGTCCACGGGTTTGTTGTGTTCGAGTATGGGAACCACAAGGGTTTCTCTCATGCTGCCAGGCAAAACTCCTCGCTCTAGCGCTTCCTGAAAGACCTTATGCAGTATGGGTGTCAGGGACGATTCATAGACTTAAAATTCTGAAGGCAGCCCGTCACTGCCGGGTGCCTAACAGGTGGCCAGGGATTTGATTGCCTCTGCTATATCTTCCATGGTTATGTCTGCTTCTAGTGCTTCTGATTGCGTGGGTGATAGTCTGGGCAGACCTATTTCGTCCAGGGTGTTTGTGATCTCTTCGGGGGGGGAGGGGGTCTGGTCTTCGTGGGAGTAGAGCTGAGTGTAATGATGCTTAAAGGTGTCTTTGATATTTAGCTGCGCCCAGTGCATGTTGCCGTCTTCGTCTTTGATTGCGGTTGTCAGGTGTGCTCTTTCTTGCAGAGCCAAGCTAACATACGGCCTGGTTTATCGGCTTCGGCGAGTGCCCTGGTAGTTCTAGTGGTGTAATCAAATTTGGGAAGCCTGCCTCATGCCTCATTGCATTCTTCTCTGAGCGTTCTGAGTGCGTTTTCCCTGTGTTGGCTGTCTGGGGAGGTAGACTCCAGTCTCTAAATTTCCCTTTCTTGGTTCTCCAGCTCCGACTTCAAGAGTTTTCTAATCCCTCCCGCATTCGCTATGATCTCACCCCATATCACCACTTTCAGAGCATCCCATGACGTGCTCACCTTGTCCACACTTCCCATATTTATCTCTATGGAGTCTCAGAGTTCTTCTCTAAATGCCTGGTCTTTCAGGGCTTCGGTGGGCATTCTCCACATAGGTATGGGGGGTTTAGGGCCAGTGTTGTTCCAATCCACTAGCAGAGGTGAGTGATCAGCCATGGTTCTTCCCAGGTGTTGTGCCTTTCTATTTGGAACATGTGTTCCCTTCCAATGAAGATAAGGCCTCATCACGACTTCGGCGGTAACCCTTAAAATCGGCAGTAACAGTATCTGCGCCGATTTTAAGGGTCTGTCGAATCACAAGTCCAAATACCGCCGGTGCAAGTACAGCCGGCTGTACAAGCGTCGGCTGTAAAAGCGCCAGTAACCATTCGCGCTAAAACATCAGCAATCACGAGTCCGGCGCAGGCGCAATTAGCGCCAGAAAAGCGGCAGATAATCTGCCGAAAATACCTCCAGCAAAAAGCTGGAGGTAACAGAACACAGGCCACAGCAATAAGGGCTCAGGTGAAATCAATGCAAATCAGAGGCCTACAAAGGAGCCACCCATGCACAACACACCCTCCCCAACACCATTACACCAGCAGGAGCAGGGAGGAGACAGCAATAAGGGCCCAGGTGAAACCAATGCAAATCAGAGGCCTACAAAGGACCCACCCATGCACAACACACCCTCCCCAACACCATTACACCAGCAGGAGCAGGGAGGAGACAGCAATAAGGGCCCAGGTGAAACCAATGCAAATCAGAGGCCTACAAAGGACCCACCCATGCACAACACACCCTCCCCAACACCATTACACCAGCAGGAGCAGAGAGAAGACAGCAATAAGGGCCCAGGTGAAACCAATGCAAATCAGAGGCCTACAAAGGACCCACCCATGCACAACACACCCTCATCAACACCATGCTGCCATTTGTAGCCAGGAGCCTTGATGTTGACTTCTACCTGCTGCGCCTGGAGCTACAGAGGCCAGCCAACCAGGCCAGGGCCCTGGGAGTGCAGGGGGTAGTGGGGATGAGGAAAAGGAGGAGGAGGGCAGCATCAGCAAGGCGGCCAGCCATCCCCAGGGTCAAGCCAACACCCTGGGCCCCGACTGATGGCCAGTTGGTGACGGAATATCGGCTGGACAGGGCAATCATCACCCAGCTGCTGGACACAATCCAGGGCGACATCGGCAGCCGCACAGCCACCAGCACAGCAGTACCTCCCCTAGTGAAGCTTGTGTCTGTGCTTCAATTCCTTGGGACTGGCAGCTACCAACATACCGTTGCCATGATGCATGGAATGGCCGAGTCCACATTCAGCGCCATGCTGGGACAGGTGCTCGATGCACTGTTGAATCATGTGAATGAGCACATTGCATTGCCAGCCACACAGGCACAGGTGCACCAGCTGAAAGGTCTACCCTATGCCACTGCCAAGGCCCGAATGTAATAGCAGCCATGGACTGCACACATGTGGCACTCGTACCACCCCAGGCACATGAGGCAGCCTACAGAAACCGGAAACAGTACCATTCCCTCAATGTGCAGATGACATGTGGTCCTGACCTCACCTTCAGCCACTGCTGTGCCCGCTACCCAGGATCCACTCACGACTCCATGGTCCTGCGCAACAGTACCCTGGCGGCGTACATGGAAAGGCACAGAGGCCAAAACACATGGCTGCTGGGTGAGTACAAATGCATACCATAATGCATGTCAATCCACAACTGATGGTGCTTGTCACGAAATCCATGATTCCCAATAGGCAGCACCATTACTGCAGCATTCACATTCAAGCAGCTTGCACAACAAACCTGACATGTCCAACACAGCAGAACACACCCATTCAGGATGTAAAAGACATGTGGCAGCACAATGACATATGGAAGCCCCACCACCATAAAGCCTCCTGTGTGAGTAGCACCATGGCCCCCCAACACTGATACAGTACAGAAATCCCACCCTGCCCACCCGACAGTAATGAAATTCTAACCCATAAGCTGGCACATCCACAAACACACCACACATAAGTAGCCTGAGTAATGGCAATGTACATCCCACGAACACTGTCCCCAGAATGGCCAAGCAAATGCATGAAGAACAGTACAGAATAGGGACAAACCAGCAAATGCAACTGCAGCCAAATGGAATTGCAATGACATATGAGGCAGCCACTTCTGTCATGCAGAAGTAGATGGAAGGGCCCCCTTACCCAGCGACAAGTGAATGAGTACTGTTACATCCAGAAACATAGGCGTACCAAGTTGCGAGTACCTCATTGATTCAATTGTGCCCGTAGAACAGCACACTCCACAATGTTCTAGACCTAATGACAATTATGGCAAAATGACACTGATGACAGAGCTCTGTACACCCACTGGACTTACCTTGTCCCCATACCGGCTTTCTCTCCTCTGCAGGTGATTCTGGATATCCCCAGTACACGTGGCTCATGACCCCTGTGCGTCATCCACACACGGCAGCGGAGCGGGCATACAACCTTGCCCATGCTCGTACAAGGATCTGCGTGGAGAGGGCATTTGGACTGCAGAAGGCACGCTTCTGGTGTCTCGACCGCACGGGAGGGGCAATGATGTATGCACCAGAAAAAGTTGGAAAAAGTGTACTGACATGTGCCATGCTGCACAACATCTGCTGACGCAGAAACGTGCCACTGCCCCCTGATGCTCATGTCCAGCCACCTGAGGATGGGAGTGAGGGTGATGACGTGCCAGAAGGTGTTGCACATGCACAAAGGTTTGGCCTGAGGGAGGGGAGGTTGGCCAGACAGGGATTGATTGATGCATTTTTCTAACACGGATGATGGGTAAATTGAACAGATGTCACTTCAACCTTAAATTGGATTTGTCAACAATCACTACTGTCCATGCCTTGTTATTTTTAAAACGTGATTTATTTTCAGTCCAACAAACCCCCCTCTCCCCCAGTGAACACCCAGCACACAATCCCCCCTCGCCCCAGTGAACACCCAGCACACAATCCCCCCCCAGTGAACACCCAGCACACAATTCCCCCTACCCCCAGTGAACTACCCCCAACTGTGCAGATAGGTGCATGTGTTTTATCAGGGCACCAACAACGATGCCATGCACCACTAGGATGGTCGTGGGTGCTTTCCTTTTCCGGGCCCCTCTGGTGTGCGTGCCCTCAGGTGGCGCATAGACCGGCGCCTAGGAGTTGGCTCGAGGGAACCCTCCGTGGGTGTGGTTGATGTTGAAGGGACTGAAGCGGCGGCCTGCATGTGCTGTCGCATGAGGTTGTTTCCCTCCCTTGTTTGCTCAGCAAGTGCTGACAATGCCTCGCTCAACTCCCTCACTCGTTGTCCAAACCCTGTCAGGGCAGCGGTACATTGTTCTACGACTCTGCGTGTGCGCGTATTGTCACGCGCTATGTATTTGCATCCATGCCGTATAGATGCACTGACAACTGACAGCCTTGATGTTCCGATTCTGCACATTGGCCATTGATTCCACCCTGGCCTGTTTGGCCTCAATAATGCCGAGTTGGCCCATCACTGCTGTCCCTGTGACGAAGGGCACCTCTGGTGTGTCATGTGCTGGCCTGCGACTTGTGCGCTGTCAGGGGGGGGGGGGGGGGGTGCATGGGGACATGGCGCCGACTTGGATTGGGCTGCCAAGCTCTGAGTGCCGCTCTTCTGGGCTGCCATATGATGGCGTGTCCTCGTCCGGCTGTGGTGTGCGGACAGGACGCAGAGGCACATGTGGGCTTTGTGCTTGCTGTGTGCCAGGCCTTGGGGTTCCCTGTGGTGTGACCATCCCTTCTGCGTGAATGCTGTCCTCCTGCATGATGAGCACGTGGTGGCGTAACTCCCACGTCGGGCTCCGATCCACAGCTCAGTCCCTCGGCATCGGGGCTGTGTCTGGTGGCTTGAGGCGAGATGGCGATGGCCTCCCTGCGGCCATGTAGGTGCTGCTGCTGTCTGGTAGGGCTGAGTTGGGGTGGCCTGGGTCGCCTCCCTTCCGCGTGGCCTCTATGTGGGGTGGTGGTGCTGGTGGAGGCTTGCTGCTGTGGGCGCTGTGTTGGTGTGGCCTCCTCCCCATCATCCTCGTCCTGTTGGGTTTGACGTGTGCCTGTGGGGTACATAGGGTGTGGTTTGAGTTCAATGCTACCTACATTTGTGTGATGCAGTTCATGCCAACAAGTGGGATTGTAGACCGTATCAATCACGCATTCAACTTGCATTCTGTTCAGTCGCCATGTGGTGCTTGTTGTGAGTGGGTATGGAGGTACACTGCATGGGAATGTCGGAGTGACAAGATTGCATGCGTGGTTGGGGTGCACTGCGCTCAGGGTTTTGGGGTGTATGCATGCACACTCAAACTCTACGTAGCTGTCCCATGGCTATGGATGTCTATCCCCTGCCCCTGTCATTTATGCACTGCACGTGCAGGGTCGTCTAGGCAGCACTACGGTTCAATGGAAGTAGGCCTCACTTATGGGTGTATGCAGTTCCTCACACACATTTCTTCGCATTCATTCAATCAGGGTCTGCATCTGTGGTACATTCAGCTGCATGCATTCGGGGTGGGACTCACCTGCAGTTGGTTCGATGCCAGTGCCTGCCTCCGCTCCACCAATTCCCTCGATGGTGCCAACATCTATCAGGGCACTCATTTTCTCCTCCCAAGGTGTGAGTTTGGGTAGGGGTGGTGGTGGCCCTCCTCCAGTGCCCCTGCTTGCACTCCTGTGCTGTGACAGGATGCCGCAGACTCGCACGCGCAGGTCGTTCAGGCGCTTTCGGCAATCCTCACCATCCCGGGGCACGCGCCCCACAGCAGTGACCCTTTGGCTGATGGTGCGCCAAATTTGTGCTCTGCGCTGCCCACTGGTTTTGCGCTGCTGCAGCTCCTCATGGTCTCAGCCTCCTCCACCAGTACAGCTAGCTCCTGGTCACTGAATTTGTGCTTTCTCACCCTGTCCAGGGCTGTCTTGCCCCTAGTGCGCTCCTGTGACATGTTTTGGTTTCAGATGGAGTGGATGGCTTCCAGGGGCTGTGATATCCGACAGATTGTGATTTCCAAGATGGCCGCCGCTTTGTTTCCCGTTCCGGTGGTGACGCGTTTCCCGCACGCTCATAGCGCGCGCTCACAGCGCGCGCTATTAGCGCGATATGGCGGTAGCGCATGGTCCGTTGGATTTAAGGGTTCGCGCTATTTGCGATAACGCCATGGACCGGGGCGCGTGCACGATAACTCGTGATTTGGTGGATTATCCGCCGGGGCCTTGGCGTTAGTGCTATTTACATCCGACGGGAAAACCGCTGTGTTACCGCCGAAGTCGTGATGAGGCCCATAGTCTAGCCTGGTGTGGAGACCATGTGGGGATGAGAAATAGGAGTATCTTCTTTCCCTCAGGTATATTTCTCGCCATGTGTCGGCCAGTTCTAGGCGTTCCAGCATGGAGTTCAGTGCTGTTGTGGCCGCCGTTGGGCCGCTTGCTAGGAGTGTGGACCTGTCGAGCTCTGGATTGTGCACGCAGTTGAAATCCCCTCCCCAGACAAAGAAGCCATTTCTATGTTGTGCAACTTTCGCGTACATTTGAGTTCAGGTGGGCTGGAATGTTAGTGTTGGGGCATTAAGAGTTTACAATGCATACTTCTGTTTGTTTGACGAGACCCCATATTATCACAAATCTGCCCTCCGGGTCTTTCTCTGATTTGGTTAATCGGAAGGGGAGGTGGGGATCGATCCAAGTGAATAACCCCCCTAGCATACCTGGAGTAGGAGGCTCCGAATCCCTGTCTGCCCCAGTGGTCCTGTAGCTTGGCCATGGATTACTCCTTGCAGTGGGTCTCTTGTAGCAGGGCTATCCCAACTTTCTTCCTGTGAAGATAAGACTTGATTCGATTCCTGCGGGGGAAGGGTGCCCAGCCCTCACACATTCCACATCAGCACATTGATTCCTGCCGCCATGTCGATCCGGGGTGGGGGGTTCCTGGGTTATTTCCGGCCCCCTGTCGTCGTTCTCTGTCACAGCCCCTGGGCGGGGCTTTCGTTCCTCTGCCTCGTTGTATTGCCCCCACAAGACCACTTCCTCCATTGACACCCCCCACCCCCAAGGACCTTTGCATTGTCGCTTGGAGACTTCTCAACCATATTAACCTTCATTCCGATGAATGATGAAACAAAACTGAGCAATAAAGAACTGCCGCTAGCAGTTGCTCTTAACTGGCAACGCTCAGAGGTCCCCACGTCGTCTGGACCAATCCAGGTCATTAGGCGCGGGTGTTGTGCCGGCGTCCGGCCTGCACTGGTTCTGGAGGGGTGGGTTGTGGTGGGCTGCCTGTGTGGCTCCCGGAGCTCTGTCCGTGTTAGCTAGCAGCATTGTTGCATTTGGTTGCTTGTGCGCTGGCTTGTGAGCCCTCCATAATGGCAGCTGATGTTGTTGCAGCAGTGGGCGATCTCGGTTGGTTCTTTTTATGGGTTTGCGCGATATCCCGTTCAAAGTCGGGTGCATCCTGCTTCTTTCTTATGTGGCTCCGGCTCGTGTCGCGAGTTCCCCTTCTCCGGCTAGGTTGTTGTGCTCCAGCCACATATTCGCCGCAGCTGGGGTCTCCAGGAATATCGCCTTCCCCTTGTATATAACCTTCAGGTGGGAGGGGTAGAGCAGCATTATTTAAGGTTAAGTTTCCGCAGCCTCGCCTTCACTGGCACGAAGGAGTTTCTTGCTCGTTGCACTGCAGGGGTATATTCTGGGTATATTACTATCTTGGAGTTGTCACGTGTGATCACCCCTCCCTCTCTTGAGTGTCTCAGTATTATTTCTCTGTCATGAAAGTTTAACATTTTCGCAATTATTGGACGTGGGTGCGATCATGGTGGGGGCCGTTTCTGCAAGGATCTGTGGGCCCGTTCCACGGAGAATCCCTGGGTGAGGTTTCCTGCCCCAATTTCCTGCAGGTGCAAGGTCTCCACGAAGTCCGTTGGGTTTGATCCCTCCATGTCCGTATATTGCTCTGGCGAGCGCGCCCCTCCGCTTCTTCAGAGCGTGCCTCAAGTTGTGCCACCTTCATCTCGAGTCTCTGGACCTTCACTTGCGGTCAGAGGGGGTCTCAACAGTGGTCAATAGGCTAGCTTCTGCCGTGGTCACTCTCTCCGTCAGGTTGCGAGCATCTTGGCGCATCAGCTGCATGTCTGACTGGACCTCCTCAATTTTGGTGTTGATAAACGACCCAAGCGCTGCTATGGCTTTAAGTACCTGTGTGTCCTTGGGGTCTTCGTCAGGAGCAGGTGGTTCTTCTCCTGCAACTGCTTCATGCTGTGGCTGTTGCTTGGGCCTGGTCACTGCAAATGATTCCATTATGGACGATTTGGGTTTGCTTTTTGGGGGGGGACGGGGGCCTTCCGTCAGCGCCGGCCGTTGGTTTCTATGTTAGTACGTGGGCTTCCGCAGGGGCGAGGCGTCTCTCCTTGCCGCAGGCCTCCCCCGGACCCCTCGATATGTCCCCCTGGCCCCGGTGCAGGCAGCGGTCTTCCGCAGGGGCGAGGCATTCCTTCTCACAGCGGGCCTCCCCCGGCCCCCTCGATGTGTCCCCAAGGCAGCTGTCCTCACCTGGAGTGTTGCGGACTGGAGGCGGCCGATGCTTACGTGTAGTTCAGGGCCGCCTCTCTGCCTGTATGTCCCCTCCGAACGCTCGAGCAGTTGTCCAGCTCTTTGGCGTCGCTCCTGGCACTGCAGGCGTTCTCCGGGGTCCCCCGGTGTACTGTAGCGTTCAGCTCCTCTCTCCGCTGAGCTGGTCCCCTTCGTCGGCCGACTCCGGGCCGCCGCTCTCTTCAGGCTCAATGCCGCGAGCGTGCTGGGGTCTATGGCTCCGGGCAGCCCGATGTTCACCTGCTTCGGTGGGTCTCTCGGGGTGCTTCTGTTGGTGGTCGCTCACACCACGACAGCCTATGGACCTCCCTCGTCGTATTCCGCGGCTGCAGTTATGCTTCGAGCAGTCTCGGCGGGGCTAACGGATCGCAGCGGCGCGGCCTCCAGCCTCCGTTATGCCCCTCCTCCAGCACTCTTCGGACCGCCGATCAGGCCGCCATCTTGTGCGCCCATGGGTCCACTTTTGGCAGCTTCGTTGTAGGTGGAAACTGCTGAGATTTTCTTCGTCCTTGCAGTCCTTGTGTGCGGTTGTATACGAATTGTTCGAATGTCAATTGTTCGAATAACAATTGACCTTCTGCACTATTGACCGAATTTAAACGGTCAATTAGGATATATATGCGGGGGGGAACCCCCCGCAGCACCCCACCCAATCCAACCCCCACCCGAACTCCCCCTCCCAATCCCCTTATATTATAATTACACCAACCCAACCCATAATATATATTAAAATGACCATACGATCAATTGTGCAGAAGGTCAATTAGGACCCCTATTATTCGAACAATTGTGTCATTCGAACAATTGAAAACGAACAATTCGGGTAATACCTTGTGTGCAGGGACGCCTCTACTGCTTCTTGATTTTGTTTGCAGGGCTTAGGGTTGCTTGAAACAACAATTGCTAACGATCTTGGCAGGATCTGGACGGAGCTCTTCAGAAACGTGCCTTCAATCCATGAGCTCAGGCCACGCCCCCACCAAAGTGTTCCCTTAAAGCGCTTGAACTAGAGACTGTCCAATACTTGCGCTTAGGTCATTGGCGTCCTCGTGCCGGCGGGATAGACCTGGAACTAGAGACTGGTACTCTTCGCCTAGGCATCCTCGTGCTGCCGGGTAAAGAATAGGGTGCAATACAATGGGGCCTCAGTTGGTCTTGGTAAGACATTCAGGTTTTCGTTGGTAAGTCCACGTCTATGTAAAATCTTTTGTTTTTGTTATTTCTTATATCTGGTTTCTTCATGAAATACCCTGTTTTCCCATAGAATATCAATAATATCCACCATCTGGAAATATTCTGGCCAGTTAAAAGACTGCTCCATATTAATGGTCAGTGTCTTGTGTTTATTGTGTTTATGTTATTACTGGAGATAAGCTGTTCCCTCCCTCTCCTCTCCCTCCCTCCCCTCTCTCTCCCTATTGGTCTGCTGTGCTGTCTGGTTGCTTGGATACTCCGAGTCTCATTGGGTACCAGGCTTCTCGATTACCAGTCTCTCCCGCACAGCCTTTGGGACTGTCGCGCACTAGGGGCTGTAACCTCTGCAGTCCCCCGCCTTCTTGCACTTAGCTAGAGCTGCGCTGCCCTGGCTGTGCTTACTCTGAGCAATTGCTGCCCTCATCGCACTTTCCCCTTCCCTTGCACGTCTCCCGTCCCCTTCCCCTGCGCTACCGCACTTGCAAGATCTGAATGACACAAGGCCTAGTAAGATCGTTGGTCTGGTATTCCCTCATTACAATCCCTTGTCTTGTCGCACCTAGAAAAACATGTGTACAGGTTTGTCATAAATGACTTATATCATATTGGGATTCCCTGACGCGAGAAGGCAGGAAGAAGGCCAACAAACAAAATGGCTGAAGAACAAGCAAAAAACCTTGTTGCGCTCCATCTTTGGACACTAGCCACAGTTAGTAGCCAAAAACAGTAAATGCGGTTGTGCCAAATACAATTATAGCAAAAATAGTAAAAGGTATCTGCTGCCACCAGCATGTCTTAAGGCTCATTTAAAAGTAACCAGAAATCCTGTAAGTGAGAGTCTAGGGTGACCCAAAAGTATCCCCATTGTAATGCATTGTATGAAGCTGTGTACAATGTTAACAAATTACCAAAAAAGGTCAAAAGTAAAAAGAAAAGGGTTTCCCAGTACTGACAGTGTAAAGGGCTAGTCGGTTTCCCCATAACAAATGAGCAAAAGGCCAGGGAAAAAGTCAGGACAGGGTCAAAAACATAAGCAAAATGTGTGGGGGTACATAGAATATGGAGGGAAGTTTGTCAAAAAGAGAAATCTTTACTAACAGTGCTTCAACAAAGGAATTTGGGAGGATTGATAGATCAATATATATACCATACTAAAAGCTGCAACTGCCAGAGTAGTAAGGCAGTGGGCAGGATGTGGTAATACGACTCTGCTTTACCTGTAGTCTTGATGGAGATAAGAATCAGAAGAGTATGCAACTCAAGCCTGCTGAAATCCACGGTGTAAAAGAGAAGAGGAAGGAGTGAATGGCATGCACTTATTGAAGCATAAGCAAAAGAACAGGTGAAGGGCAGAATGTTGAAGAGCACGTAAGGCAAACTGCCATGGAAGAAATAAAGGTTTGTTGACAGCATTAATGTAATGACCAAATCATAGTGCAGCTGTTGCTCTTACAGAATCCCAGAATCTCCACAGGTAAAGACCAATAAGGTTGTTTCTGTGTGTGCAAAGCAGTGCAGGAAGGGACCTATTCACTGGCACAAAGGTAGTGGAAGATAACATGAGAAGTGTTCAGGAAGAGGTGCACTGTTTGTGGGTTCTGCGGTCTCATTTTATGGAACCCTTACAATTATTTGCCCACCCACCCCCTTTTATTTTTAGGTGTTCTTGATTATTTTGGTGGTCAGAGGGTCTTCTGCTGTAGTCTCCCTGCCACCATCTCCCTTTTTTACTATACCATTCTATAGTAGCCCATGTGTCTTCTAAGTTCCCGATTTTGGCCATTGGTTTTAGGAAACAGGCTGGTTGCAGCTACTATTTAGCTTGGCTGCACCAGCAGTGCAAGTCGATTTACCGCATCAGTAGCCTAACATACCTTTATGGTGGCCATGGTCCTGCTTATGTCCTGCTCCAAGTTATTTTGTTTTCAGGGCTTCTCCTTATTCAAGGGAACTAGGAATAAGGCCTACAATGGCCTTTGTGCACAGGTAGGCTCTTTGTGAGCCAATCATGGCTTCCTCAGTAGAGGTTTGAACTGGTCTATACTGGTTCTAGGTCCCAAGCAGGCCAGAGCTCTTTCTCTGGTGTGGGCCTAGGTGTTGGGCAGTTTTTGGGGCCAACCTGATGGGCATGCCACCAAATTCCTTGCTTTAAAAACCCCCGTGTGATTGGTGGGATGGCAGAGGCCAGGCCTGGGAGTGGGGGTACACAGGAAAACCCTATTCATATACTCTGTTCCGCCTGAGTTGTACTTTAATTGCTGGAGGATTATTTGCCATTTGTGCCGCTGCTGCAATTTTAGCACCAGGTTTGACCATATTGGCTCGGCCCGGATTCCTAGGTTAAGCTCCGTTCCATGGTTTTTGCTGCTTTCTGGGCCTTTCCTGGTCCACCTACTATGCTAGGGTCAAGACTTTCATCCTGGCATCTTTGTCCAGGCTGTTTTACAGACGCTTCCAATGGTTTGTCACTGGGGTCTCCCACCTGATGCAGCCTAGAAGGGTGTTGGGGGCCAACACCCCACAGCATCTGCTTCTCTTGGAAGTCCTGAGTTGCCCCCACTGTCATCCTGATGCAGGGATCATTTTGTGCGAGGGCTGTACACGGCTGGCTGCTGATCTGTTGGGACCCGACTTGTGCGGGTTACTCCATCCACATTGGGCCATCTACAGTTACTGCTTTCACTTGTGGATGTTGGGTCCCCCTCCAGAGAAGGACCGGATACTTCATCTCACCCTGTAAAAAATGATTCATACTTACCGGGTTCTTTCACCTTCTAGGAACAGGCTTTTTGGAACACCAGGAGTACCTACTACCTCTTAGCACTAGGTTGGCAGGTCTTTAAAGGTACTCATGCTCATTTGTGCCCGTGGTTTCAGTCATCGAGTTCTGCACATCCCCTTCAACTGCATTCCATTGGGGGGCGATCCCCGCTCTGTTTCTCTTCCCCTGGAGCTGCTGGGTCTCCAACCCAGGGCTGGATTTTTAGGGCCTACACCCGATTTATTAGCAATTTCTAAATCTGTGTGTTATGTTACTCTCCTGCCTCTGGATAGACCAGTGACTATATTTAGTGTATTCTGAATATGAGAATTACTGTGCATTTTATTGCCATAGGCCTGTGAGGGGTCAGAAGTAAGACTCAGACACAGTGGTGGCATCTTTGTGATCAGAAATTTATTATAGGAAAAAGGGTTGGGAAAAATGCCTCTTTCCCTAAAACTAAGAGGGGGTTTCCCTGCCTCTAACAAAACTAATGAAACTGTCAGAATGTCCAAATTATAAAGTCCGCCCTAGTTGTGCCTCAAAAGGGCTACTTCTGTCCCTAACACGAATAACATAAACCAACTGTGCAGGGATGATCTTTTCCTAAAGTAAAAATGTTCCGGATCAGTCAATCGTCCAGGTAGGGGTAGACGTGAATCCCCCCCTCTCCTGACATTTGCTTCCACTACCACCATCAGCTTGGTGAAAACCCTCGGGGCGAAGGTCAGCCCGAATGGCAGAACTCGAAATTGGTTATGAGAACCGCCAACTGCGAACCTCAGGTATTTTCTGTGCTTGAGATGGATTGGCACAAGAAAATAAGCATCCTGAAGGTCCAATAACACCAACCAATCCTGGAGTTGGAGTGCCTGAATGATCTGAGAAAGTGTGACCATCTTGAACTTGTCCTTCCTGAGGAACTTGTTCACGTATCTCAAGTCCAAGATGGGTCTCTGTCCTCCGTCCTTTTTGGGGATCAAAAAATATGGGGAGTACCATCCCTTGTCCTTCTCCGTTACAGGTACTGGTTCGATAGCAGCTTTCTCTATCAGGGTTAAAATCTTCAGCACAAGGAGCAGATCTGGAATCCTCAGAGTGGTTCCCCGGTGGATTGTTCTGAGGTCTTCTCATAAAAGGAAGGCAGTAACCGTGGGCTACGGTTTCCAAAGCCAAGCATCCGAAGTAATGTCTCGCCATTCTTGCAGATGCTAGGACAGTCTGCCCCCCCACTGGTGACCTGTGACTCAAGACCTCAGAGTGGTTTTGTGGCGGCAGCTGCAGAGGCATATGGTAAGGAGGCTGCTTTGAACCTCTACCTTGTCCACCACAAGGTGCTTCTTTGACTAGCCATTCCTCTTGCCCTTCCAACTGAGGAGTAGTAGCAAAAAGATCTACCCCTCCAAGGTTGTGCACTAGGGCAAAAAGGCTGAGGTTGCCCAATACCGGCGCCTAAAGGTCTGCAACCACTCAAGGCTCTCGTCAGCCTTGTTGCCAAAAAGACGAGACCTGTCAAATGGCATGTTGAGAAGTCTAGATTGCACATCCGGTGCAAAACCTGACTTCCTCAACCACGCAAATCTGTGCATAACTGTGCTCGTAGCCATGGATCTGCCGATGCTATCCGCAGAATTCAATCCTGATTGAAGGGACTCGCACATGGCTTCTTTGCCGTCTTTAACAAGAGCTAGCTAAGAAGCCGTACCTTTCATCCCCTTCAGGAATGTGCTCTGCCGCCATGGAGATACAGTCTCAGAGTATATGAACATTTTGCCAGTGCACAAGTGGAGTTGGCAGACTTTAGTGCCATTCTCCCTGCAGAAAATACCTTCCTCGTCCATCCACCTATGCGCTTGTCGTCCCTCGGGTACGCTGCCTGTTTAGAGGTAGCCGTAGCTGCCTGCACCACCAGACTCTCCAAGTGGGATGTTTCGACAGATAGTCAGGGTCACTACTGGAGGGGCAGTATTTTTTTGTCAAGTTCTGGTCGACTGCTGGATTAGATTCCGTTATCTCTCAATTCCTACCCACCCTTTTTTGCAGTGCCACATGAAAAGGAAAAATGGGATCAGTTTGTGGACCTTTGTCCAGAATATCTGTGAGGTCATCTTCGTCGTAGGGAAAAGGGGGTCTGCTCCAACCCAAATATTTTACCACTTTTGAGATGAGCTGTCTATAAGAAGAGTCTGCATGTTTCCCTGGCTTTCCGAATTCAAGTTCTGGGGAGGTTTCAATCCCACACTCTCTGGTACATTGGAAGTCCATTACCCGCAGCGCAAAGCCACAGGTAAGGCTTGCACGACACCCTCCAGCCCCCATCTCGCCCACCAGCCTTCTCATTGGCCACTAAGGCCTGTGCATTTTAGAACGGGGAACCAGTCCCCTTGCCATGCAACAGAGTGCATTACCCGCAGCGTAAAGCCACAGGTAAGGCTCGCACCAACCCTCCAGCCCCCATTTACTTAAAAAAAAGAAAAAGACAATCACAAACGAGACGCGCTCTCGGGTGTCTCCACCCGACTCGAGACGCTCTTCCTGCTTTCCCTGCTCCCTCCATCCCGCCTTCTCATTGGCCACTGCCCCCTCTTTATACATCCTCCCAGGGCAGCCCACTGCCTGTGAAGCCCCTGCGGCTAAGGGCCCCAAGGCAAAGGATGGCTCCAACAGAGGCGGCTCCAGATTGTGTCTGCAGGTATTAGCAGGGGAAGTCAGCGGCCAGCCGTCAACCAGCAGCGACTACCAAGGTAGGTGTGGCCCATGTGGAGTATAGTAATTACTGTATTCTGGAAGCCCTGCCACCCTACCTATCCTCAAAACACATCAAGCCAGGCTAGTAATACTGACCCTCCTCACAAATGGTGAGATTTGGGACTACTACCCAAGCCTCACTGAGATAGTGCTGTGACTATAGGCCTGCGCCACACTCCTATAGAATTGTTAGTATTGCATTGAGTCACATTTAGAAAGTGCCACCTTAAGATAATACTGTGAATATTAGCCTGCGCCACACTCTTATGGAATTGTTAGTATTGCACTAGGTCACTTCTAGAAAGTGCCACATGGAGATAGTTTTGTGAATATTAGCCTGAGCTGGACTCTTGTAGAATTGTAAGTATTGCATTGTGTCACTTCTAGAGATACCGCCAGACTGAGATAGTACTGTGAATATTGGCCAGCGTCACACTCTTAGAGAATTGTTAATATTCCATTGATCAAACATCTAGATAACACCACACTGAGATAGTGCTGTGAATGGTGACCTGTGTCACACACCGTGGAAATTGTTAATGTTGCATTGAGTCACATTTAGAGAACGCCCATATAAGATAGCATTGTGAACACCAGCCTAAATTGCACGCTTTGGAAATTGGGAATGGTCTAGGTATCCCAAATCTAGGTGTTCTAATTACTGCTTATCCCTCTGACCCTGTGGCCTTTCTCCCATAATCTAGGTATCACAAAACTAGCAACTCTAATTACTGCATGCTAGTCCTTGAAATATATGCCTCCTTTGCATTTTCTATGTCTTCTAATTAATGCATATCAGTTTGAAACTTAGGCCTTTCTCCCGTTATCCACGTGTCTCAAATCAAGCTGGTCTCACTACTGCCTGCTACTCTTTAAAACCTAGGCCTTCTCCCACTGTCTAGGTGTCTTAATTCTAAGTGGACCAACTACTGCCTGACACCCTTTGAAACCTATGCCTTTCCCCCATTATCTAGGTATCGGAATTTCTATGTTCTAATTACTGCATGCTGCTGCTTGAATCCTAGGCCTCTCTCCTGTTGTCTAGGAGTCTCAATTCTAGATGTTCCAACTACTGCCTGCTACTGTTGGAAGCCTGGGCCTTTCTCTCGATATCAAGGCATCAAAAATCTAGTTGTTCTAATCAACCGCCTGCTACTATTTGAAGCCTAGGCCTTTTCCCATTGTCTAGGTGTCTCAAATCTGGGTGTTATAACTACTGTCATAGTCTAGGTATCTCAAAGCTAGGGGTTATAACTTCTACCTGCTAATGTTTGAAACCTAGGCCTTTCTCCCGTTATCTAGGTATTGGAATGTCTATGTTCTAATTACTGCATGCTGCTGCTTGAAACCTAGATCCTTCTCCCATTATTTAGAGGTCTCAGGTCTGGATGTTCCAACTACCGCCTGCCATCCTCTGTAACCTCGGCATTTCCCCCACTACCTGGGTGTCTCAAACCCAGGTGTTCTAACCACTGCCTGCCATCCTTGGAAACCTAGGCCTTCTCCCGTTATCTAGGTGTCTCAGATCTAACTGTTCTAATTACAACCTGCTACTGTCTGAAACCTGGGCCTCTCTCCCGCTGTCCGGGTCTCTCAAATCTAGGTGTTCTAAGTACTGCCTGTAAGTCTTTGAAACCTAGGCCTCTGACCCGAAGTCTAGTTCTGTCATTTTTATATGTTCTAAATACCGCTAGCCCTCTGTGAATCCCAGGCCCCACTCCTGTCCTGTAAACCCTACACCCAGACCAACTCCCACCACTTAGGACCCAAAATACCCCAACGCAGAAATGGACGCCAACAAAGAGAGCAGGAACATGGAACAACTAATACGGATACACAAACTCAACTGCCTCCAGTAGAAGCAGCCTTGAATGCAGAACACACCCCACCAAATACTACTATCAACAGAACAAACATTGCAAGAGAAAAACCGATATACCTTACACCGTACCTCGCAACAACCGCAGAGCCTCCATACTTCAACAATACTGACATCCCAAGACAAGAAAAGAATCCCCCCAACCGCAAAAAATACGGGAGCACCCAAGAAGAGATTGGGATGATACCAACCCCTTCACTCCATACATCACAAGAACAGAAGGGCACCATCGATATCCACATCATACCACACGCAACAACGAAGTACTAGAAGTCAACAACCCAACCATCAATCTAACAGACCGATTCAATGAAGCAGCCTTCGCTGATCCTCAACCAATCGGCATTAATAGAGAAACACCCCGATTGAACAACCCAAATAGGTTCCATGTAATAATGTCGCCACAAAAATCTCGCCATGCAAAAATATTGCCGAAAAATGGCCGTTTTTTGTGGCGACATTATTGCATGGAACATGCGGGGGACACCCCCGCAACTCCCAAACTTTTTTTTTTTTAATGTTTTTTTTTTTTTTTGCCCCTGTCCCCCTATATGTGGTCACCCATATAATATCGCCGCAACCTTTTCCTGGCAATATTATTTATGGCGACCATATATATGGGGATACTATTACCTGATACCCTCAAATATCAATCCAACAGACCAATTCAATGAAGAAGCAGCCTTCGCTGATCTTCAACCAATCGGCGTCGATACAGAAGCACCCAGATTGAACACCCACAAACCAAAACAAGGAACAACAAATAAACAAAAGCACACCAAAAAAATCCATTGCAATCTAATCAACGCAAGGTCAATGTCCAAACATGCCACTGAAATCTACTGCCTCCTATGTGACGTAGGTATCAACACCTTATTTGTAACTGAAACATGGCTCGATGACAATTACAAGATCAATCTCAACAACTGCCTGCCTGATAACTTAAGTGCGTCCAAGCAAACCGGAAAGCCAAAAGAGGTGGTCGACTGGCAATCATCCACAAGAAACACCTGGAAATTAAACTGAGAGACCCATTAAACATCAATAAATGTGAATCTCTAATCCTACGCCTATCAGCAAAACCCAGAACAAACCTGAAATTCATATTTATATACAGACCACTAACTTACGATTTAACCTTCGTAGACGCCTTCACGGAAACGCCTCCACGGAAGCAATCACCAACCTAGCCATCGAGCACAATCATCTGATCATTCTCAGACTTCAATATCTGGTTTGACGAAGAAACAACAGCCACATAAAAATCTCTAGCCAGCCAACTAGCAACAATTAATCTACGTTAACTAGTCAAATGAGCAACCTACATGGCAGCACATAGACTAGACGCAATCGTCGCCAACAAAAAAACTCATTACCATGGCGCCACCAATACAGATCCTCTGGAGCGACCACCTGGCCACTCCAATAACCAAGCAACAAGACAAGCCACCGATCACTATGAAAAGAAATTGGAGAACCTACAAAAACGCCATTCTAACTGAAGTTCTGGAACTCAGCAAACCACAGGCAACAACTATGGACAAAGCTGACGTGGACAAAACAAAGTTCTACTCGATTGCAGCAACATTACAAAAGGAAATACAAAAAGCAAAAAGCAAAAAGTAAATACTACGACAACTGAATCTTCAAAGCACCAAACACCCAAAAAGAACCCTTTCAAATCATAAATGAAATACAAAAATCCACCTGGCTGTAACATGCCCATACCTTCGAAAAAACTATGCAATGATCTAGCAGACCGTTTAAAAACAAAATCATTACCATCCAACAGATCATGCGAACAGACTATGGAACCCACCTACCGCTACGAGGAACGCCCGAACAAACTCTAAAGCTTCCCCAAAATATCAGTGGACACATTAGTCAAACTGGTAAATCAAAGCAACAAAACAGGTTCCCCCACGGATCCCTGCCACCCGGACATAAACAAATCCATCCTCTCACAAGGAACACTCATGGAATACCATGGAAATGTGTTCAACCTTTCAATCTCAATAGGGAAAGTGCCACAATCTTTCAAATCAGAATACATAAGGCTACAGCAGGAAACAGAGGACCTCTCCAATTACAGACCCATCTCCAATATCCCTGACCCAGCCAAACTGCTCGAAACAGATATACAGAACAACCCAAGAGTTCATAGAAGAGCACAGCCTCTTAGACCAGGCACAAGTAGACTTTAGATCAATGAGAGGAACGGAATCAGCACTCCTCTCAACATGGGATGACCTAAAGGCAAACGCAGACTCAGATAACAGTACCGCTTTGATACTTCTAGACCTCTCTGCGGACAGTTAACCACAACATCCTCATCACGAAATTGGAAGAATTTGTAATCACTGACCGCGCCCTACTATGGATCAAATCCTTTCTAACAAACAGAACAGAGACCATATGGATGAAACCTTCCAAATCCAACCCAAGAGAATCCTCATGCGGAGTACACAGGGATCATCCTTCTCCCCGCTATTATTCAACATCTACCTGTCTCAACTCATCAAAAGACACGGCCTCACCTGCTACAAGTACGCTGACGATACACAAATAGTCTACAAAATACAAGACATTAAAGAAGAAAACACAACACTAGAGAATTGCCTTCGTGAAATATACAACTGAATGAACTCGAATTACCTCAAAGTCAACCCAGGGAAAACAGAAATAATTATCATCACAAAAAAATGGAGGAGACAACCAATACATCCCCTGGCCAATGGAACGCGGAACAACCCAAGCCCCATCGTCGATTGTAAAAAACCTGGGAGTCCTAATGGACAACACACTTACTCTAGAGCCACAGGTAAAGGCTCTAACCAAGAAATTCTCCTGCAAGCGGTAAAAAGGATCCTACCATTCCTATCATTCCTATCATTTGCCAACAAAACAATCACTGTCATCGCTCTCGTCATGTCCAGAGTACACTACGCCAATGGCCTTTAGCTGGGCATGCATGAACGACTTCTAAAAAAACTACAACATATACAAGATACGGCAGCTAGACTGCTCCTCAAACTACCCCGAAGAGAACACATCACACCAGCGCTGAAAACACTACATTGGCTACCAAT
Source organism: Ambystoma mexicanum (assembly GCF_040938575.1). Lineage (NCBI taxonomy): Eukaryota > Metazoa > Chordata > Amphibia > Caudata > Ambystomatidae > Ambystoma > Ambystoma mexicanum. The sequence continues at coordinate 112,868,408 of NC_090929.1, read as the reverse complement.
AAATCAGTAAATCAAGTTCAAATCAATGTGCATTACGCACAGAGCAATCCACGACCAAGGTGCAGAGTTCCTAAGAGACAAATTAAGCCTACATCACCCAACAAGGACGCTCAGATCGAGCAGCGACATCCGTTTGGAACCAAAACCCTAGACCAAAAGAAAATTCAGAGGATCCTCTTTCTCTCAACAAAAACATGGAACGAGCTACTAAAGAACACACATAACACGAGAAACCACCTACTATTCAGAAAACTTCAAATCCTGGCTCTTCACTCCATAAATAAAAGAACACCTATGGGGGCTTATACACATCGGAAACAATGCTGAGTGAAGAAACCGACCCTCCCGATCCCCCTAAGCCATTGCCCATGAACAGAAGTTAAGAAGAACAACCCACAGCATATCAATTTACCAACAGGGATATAGATATGATAGGACTATACCACAGATTAAAACACAGATAGATTGGTGATGAAATGGCAAGGAAGATTTATCAATAACACCTTGGCCTACAAACTACACAGACACCAAAGAAACACAGATGGAAATAGATAACAAAGAAGTGGGTGACCGCTTATTTACAGCACCAATACCAGAGGTGGGGACAAGACACGCCCCTTCCCATTACACTAAGCTCAATACAACACAGCTGGGTACGCGCCACGCCATCACTCATAACAACTTGACTGACAGGAAAGGGGAAAACCTGCCTACCTATAGGACAACCGGATACATAGAATAAGATTGAGAATGACTAAGATATATAACCCACTAACCATATGCTCAAATCTCTGCATACGTAATTCACACGAAAATCCAAACCACATCATCTCGCTCAGCAAAATGCACGCACTTCACCACACTGCAACAACAAACACATAAGCCACACCTACAGCACGTGGTCTTGCATACGTCTGATATTCACACCAGAGCTCAGCGCACAGTGAAAACCGAACTGAAGCTGCCAACAGCACACCACTTCTCTCACTTTCCTACTCCCTCTCCATCCGACTAACTCACCCCACCTTCTTGTTTACAGATCCGCCTGAGCATCTGGGGACCAACTCCATTGGTGACGGTGCGCGGAATAAATACCTTTACCTTTAACCTTAACATAGTGCAAGCCAAATGGGGCTTCATCATTGTAAGAATGCTCTTCCTCTTCAAAAATAGAAGAGACCTAAAGAACTCCTTCAGGAGTGGAGCATAAATCTTGTCACGTTTTGTGCCAGTACGCTTCAACGTTGTCCAAGTCATCGAAATGTTCTTTATCACCGCCGTTTTTGGAGGGGCGCTTGGAAATGACTGCATAGCTGGCAAGTGTGGCGCAGCTGACGTAGAAGTCTTGGACGTTGACGACGAGGGCTTGAAGGGCGAAGGCACCGTTGGCGTCGAAGGTGTCTATGTCGACAACCTCGACTTCTCCTTATGCCTCATGTGATCCCTCAAGGGCTCACAATGCTGATCAGACTTTTTACCCGGGCTCGAGGGCACCCGGGTTTTTGGACGAGACCTTTCCTGTACGTCTTCTTTCGAAGGCTTGGTAGGAGCATGGCTTTGTTTCTCGAATATTGTTAACATTTCCACCCTGAAGGCTTCCCATTCAGCCAGTGTTGATCTTTTTGTAGGGCAAGCAAACCTCTCAGGGGAAGCGTCAGACAAAGAAGTCAACGAAGGCGACCGTCGGTGCCTTCTCTTCAATTTCTTAGAAGACGAACAAGAGTGGCGGTAACCACTCGTCGACCTAGATCACTTGGCATTCCTCCTCAGAGGAGAGTCGCCTCTCAACTCGTCGGTCGAAGGCCGAGCGGGTCGGGTAGATTATTTTTTGCTGGATTTTTCCTACCTTACGTTTCCCTTCCGTTCCCTCCAGGATTTATCCGTCATGGATTGGCACTTGGAACAATTGGAGGTATCGCGGCCCTCACCGAGGCACCACAGGCAAATACAATGTGGGTCAGTAAGAGACATCTTTGACCAGCAGTAGCAGCATTTCTTGAAACCGGACTTCGACGTTGACGGTGTCGAAGAAGAAGACATAATTATCGAGGTTTTTGTAACGTAACGTCACTAGATGAGGCGTTCCGAATTTCACTCGAAGCAAACACTGTTTGCGGAAAAAAGTAAATGAGGCCAACGGGCACTGCACGTGCTATATGCCCTTTGAGGACATCATCCTCGACGGAGGCCTTCGAGGGACACCGACGCACAGCGTCCTCTGCCAAAATAAATTCCAAAGCAGCTGAAGCTGGACAAGTGTCAAAGATGAAGAATGCGTGGGAGGACACAATCCATTTGAAGCTAGAAATCTCATCGTTTCTCCATAGTGATCCTTGGACTCCTGACCATCTTCTTATCGGTACATAGAGTCAGCTCTAATAGATTTTACATTTTCTAGGAATTGAACTTTATCAAGTATATAAGATTGACTAACCAAACTATAACAGATATTAGCTTTGTAAAAAGAAGGGAGGGGAGGATTAAACATTGGAGAGGGGTTAAGGGATATACTGCAGGGGCATACAGAGTTCTCTGAAAATAGTTGTCCCTAATCTCATAAGGGGGTTCCTCCCTGTTAGGGAGAATTCTCAAAATGTGCTAATTCCTCTCTACCTTAGAGACCCCCAGCTCTTTTGCTAAACTTTGGGGCTTTGAATTTTTTTTGTTTGTTTTCTATGTTTATTTCTTTTGGTTATGGAGTTTTAGACAACTCCATAGGCATCATCTTTTTTATTTGTGTCACACAGCACCCTCAGTGCACCCAGAGAAAAACAAGTTACTTACCAACTGTAACGTTCTTTCGATTGCATGTTCCTCCCACGTATTCCTCATCTTAGATATATCCTTACCTTCAGCTTTGCTGCTTCGGACATTTTTTCTCTCGCCACTAGAGGGCGCTCCACTCGAGGCCGTGGGATCGAGTATTATGTCCCTCAGCGGCATCCGTCGAGCCCCGACGTCATCCGCTGTATAAAGGCCTCGAGCAAGCCCGTTGGCCTCAGTTCTGTTTTTTCGTGTATTATAGCCCATTGTCATGATGCCCGCTCCCGGGGAGCCGGTTCAAGCCCTGCGTCCCCGAAAGCGGACATCCAGTCCCGAAGGAAGGACCCAGCAACCCCATATAGGGGCCTTTTGGACAGTGTCCTGGCGCCTATGGTGCCAGGCTCATTATGGGAGTGCTTGGGTGCACTTACCTGATGCAGACCATGCTGCAGGATCCCGGCCTCCTTGAGGCCTGAAAGGAACTACTTTACCTGTGGGACTAATTTACCATCCGGGCGTGGTCGGGGAAGGATACATACCTGGAACTTCTTCCAAGGCTATTTAAACCCCACCCGAACAGCCACACGTGCTTCGCGTTGTTCTGCATCTAGCAGCTGGACGCTCACCGTGTCTGCTCCTGCATCCTGACTTCTGCCACGCCTGCCAGCATCCTGGATCACCTGCAAAGGAAGAGAAGAAGAGAACAGAAGAAGGAAAAGTCCTTACCTGCTAAATCCGCATCCCGGAGACATCTCGCCGACAATCCTGAAAAGGAAGACTTTAATTTAAAAGCTCACTCACCTTTACAGGGCGCCTCCATGTTCAGCAGCGATCACCCGGATTCGCAGTCACGCCCCAGCGCGTAGGGAGAAAAAGACCAGAACAAAAGGTGAGAGAGAGAAGGGAATAAGGAAAGCTAAATCTCCATGTTAAGACTTACCTGTTGATTCATTCCCTCTTCATTTCGGGTCCGCGCCGCATCCTGGCATTTCCGGACCCCGGCCCCTAAGGGGAAAAAGAGACATCAGCGTTAATGAGCGAATGAAAAGACATTACCAAAAAACGCTCATTAAAGACTTACCTGATTTCTACAAGGATTTCACCTCTCATCTCGGGTCGGTGCCTGTTCCCCGGCATTCCGTACTCCGGCCCCTATGGGGAAAAAGACACTAGCATTAGTACATTAATGCATGGACACAAGGGGAACCTCTTATCAAAATATTTACCTGGAAGCCAAGCAAGTTTGGTTCTCACCAATCCGAAAATCCAGTGAAGTAACTGGATACCAACGCGCCCCTGCATCAGAAGCAGGATGGAGAGCTCCTCCTTCCAGACCCTAAGGTGAGACGCTACGAGAAATCACAGAAGGGTTTCGAGGAGGGTGAGAGGGGAAAGTGGGAGGCCGATTGCATTACCCCGCAGACAGTTAATCCCCTATTTTCGCCTACAGAAGGATACTTCTGCGAGCCATAGCCAGATTTGGGGGCCCGGTCCAGTCCGTCTTCCGAACCCTGCGCATCACCTTAGAAGAGGTCACAGCAGCGCGAACCAGGCCAGAGCCTGCGTGGGAGTCAGGTGAGCGTAACACCCATGGATTATAGTTAAAGGGCGTGCCTCTTTTGACCCTGGTCTTAAAAGAATTTATAGTGTAAACCGCAAACTGTACTGTGGGGTAGGCTGGGAGGGTCGATGAGGAATACGTGGGAGGAACATCCAATCGAAAGAACGTTACAGTTGGTAACTTGTTCTTCGAATGGATTGTGTCCTCCCTCATATTCCTCATTTTAGATAGACTTCCAAAGCAGTTTTGTATTGGAGGTGGGAGTACAGACATTTTAATCATGTACATAATGAAGTACTGATTTAGCAAATAGACCTCCTTGAGAAGAAGTCGATTCTAAAGCATAATGTTTTATAAAAGTGTGCATGGATGACCATGTGGCTGCTGCACAAATATCTTGCACAGGGACACCCCTTTGAAGTGCTGTCGAAGTTGCCATGCCACTGGTTGAATGAGCCCTCAGCGCATCTGGTGGTTCTTTCCCAGCCAATCTATAACATTCTGTTATAGCTAAAATTATCCATCTAGATAATGTTTCTTTAGTTACAGCAAGTCCTAGTTTGCGGCCAGCGTATCCCACAAAAAGTTGATCACACTGACGTATTTTTGCCAATCTTGAAATATAGAAGCTAAGAGCTCTTCTAGGATCTAATCTATGTAGCCGTTCCTCTTCCTTACATGCGTGAGGGGGGAGGATAGAAAGTAGCAGTGTTATTTTTTGTGACAGGTGAAAATCTGAAACAATTCTCGGCAAAAAAGATTGTTTTACTCGAAGGACTACTTTATCTTTATAAAAGATGGTGCGAGGACTGCTAGAAAGCGCCTGTAACTCACTTACCCTGCGGGCTGATGTCATTGCCACAAGAAGTCTTGTTTTTAAAGTAAGGAGCCTCAATGGACAAGAATGTAAAGGCTCAAATGGAATACATGTGAGGAACTTTAGAACCAAGTTTAAATCACACACAGGAACTTGAAAGGGTATCGGGAGAAACGCATTATTTAGGCCTTTAAGAATTGAATTATTAAAAAAGGTATCTTAAAGTAAGATTCTTCCTCTGAAAAGTTCTTAAAAATGGATAGCGCTGCTACATATCCTTTTATCGTACCAACCTGGAGCCCCAGATTAGCCAAATGTAATAGAAAAGACAATACTGTGGGAATATTACATTGAAATGGTCCAAATTCTTTTCTCTGCACCAGTTACTGAACTTGTTCCAGCGACACTGATACAGAAATTTAGTTGCTGGTCTTCTGGCCGAAAACAAGATCTCCATTACGTCATCCGGAAAAGTCCCCATCCTTGTATCTCAACCTCTCAGAAGCCATGCGTGAAGGTTGAGTGTGTTGACCTCTGGATGGAGAACGTGATCTCCGTCTTGCGAGAGAAGATCCTCTCTTTTTCGAAGACGTATTGGAGGGCAGATGGACATGTCCAGAAGGTCGGGTACCACGTTCTCCTGGCCCAATCCAGAGTAATTAGGATCACAGGGACTGGAGGGAACGCGTATAGAAATGGGAATTCCCATTCCACCACGAACGCGTCCCCTAGAGCTCCTCTCGGGGGAAATTCCCTTGAGCAGTACAAGTCGCACTTCCGGTTGGCACCGGTCGCGAACAGATCCACTTGAGGGGTTCCTCAAAGGGCGAAGATCTTTTGAAGGACTTCCTGAGCTAGCTCCCACTCATGGGACACTGTGCTCCGCCTGCTCAGAGCGTCCGCTGCCGTGTTTTGCTCTCCGGCTAGATGAACTGCCGACAGAGAGATCCCTTCTTATATTGCCCAAAACCAGAGCTGCATTGCTTCTCTGCACAGTGGCAGTGACCCTACTCCTCTATTGTTGAGGTAGTACATGGCCACTGTGTTGTACGTCATTATTAGGACATTCTTTCCCCATAAAGAGGGCAGGAAGGCCTTCAGCGCTAGTATGATTGCCCTCAGCTCCAATAGGTCGATATGTAGTTTGGACTCCAATGGAGACCAACAACCGCTGATTGTCAGATCGTTGGTGTGAGCTCCCCACCCCGTGAGTGAGGCGTCCATTACTACTGTTATCTCCGGCCATGTTTGCCAAAAAGATTCTCCCTTGAGGATATGTTTCCTGCAGGCCCACCATTGCAGATCCTGTGCTACTCTGGTTGGAACTTGCAATAGATCTGACATTTCCCCTGAAAATTGAGAGCCCATTAAAGGGATCACAATGCAGGATGACATCAGACCGAGCAACCTGAGAAAATCGAAGGCCGGTAGATACTGGGAATTTTGGAATTTTATTAGCATCTGCAGAATGTGGTGAGCTCTCTCTTCTGGAGGCGAGGCTTTGCCTGAACAAGTATCCAGGACTGCTCCGATAAACTGGAGTTTTTGTGATGGTATCATGTTTGACTTTTTGAAATTCAGAGAAAACCCTAGTTTGTGAAGGAAGTGGCAAGTTTTGGACAGATGATCCTGGGCTTGTTCTGGAGAATGTGCCCTGATCATCCAATCGTCCAGACAGGGGTAGACGTGGATCCCCCCCCTCTCCCGAGACTCGCTGCCACTACTGCCATCCACTTGGTGAAAACTCTCGGGCAGAGGTCAACCCGAATGGCAGAACTCGAAATTGAAAGTGAGAATTGCCAATCGCAAACCTCAGGTACTTTCTGTGCTTAAGATGGATTGGCACATGAAAGTAAGCATCCTGAAGATCCCATGACACCAACCAATCCTGGAGTTGGAGAGCCTGTAGAATCTGAGAAAGTGTGACCGTCTTGAATTTGTCCTTCCTGAGGAACTTGTTCAAGTCTCTCAAGTCCAATATGGGTCTCAGTCCTCTGTCTTTCTTTGGAATGAGGAAATATGGGGAATACCAACCCTTGTTCCTCTCCGCTGCAGGTACATGTTCTATTGCACCTTTCTGTAGCAAGGTTAACACGTCCTGCAACAGGAGCGGATCTGGATGTTTGACAGAGTTGTATCCCGGTGGGTGATTCTGAGGTTTCTTTAAAAAGGGAAGGCAGTAACCTTGGGATACTGTTTCCAGTGCCCAAGCATCTGAAGTAATGCCGTGCCATTGTTTCAGATGCCGTGAGATCTTAACTCCCACTGGGGTCTTGTGGGTCAAAACCTCAGAGTGGTTTTGCGGCAGCTGCTGAATTGACAGATGCCGCTGCTGGGGCAGATCTAGCACTTTTTCCTCGCCCCAAGTAAATTTTCTTTGACCTCTTTGACTGGCCTGTCCCCTTCCTTTTCCAATTGAGGAATAAAATCGAAAGGGACGACCCCTCCAGGAAGATGAGCCTGTGTAGGGGCGTTGTTGAGGTTGTATTATAGCGGCACTGAATGATTTTCCCGCCGCTTTGGAGGTCTGCAGCTTCTCCAAACATTCATCTGCCTTGCTGCCAAACAACCTCGAGCCGTCAAATCGCATATTATGAAGCCTGGATTGTACGTCCGGTGCAAAGCCTGACTTCCTTAGCCACGCAAATCTACGTAGCACTGTGATAGATGCCATGGACCTACTGATACTGTCAGCTGCACCCAAACCTGATTGAAGGCATTCCCCTGTAGCCTCCTTTCAATCCCTTATTATGGCTAGGAATCCATCACGTTCCTCACCTTCTGGGATGTGCTCGGCTGCCGCTGACATGCAGTCCCACAGAGTAAATGTAAATCTTTCAAGGGTGCAAGTAACAATGGTGGATTTTAAAGCCATGCTTCCTGATGTAAAAACCTTTCTGTACCATGCATCAACCTTTTTTATCATCCCTATCTGGGGGAATTGTAGGGTATGCAGCATTTCTAGTAGAGGTAGCTGCTTGAACTACCAGACTTTCTGGAGATGGATGCTTGCTCAAGTATTCCGGGTCTGAATTACAGGGTCTATATTTTGACACAAATTTCTTATTTACTACTGGAATGGTTTCAGGATGTTCCCATGCAGAATTAACCCTTCTTTGTAAGACATGAAAGGGAAGTATGGGGTCTTGCTGAGGTCCTCCTGACAGGATATCAGTCATGTCATCATCTTGATAGACAGGTGAATTCCTACCCCATCCCATAAATTCAGTAACTCTACTCATTAACTTTCTATTGCCTGCATCAGCATGTTCTGCTGGGTCAGGCTTTTCAAATTCGTATTCTGGAGAAGTATCCAGACCACTTGCTGATTGCAAGCACTCATGTAAGTCTTTTATTTTAGATCGAGGGTCAATTAATTCTTCAGGGACTGGTCTTGTGCCAAATTTAACACCAGCAGGAGAAACTTCTTCATCTGCTAAAGACTCTCCTTCGTATATGGATGACATGGTCCTAAAAAAATCATGTCTACTCTCAGGGTCAAAGATCTTTTCAGGTGGAATAGGTTTTGATATTGGAATAGGCATGAGCGTCGACAAACATGTTGATGTCGTCGATGTTGTAGCTACAACCTTCAATATTGTCGAGGTAGCCTTGGACGCCTTCAAAGGAATCGAAGGAGTTGGAGACTACCGGCGCCATCATAGGAGTATCCGAAACTGTCGACTGTACACTCGACGTGTTTTTAGGTGGAGTCATCGACGCCTTGTACTCAACCGTCCTCGATGGTTTCGAGGAAATTTTCGGCGCAGCCTTCGAAGGCATATGAAAGTCTGACGTCGTCTTTTTTACATCTACCTCCAATTTATGCACCGGTAGGCTTTTTCCAGGAGGTGTCTGGGAAGAGTACCTGGATGACACCCTTGACAACTTTTTGTCGGATTTTCTTGTTGTAGATCTTCCCCTGTCACTTTTCTTGTGAGCAGGGGCATGGTCTTCATCAGACTTTTTTGAGAGCGTCTGGGCCGCGTTCTCAAAAGTCTTTAACATAGAAACCCTAAAAGATTCCCATTTTGTCGGAGAGTCATGTCTTGAAGGACATGTTATAACTTCCTCAGATGATGTTGAGGAAGAAGAGGGAGACCGGTGTCTCTTTTTTGCCTTTTTGGAGGTCAAAGAAGAGCACTTTCCTGATCTGCTCCTCGATCTAGATTTTTTATGATGTTTCATCGAAGACTCAGTCGAGTCTTTTCTACCCTTCGAAGAAAACTTCAAGGATCCCTCCCCCACCGCCAGTTTACCTCTTTTTTCTTTTAAGGCCTTATGGGTCATCGACTGACAAGAACCGCAGTCATCTATACGATGGTCGGAGTTGAGGCACCAGAGGCAATTTTTATGGGGATCAGTCAGCGACATCTTTTTCCCACATTTCTGGCGTTTCTTGAATCCAGTTTTCGGGGTGTGGAAGGGTTCAATGAAGACGACATTCACACAAAACTGAAGCGCCCTTGTAACTATCCGAAGCGAAGCCAACAGAAAAACGGAACTGAGGCCAACGGGCGCGCTCGAGGCATTTATACAGCAGATGACGTTGGGGCTCGACGGATGCCGCCGAGGGACATTGACGCCGCAGCCTTAAGTGAAAGAAAAATGTCCGAAGCAGCAAAGCTGAAGGTAAGGATATATCTAAGATGAGGAATATGTGGGAGGCCACAATCCAATCGAATGTAAGGTAGATTGACTTTACAAGTCTTTTTAAATTCCTAGAACCAGCACACACTATCTCTGTATAGAGTGCTGGAGGGTTACCTTCTATCCCCTGTGTATAGAAACAAATGCTACCCTTTCCTATCGAAATGGCTGGTGACAGAGGTTTTACAATGAACTACCATGATTTTTCCCGACCGCGAACACCAGTAGCTAAAAATCGCGTGAGTCATGTTTTTCAAGATGGCACCTTAAGCCCCTTTGTTTAAACAGGTGCTGGTCTTCTTTCATCACCATTTATTTTTGGAAAAGGTCCTTCTAGAGTTTGTCTCTGCACGCCAAACCAGGTTTGCTCCCTTTGTTCACACGCCTTTGGCGGGCTTCAGGAGTGAAGACCGTCTCTGGCGCCTGAGTGTCTGGGGTGGGCAAGAAGTGAGAGTGGTGCCCGAAACTCCCCGTGCTTAGTCTCCTAGGAGACCCAAATGCACTCTTGTGTGATTGGCTGGCTGACTGTCCGGCAAGGACAGTCACCCTGCTGTGTGAGTGATAGTTTTCTCCCTTTCATTCGAGCCTTGCTATTTAAAAGGCAAGTCTCTTCGACTGGAAAGCAGAGTCGACCACTGGAACGAAAGAACCAAAGACGAGCTGGAAGAGGATGGCTGCTGCATCTCGACAGAGTAGCCCCTTCAAGGACGACTTCTTCCTTTGAGTTGGTGGAACCAATCAACTCATAAGCCACCTGGATACCATTCTCAGAGCTGGTTAGGATTTACCAGGGGGAAGGACACCAGCTTGTGTGCTTGACGACAGCTACTCGTACCAAAGATCTTCCATTTTGCCAGCTTGTTTGACCAGTCCCTGTGCAGTGCAGGAGTCCCCCAACGTCCTCCCTTTTGGGCCCACGACTGAGGCTCAGGAACAGCGAGATCTGCAGGAACTGCCAGGAACCAACGTCTTCAGCTGCAACTCTCAGCTGGCAACTCTTGCTTACTGCATCTCAATGTTTTGCTCAACTTTCCAGTGCTATGCGGACGACACCCAACTCATTTTCAGGCTTCCTTCAGCCTCCTCCTTTCCTTCCCTAATCTCTAATTGTTTTTGAGATTACTGTTAACAGCCTCTTTCAAAATCGACCTGCCTCCACAGAACAGGACTGCGAGACTTGTCCTTGGCCTCAAGCCCTGGGATCGTATCTCTCCAGCCTTGAAATCCCTTCATTGGCTCCCAGTGGATGCAAGGATTACATTTAAAACCCTCTGCATTGTTCACAAGGCTTTCTGGGGCCTGGGTCCAACATACCTTCAACTATCCCTCCGTAAATACCTCCCCTCTCAAGCCCTTCACTCCTTTACTTCTAACTCCCTCAGAGTTAGTCGTTTTGCAAAAAAACGAGCTGGGGGTATATCTCTGTCTTCAGCTGGTGCCTCCCTTTGGAACAGCCTCCCGGCCACCTTGAAACTTGAGGAAAAACATTTTCGGTTCCGGAAACTTCTCAAGACCTTCCTCTTTGCCTCTGCCTTTTGCCCCTCTTCTTCCCTGTTGATCTGTTTCTTCTCTTGGCATCGTGCACCTGGCCACCCTCTTTTCTTTCGGGCCCAGGTACCTGCTCACCCTGCCACTCTCCTGCACTGCCTCCAGGCCACCACCTGCACTAGCGTTCTTTAACTGTACCCATACAGTCCCCCTCCAACTTTTCTTCTGCACTTATCATATATACCTTTCTGACTAACTTTCACCAGCCACTTGCTGGCTGCACTACCATGGTTTATCGCCCTTATTTATTCTATTTAATATTTATTTATGTTTTCTCTCCTCTGCCTCGCACTTTTCACTCTGCCCCCCTTTCCATGCACTCTTCCCCCATTTTCCTTTTCCATGCACTTGCGCTTTCTTAAATGTCACTGGGCCTAGGAAGATCGCTGTTTTTCTGTTTTTTTCTCCCTTGTTCCCCTCCCTTTTTGCCTGGTCGCACTTGTGTACGAGCGCAATATAAATAAAATATAATTTCATCTTTTCTTCATATTAAGGTACTGTGCCAACCTGATTGAGAGAACTTACCCCTTGCGGTGAAAGTTCGTGAAACTTTCCCAACTTGTAGGCCTTATCAGCTTGTGACACAACATATGATTCTTTTTCGTAAAAACTACTTCTGAGAACGTTGGTTAAGACTTGACCGTTTACAACAAGAACTGCTCTTTCCTATCCAAGACACTAGCCCATTGACTTTGGCCTAGGCCCATTGAACTGAATCAAATCCTCTAGTGAACTGAAACTATTTGCACTGCCTAAGAAAGTATTTGTGATCTATTTTTATTAACTTGTGCCTTTTTACTCCCATTCAAAGTAACTGAAATGCCATTTTGCTCCTATTTCAGGGGAGCCTAATTTACTCAGAAACATGTTGGTTTTGTATTGAAGTGTGTGTGCATGATATTAAGTTGCCTCCTAGTAAATGTTTTCGAAATGACTGTGTAATAAATTAATACGTGTTTTACCAAGAAACCTTGAGTGTGTCTACTCGAACCACTGCGATTGTAAGACCTCAGTGTAACCTCTTTTACTGCTCACATTCCCTCTTGAGATAAGCCTGGCTGCTTAGCTCGCTACCAAAAACTGTGTAGTACAGACTTCTACCAAAGGTTGGTTTTGCTTACACCTGTAGTCCTAATTGTATGTGGTGGTCCCAGAGTGTACTGCATGCAATTCTGCCCAACACCTCCCCATGTGATCTTCCACTGGTGCACCAGCCCAGGAGGACTATTGTACTGTGGATGCACTGCTCTGGCCCCATGGGAAATGTCTCCCCCTAGAGGAGAAGGGACGACATCCTCAGATTCATCAGTGGGCCTACACTCTTAACTTACCTCTGGAAGTCTACATGTATGGTGTCTGCCACTAGGTATGGGCTTGCATTTTCGGGTGAAGAGAAAGTTCGGTATTAACTAACCATTTACTGCTTTAATAACTACACTATGTTTTATTGTGGATTAGGTTTCATTTGAGTATTTATTTTCCCCTCATAGTAATTACTTGTGATCTTATTATAAAAGTGTATATTTCAGTATGTGGTGACTAGAAGCAATCACTAACCTCTTGCTAGCCTTCGTCCTTACTGAAGTTGAGCCCGACTTCACTGCTGCGCTAATTAATTTTTCTTTTTGGTAACACACTGGTCTACCATTAGGTTAGACGGTTACACAGTCCTCACCAGAGGGCTGTGCAAAAATCTCCCTAACAAGAAAATAGATGGCAAATGTCTCATTAATCCGGGGAAAAGCAGATAGAGAAACTAAGTTTTAAGGAAAAGATGGACTAGATGTTTGAGTTAGCAATTAGGATAGTGGAACCTCACTCAGGGGCTGGACATACAGGACAAGGGAAAGCAATGGCGTGAGAAGAAAAGAAAACCAGAAGGAAACACCTACGTACTGAAAACATTAAAGTGGTGCAAGTCATACTACAGGCTGGAAACCAGGAGCTTACAAACTAGGCTTCAAACTGGAAACATAAGCTTGCAAGCCAAGTGTAAGCGATCAAGAGTAAGACTCGGACACAGTGGAATGTCAGACTTTTATTGTCAAAATAATAAGAGGGGTTGGGAAAATCCTCTCTCTCTCTAACTCTATGAGGGTTTTCCCTGCCTCAACAAAACTAAGAAATATCTATGTCAGGATGTTAAATAAAGTGTCCTCAGTCCTGTGTCCAAAACCCTAAACTGACCGGTACACGCTTATATAAATACAAGGTGAAAAGGGGAATTTCTCTGAGCTATTAAATTATGGCTAATTCTTGAAGTTTTAAACACAGTTCTAATGTGCAGGAAAGACAATGGAATAATGTTCTACCAGGAAAGGGGGTCTACCTTCCACTATGTTTCATCTGGTTTCTCAAAATGTGTCAGTTACTTCTGGTAAAGTCAATAATGTTCCCGTCTTCCACAAGGAGATGTCTATTTCCCTGAATATTCCTTTTTATCCACGTGGTTATCTCACAATTAAAGGGGGACGGGACGATTCCACCCTTGAATGCCTTCAGCCTTCACTGGTTCGATGGTCCCGTTACTCAGAAGAAAGATGGATTTCCTTCGTCTCCTTCAGTTTCATTTCAAGTCACAGTTATTTGAAATATTTACTTTCTCTCTTTCTTGATCTTGTTTCTCTCTCAAGGGGTAACATGTACTCTCCCTGGGCTTACCGGTGTTACTCAGCGTCTTTGGCGTTCATCGCGCGTCTCTGTCCTCTCCACTTCTCGCCCATTGACCGGCAATGCTTTCCGTGAACCGCTTCATTCCCGCTTGGCTTCTCGCTTTGTCTGGCAGCTCCAGCTGCCCGTGACAGGGATGCAGTGAACGTCTCCTGGCTTGTATTTGCTGTACACCATCTCCATCAGCTTCTGAGCTGCGTTTCGCACTCCGATCTCCTCTAGTGTCCCAAACAGCATCAGAACACATTGGATGCAGTGGCAAGTGCAGTCGTGCAGAGTCAGTGTCTCTCTCTCTCTCTCTCTTGCTGCGTATGGTCATCCTCATTACTCCAACCCTCTTCCTCATCTCGGTACTAGAAACGGGGCGGGGGGAGCATACTGTTCTTGGCTAGAAAAGCATAGGAATTCAATGTCCACATTACAATAAGCCATACAGGAGTGTGGTACAAGCCTTTGGGTGTTACTAGCAGTTACCACTGAAGGGTTATTTAAATCTAATATTCTCTTGCCTCCCTGGAGTTGGTCTTCCCCTACATGGTACTCCCTGGAGTTGGTCTTCCACTTTATGGTACTCCCACAGATAACCACCCCAAGGGTCAATGTCAGGTAGCTTCTGCCTTTCCCTGGCCACATAGGAGGAGCTTCCCTCCAGAGAATCAGTGACAATGTTGCTAGATTCGTCACACAGGCTATAAACAGGAAGTTTGCAAACCATGCTTCAAACTGAAAACATAAGCTTGTAAATCAGATTACAGGCTGGAAATAGGGATATTGCATCTAAATGAGGAAACTAAGAGGAACAAGAAAGCCAACAAGGTCCTAATCTAGTTCAGAGCAAAACAAGACAAATAGCATTTGCTGTACTGAAATATTTGAATGCATTTAAAAGGCATGCTGCTCATTTATGAAAGCTACTGGCAGTTGTCCCAGCTGTAAGCATTTAAGAATCCTCCTGACTGTGGTCTTTGCATGGTTTGAGGGAAGGTCAGGCTGCAAAGACTGGAACGGATTACGGACTGGTATTTGGTTCAGTACTTTATCAAGGAAGCATAAAGTACTACGAGTCCTGTGCAGTGCAAAGAGCACGAAAGAATGACAAGAATCAAGCTCAGCCTTATTGCAAGATTTCACAAAGACAACAACCACAAAGCACCAACCTGCCTGTGCAAGATCCGTAACTGATTCTGGAATGGAGTACATGCCAAAATTCATACTAGAGGTTTGTGGATTGGGCCAGGGCACTAACAGTCAAAAGTCTGTAACCACCTGATGACTGGACAACACCAGGCTCTTTAGGAGCAGCCCCTGGTGGCAAGATAACAGGATCCTGACACTTGCACTGAGCAGTCGCTTTTGCTTTGCACCCCATTACCTTTAAGAACATCAGAATATTTGACTTAAACCACATTATGATTCAGTCTTCATTAATAAAAGAACCTAGTATGCCTCCCTTTTAAAATTACCTGGAAACATTTTGTTCCCTGCATAAAAGGGCTGCTAAGAACAATCATTTAACTGCTTAATGTGTTGCTTCTGTAAGGAACTCAGGGTGGCAACAGTAAGACAGACACAAGTGATCACAGTTCATGGGTGTTTATTAACCTGTATGTGCAGGTTGTAAAAACGCCTAATCTAAACCAAAATTGAAGATGGGAGCAAGGTACGACCATCAAATAATAATAAGGCAGTCCTAGTGGCGTCTTGTCAAATAAAAGAGCCTATACTAAAAAAGAAAATTATTGCCAATCCTTACAACTAAATACAAAAAGAATGTGGGATAAGATTCACAGAAAGAAAGAAGTGTTCACCAATGATAAGTCAGGATGTGGTAGCCGGGGTCTCCCTTCCTCATGTTTTGAGCATGGGACAAGGTGGGACTCCTGAGCACGGCACACTCTCGAGCTTTCCCAGCACAAAATGACAGTTCCATTTTCAGCTATCAGGATCTTCGGAGGTTAAGTCTCTTGCCTCGGAGGACCCGATGTATTCAAAATAACAAAAAGTTCCTTTCCAAATGTACGTTGGGTAATGACTATCCACCCGTGGGTCCCCCTCTTCCGGGCTCAGACCCCTCTCAAATATCAGCCTCTCTCCATCGGGTTCACTACGGCCTTTTCTCAAAGCCAATTCACCTGTGGTATTCACAAGCCTTGATAAACAGTTTACTGTGGACATCCCTCCATTGGGTTCACTCTTGGCAATTCTTGCCAATTACACAGTTCTTTCTCTTTTCTCTCTATGAGGGATTCACCTCCCTTAACTTTTCAATTACATGTAGGTCAAAGACTTTCGACTGTACGGGGGTATGCTAGACCCCTGTATGACCACTTTGACTTTCTCCTTCCAGCTCTTCTATGGCCTTCTGGTATCAGTTTTCAACTAATGTGGGATCAACCAGAGTCTCTCGAACGAGCACCCACGTGGTGTCGGACCACTCTACAGTTAGTTTTCCCTTAATGTTAACAGTTCTTGGAACTTTCCTTAATTTGCCCTTTGCGACTTTCATTCCACACAGTTCGTTTTCTTATCGGCTCTCCCCTCGACTCACCGGCTGTGATGAACCACTTGGCTTTTCTTGTCTCTGGAGTCAAGGCCGGTACCACGGTAGCAAGTGTCTCTCCCTGTTCTGATTATCAGTGTAGGCGTGCTCCGTGTACCGTTAACATCTGCTGCAACACTCATTGGCTATTGTCTGCTGTCTTACAATTCCTTTCAGGAAGGCTTCGTGGGTTTGGGTCTGAAAAGGCAAGGTCGCTTCTCTCCCTGTCACCCTTTCGGTTCTCACTGCCTTTCTCCTCCTCTTGAACTGCCGTGCTTGGATAGATGTTTCGTCGTACGGTCTGCCTTGCTCGTCATGTGCTCTTGTGTGCCACCTTTTATCGCTTTGGAGAAGAAAAGGGCTGACAAGGTGTGTGTGGTTCTGGTCAATTGCCTGACTCTGCATGACCCTTGTGTTGGGACATGTCCTGTAAATGGCTCAAGTGTTAGTCCGTTGTCTTTCGTGGTGTAAGAAAGTATTTGTGTCGGAAAGGGAGGGGGGTAGGGGGGTATCTGAGTATCCTACGTGGTAGGCTGGGGAAAAGGTGTTAGAAAAAGGGTATACCGCGTCTCACCCGTCGGTGTCCCGCTACCACTCACCGAAGACCTCTCATCCAGTTGATCCTCTCTCACTGTTTCACCCCCAGGGACTGGATCCAATAGCGATGGACATGTCCTGGCCACCTGGATGACAGATCCCTGGAGGCTAGTCAGGGAGACACCTTCAGGTTTCTCAGTCTTCCAATCTGTGCACAGAAATGAGCACCCCCAGTGCTCAAATGAAAGTGACAAACTTTATTTGGGATAGCAACATGAAGTAGCCATTATATATGTTTTGGACCATTAGGGAATTTAACGGCTCCACCTGGGAAGTTTACTGACTGCTCACAAACACATTTCTGCTCTTGATGAAAGAGGCAGGTGGATTGTAATGATCTCATTGGCCAGGGAGGTCTGGGACAGGTTTGATAATTCAGTGGGTCTGATATGCGTTGCTATTTCTACAACAGGTACAGAATCTTCCATTTAGGAAAGCCCAATCCAAGGCCCAGTTCTTTCCTTCTAGGGTGCCAGTCATGGTGTCAGGTGCCCATAGATCAGGTGTACATAAAGTTCACACACAAGGCAGAATATGCACCCAATTTCTCTTCTAGTGCACAGAACATAATTTCCTGTAAAGGCTGCCAGACATCAAAGAGACAGAAAGCTTACCCGTGTCTCCAGTACACTGATTTCCTCTGTATGATTAGTTCGGGCCTCTGACAGTTGTTGTCGGCTGTCATCCAACTTCTGTTCCAAGGCAGTTTTCTAGGCAGAACAAATCAGTTTAAGAGGAACATCAAAGTGCAAGCTTTAAAGTCACTGCTCAACCACCTGCCCTACTAGAGAATCAATTGGTTTAATGAAATCAAGGCGGCTAAATAGTTCTGCAATCAGAAATTCACTTTTCAATTGTGTTGGACTAACTTCCAGGGCTAGCTGGATATGAATGGTATCTGAGCAACTTTCAAATCGTGAAGGAAAGACGGTTCTTTCTTCTTTGCCAGCAGGTATCCATGCTGCCATGTATGCACATGTGATAAAGTCTTGCTGAACTTACTAATACTACACTTGAAAGGAAAGCAAAATAATAAGGAATCTGCTGATGGGCATCTCTTGCTATGATCCGATGTACATAAAAGCCAGCTGAACCAAATGCGTATCTGCTCTAGTCAATGTTTATAAATTATGCTAAATATTTCATACATTATTCTAATGCAACTCATCTGCTCCACCTAAAAGAATTAGCCACTCCACTGACACACTATTCTTACCTCCTTCAGTAGTTCCTGCATATGGTCATCCCCGGAGAAGTTTCCTTCAAGCCTCTTCTCCAGGGAAGATATCTTTTCATGCAAATGCTGGATTACTTTATCTTTTTCTTCTAGTTCCACCATCATCTGCAAGAATGAACAAGGAAAAGCTTACCCTCAGAATTCAGTATTTACCCATATGCAATTATACAAAATCGCTCAAATGCAAAAAAAGTAAAGCGCCAAGCATTATACTTTATACATATGCTCAGCCAAGGTGAGCAGGACTCAAGAAGTTGCCAATTTAAAGTCTTATGTACACCTCTTACCAAAGCTGGAATCATCAAATGCTATATCAAAGGGGTGGTCTGTTCACGTGCCTAACAAAACAAATGGTTGCTGCGGTCAAACACCTAATAGGGAGGTGGCCCCCTGAAACAACAATCAAAATGGTCACCAAGCTTTTAAACACTGGCTTTTCTTCTAGCAGAAAAGCCAGTGGTTAAAAGAGAATATACAAAAGCTGTGGTTTTGCTCGCAATGTACTGTTTGTCCCGGGGTCTATAGCTCACTGTACTAATGCATCCAATACAGGGATCTATGCTTCACCTCATGGCCACAGGTTTGAATCTCATCAAGTCCACTCAGCCCTACTTCCTGTAGAGGCTGATAAAATGAGTACTATTGATTTGGGTCACAATCTGATCACAGTGCCAAGATATCCCTGGGGGGTGAACGTGTGCACTATAAATAAACCTGTTACGTAATATTACATCAAGGAGGTTGCACAGGCTTCTTCCCATTAGGTCATTATGTATTTACTTTCCAGCTGTTTCAATCTACAACTTTATACCTGAAAATGAATTCACACAATCACCAAAAGAGTTCAGACTGCCGTTGGTGCCTTATAAGTAGCAACAGGCTCAATTATGTTAATAAGGATACAAATGAGTGTAGCACAAAATGGATGAAAAAACGAAAACCTAAAAAGTAATACGAAAAAGTTTTTTCCAGCTTCACTCAACGAGAAAAAAACTACAAAATTACTTAATTTCAAAAAAAGAAATTGAACACACTGTCCCAGACATGCATCTACATATGCCAGCCAGAACTGGTTTCTGGCAGACTAGGTCTGCCAAGTCCTGGGACACACATCCAGTGGTCATTTATTTTATATACACTAAGGCTTTAGAAACTGGTTTCTGGCAGACTAGGGCTTCCAAGTTGTGGGACACACATCCAGTGTACAAAGATGGCGGCCAACTATTCCATTCAGAAAGAGGGCAGGGCTAGTCATGAGAATCCCTTCAAATCTTTGAGGCAAACAAACACAACCTCCATTTTGCTGAATGGTGGAGGAGGTCAAAAAGGGCACATCCAAGTGAAATGGTTCCATCACCAGCCTAGCCACATGACTAACAGAGAAGGGGTCCTCTCTGGGAAACTATGTGGCACCTTTTGCATACAGCACATAGAAAACAGAGCCACACTCTCAGCCAGCTTTGGATTAAGTCTGTTTAGGAGAAAAACAAAGTTCAAAACCCAGAAAATACAAGGGACTAGGTCATCAGGTAACAAAATGGGCTTTATAACGGAGATCTGCAGAAACCCATGACCACAGACCCCACCCACCCCCACAGGTTAAATCTGAAGAATAACCCACCTGGCATGAGTACGTACTCGCCAGTTTCAAATGAAGGACCATGGAGAACTGTTGGGGAGTTTTACACAAGTTCCTGTCTCTGACAGAACATGGAAAAGCCCACCTTAGGTGACATGGCTGTACCCCGCCTGAACTACCCAAGGGTTTGGTAGCAATGGCTGAGTAGTAAGGCTTAGCCTAAGAGGGATAAGGGCCAAAGTGCGGCCCACAGTACTTGGAGCATAGAATCAGTTCAAGGAAACACAGACACACTAGCAGTCATAAAGAAAATAGTAATTTATTTAATTTACACTAAGGTTTTAGAATTAAGTCACGTTAGTACTATTCACACAATATCACAATAGAATAAAAGGTAACAAACTTTAAATCAAATGTAAAGCAACACAAATTGAGATAAACTACTGAAATATATAAGCACATTTTAGATCAACTCTGGCCATTTCAATTAACCCCTGCGTAACCAATCTTTAAAAGTCCTTTCCTATACTAGGTGAGTCCCACTGAGTCAAGGGGGACAATGGGAGTCCAGTGACCAAGGAGAAAAGAGGCAGGTAAGCAATAGGCAGAGTAGAGTCTATAAAGGTTTTCTTCAGGTTTGCAGGTATGTAACCGTTAGTTTGGCAATTTAGAGCCCAGTGGGTTCTTCATGTCAATTGGACTCAGGGTGCCCTGGAGGGGGGTGCAAGCAACAGCTTAACTGCAGCCTCCAAGAACACCAGAGCAACACAGCAAGACCAATGTAAGTAGCTAGGCTTGAGACAGTACTTTTTCAGTAAAGAACTTGATGCAGCAGGTTGGTCCCCAAGGTGAGGTGACAGTTGTCCCCGGTTCGTGTTTCTTGGCCTGGATGGCTGAAGAAGGAACTTTCGAGGCAACAGACGGATCCACTTGAGCAGTGGGACTCCCAAGAGTGGATCTTCGCGGCACTGGAGCATTGGAGCCCTTCAAAGGCTTCGGGTCAGCAACAGTAGCCATCCGGTAGACTTCTCTTCAGTTCTCAGTCCACGACTCGGCAGAGGCTCAGAAGGATGCCCACAATATTTCATCCAGATCTGCACTTCACAAGACGTTGCACAGCAAAATGGCACAGGTCCCAGGGTATTGGGAGTCTGCAGCCCGGGAAGGTCACAGCTCTTCATGGGATGGCGCAAAATGCAGGTGGTCTTGAGACTGGTTAGGCCCACCAGTTCGAGGGGGGTGTTCAAGAGATCTTTGCTTTCGCTCGGAATTCAGTGTCAAGTCTTCAGCGATCACTCAACGGCTCTGGCGGTCGCTTGGAAGGTACTGGGATATCCTTTTATAAATTCCTCTTCGGTTCTTTAGTCCAGTGGTCAACTCTGAAATTCAGCCGCAGGACCCACGCCCTTTCGGCAAGAAAACTAGCTGAGCCCACGGTTAGGTAGAATTTCATTTTTGTGCAATACTCTCCCCATTTGTGAGTCCCCAGAGATTTCTGCTGTACTCTCGGATTTCTAACCAGTTATCCTGAGTGAGTGAGACCCTTTTACCACACTCACTCAGTCTCTTACTTTATCTCTGGGAACTTTTTTCAACCCTCTTGGTTGAACCTTTTTGGAGTAATGCTTTCCTCCACCTTTTAAGGCATCTGCAATTTATCATTGCAGCACACAGCACTTTATGTGCAGTGTTGCTTGGAGCTCTTTGCGATGCCCTTTTTTATTTTCCATGTGATAACTACTGTTTCCAAGGATAGCAGGATACTTTTTATCCTACCATACCATTATTTTGTGGAATCAACACACCCCACACCTATGTGGAGTGCTGAGGGGACACAATGTATACTTTTTCCACTTCTGCTGTAACTTCTAGTTACAATAACAAGTTCATCTGAGTGGCTTGTGGCAGTGGATGTTTTGTACCGATTTTTGTGAAACTTACATGCAATGCAGGCTGCTGTTGCAGCTGCGGTAAGGGAAACATGGGTCACCATTGTACTAAAAGGGTGCATGTCTTCTTATTTCCAACTATTAGCCAACTATTGATGACTTGTCCTTTCTTGATCCGCCTTCTACTTAGCTTAGTTGGGAAGGTCCTGATAGTCTTTTGTCTTTGGCAGCAGGGGTCAAGTCCTAAAAAATGAAAGTGGGGGGACTCATCAACAAACACAAGGGGATGTGAAGTCGCCATGAATTAGCATATCAAGATAAAATATGCACATTTAATTAAATTGGCTTTGCATAACCACCCACATTGTACTGGACAAATGGCATTTGCCTTTCATAAAATCAACACACACAAAACCAAGAGGATATTTTCTTCCAATAGTGTTTTTGAAAACGTTAAAAGGTGTGCATGTTTTAAAGTCCAAGAACCAATATAAATGTTTTCCCTGGATCATGCAGTACCGAAATGAGACATGAGTCACCTTTAGTTGTTTGTTATTTTTCATCCAGTTATATGGTGCAGTAGTGAAGTGCCGGCCTGCAAACCGGACAACTGTGGTTTGATCCCAGAGGTCAGCTTTATTTCATAAACTCAAAGAGGACACTCAATGTTTCTCATTTTATTTGGGGGGGGACTGAGTCCCCCCCTCTGAAAATAGTGGGTGGGCTCCGTCCACCCTTGACTTGAGCCCTGTTTTTTGTCCTGCGGTATGGCTACCTGGATCCAGTTCGAATTGGAAGGCCACCCCCCAGGATTTGCATCTAAGGCTTGAATGGTGATTGGATGTTCCAGCTTTTTTTCCTGCATAAAGGCGAGGGTCCTGCAGCAGCAAGAGAGTCGACCCATGAAACGAAGAATCCAAGGAAGAAGAAAGACGTCTGCAGCCATCGCCAAGGACTGACCGCTAAAGCTCCAGCCTCCTCTTCTGAACGACAGGGAAGATCCAGAGCGGATGACTTCCTCCCCTGGACTGGTGAGACTAACCAGTCTTGAGACAACATGTGTTTTGAGCCACCACTCAAAGAGCTCTGACCGTCCTGGGCTGCAATTTCCCAATACCCTGAGACCTGGACCAATCTGCTGTGCACCGTCTCATGAAGCGCAGTTTCAGCTAAACATTTGGGGGCATCCTGCTGGACCTCCAGACCGAGAAACAGAGAAGTCTGCTGTGTTAGAACCATTGCTGAACCAAAGCCTGCGTCGAGTCCCAATGAGCCAGTATTGTGATGATCATCTGCTGGGCGGCCAACCAAAGAAGCGGACTGTCTGCTCCTGCCAAAAGCTCCTTCTCCCTCCTAGACTAAGCCTGTCTGCTCAGCAAATGGTACCAAACCTTTTGGGTAGTTCAGGCCAAATCTAAGCATTGGAACCCTGTAACACTTATTTTTCTCAAATCCTACCACATGTGGATTTTAGTTAAACTCCCTACTTTTATTTAATTATTTATAGTTATTTATGTATATAGCGTTTATACACAGGTGAAGTGCTTCAAAGCACTTTAAGCAGGGAAGGGAACAAGGGAATACAATAATCATTGTTAGGCCTTGGAGATTCCAAATGATCAGAGAACAAAAACAAGAACACTAGGCCTGACGACATTTCTCCTAGTGTAAGTGCATGAAGTGTTATAGCAGCAACCAAGCGGGGGTCGGGGTGAGGGGGGTGGAGTTCATGGGGGGAGACGAGAAACGGTGGGGTTGAGTGTTAGGGGAGGGAGGACAGGACAATTAACTGGTCCTAGAACATTTAGGTAATGCATACGTACATGCAGATTTCAGTGCCGGAGAGATGCAGCCGTAGAGCTTGAGGCCAAGGATAAGTCTTGCGGTGCTGTACTGGATGAGTTGAAGAGGGCAGAGAGTAGAAGTAGGAAGATTGCTAAAGAGGCTGTTGCAATAGTCCAGCCTAGAGAGAACCAGGGCTTCGAGATCATGAGCTTTTGGGGGAAAGTGAGAAAAGGTAGAATACCGCTGAGGCGGTGCAGTTGGTAATTGGATTTTTGGGAGAGGTCTGAAATGTGGGAAGAGAAGGAAAGAGTGGAGTCGAAGATGACCAAGAGTTTTTGCCTCATTGGTAGGCAAGGGCGCAGGGTTAATGGAGGCTGGCCAGTGAGAGAGTGGGAAAGCAGGAGCAGGGGGCCCCAAGGAGTATGATCTGTCTTACTGGCATTCAGGCAGAGATCGTTAGCAGTACACCAAGACTGAATTGCGGATAGACAATCCGGGATAAACGAGGAGGAGGCGGCGGCAGAGGGTAGCCTGAAAGAGCTGCGTGTCACCCACATAACACTGAAAGTTAGAGGTAACGGTAGAGATCCTGTGGGCCAAGGGGGCCATGTAGATTTTGAAAAACCAGGGGGAAAGGTTAGAACCCTGGAGGACACCACAAGTAGAGAGAGTGGTAGAGGTGAGAAATGGCCCGAGTTCCACTTGGGAGGGCCAGTCAGAGAAAAAGGAGGCGAGTCACGACAGAGCCTGATCTGTGATGCCCAGGGTATCATGGAGACGGTTGATCAGGATGTTGTGTTTTACCGTATCGAAAGCAGAAGAAAGACAAAGAAGAATGAGGACAGAGGGAGAGTTAGTGTCAAGATTTGAGAGCAGGTCTTCACGGGTGGTCAGAAGAGCAGTTTCCATGACTCTGGATGCCCTAAAGCCAGACTGATGGTCATGGAGACAACCAACAGATTCAGTATGGAGGGTAAACTGAGCGATAGCAAGCTTCTACAGGAGTTGTCCCAGGAAAGGGGTGATGGAGCTCAGGCGATAGTTTGCCGGAAATGAACAGGTCAGCGCAGGGTTTTTTGAGCAGAGGGTGCACAAGGGTTCCCCTCTCACTCGCTTGAGAGGAGAGGGGAAAACACCAGTGGCGAAAAAGGTTGCAGAGGTCGGCCAAGGCTGGAGCGAGAGTGCCAATATTGTCCTTGATGTTTTTTGAGGGGCAAGGGTCAACCTGTTTGGAACAGGTTTTCATAGATGGGACTTGTCTAGCGACCTCATCAGGTGTGACTGGGGCGAGGGAGGAGAGAAGGGGAGTGGGGGGTGAGGGTGACTGAAGGGGGTCCAATAGATGTTGGTACAGAATGGGGAGCAGAAGAGAGTGAGGACAGAATGTCCTGTGTTTTCGTGGTGAAATGTGCAGCCAGGGCTGAGCAAAGGGCCTGGATGGGTGCAGTAAAGGATACGGCTGCAGTAGGGTTGGCCAGCTCCCTGCAGACT
Source organism: Ambystoma mexicanum (assembly GCF_040938575.1). Taxonomy (NCBI): domain Eukaryota; kingdom Metazoa; phylum Chordata; class Amphibia; order Caudata; family Ambystomatidae; genus Ambystoma; species Ambystoma mexicanum. The sequence goes on along the minus strand of NC_090929.1, from coordinate 112,843,282 downwards.
TAAATAAATGCAGCTCTCTTTGTTGCCGCAGAGATGCAGGTTTGAATATAGACTTTTCTTGGAGCGGATGCAGTCTATATTGCCTTTGAAGAAGGCGGCAGGCTAGTTGATCAGACGGTGTACCTGAAGATCCCCATTTCCGTTCCGCTGCTCTGCACTTGCGTTGAAGTGCAGCCAGATCTGAGTCGTACCAAGAGTTGCAATTTTTGACAGGCTTCAGTCGGACCCTCATGACAGGGGCAAGAATGTCAAGCGTGTTGGAGATGGAACGGTGAACATTAGAGAGGGCTATATCAGGGTGGGAGTCAGCCGCAGGAGGAGAAGGAGGAGGAGAGTAGGTGGAGGCAAAGGCAGCCACTGCCACTCTTTTCATTGGTCGGATGACCTTGAAGGCAGGCGGTGGTGTAGGGTGTACCATTGCAAAAAGAGAAGAGCGCTTCAAGTGAGAAGAGAATGGTCAGTGCATGAGAGTGGGGTAGTTCGAGGAATAGAGAGTGGGATGTCTGTGGAGATCAGAGCATCCAAGGTGTGGCCAGCAGTGTGCGTTGGACCAGAGGGTAGAATGGGAAGAGCAAGGGAGTCACACAGGTTGCGGAAAGGTCCTGAGGAGTCAGGAGAGTCAAGATGGATGTTAAGATTCCCCAGCGGGAGGAGTTGGGAAGAGGAGGAGAGAAGAGGCCAGGTCAGCCCATTCCGAGAGGGAGAGGGTGGACTGGCCCGGCGGCCTATAAAAGGTGGCCAGAATAAGACAGGGGAGAGAGCGAGAGCCTGCTGCAGACCTGGCTTTCAGAGGAGGAGTAGACCTGAGTGGGGATAATGGAAACAGGGATCCACTCAGGAAAGATCAGGGCTACTCCACCTCCTGGACTGTTGGGCCTGGGCGCGGAGAGGTTCTTGTAACCTTCAGGGAGAAGTGTGTCAAAACTCGTGACAGAGCTGCACTTAAAACATGTCTCAGTAAGAGCAGGTTTGTAAAAAGGTGGCGTCAAATTTTGAACAAATGTTCATTAGAACAAATACTGCTCACCATAGAGGAGCTAGCTCATAACCTTAAATCACTGAGCGACGATGTTGGAATTCTCAAGTCATCACTGAGCAAATGTTACTCTGAGGAACAACTCAAAGAGGTATTGGACAATACTAATCAGAAACTACAAAAATATAAACAGGAATTAGAGACAAAAAAGATATGCAAGTTTAGAAGAGACACACTCGACTATAAGTTGGACATAGTATATACATGGCAGGAGTACTACGGTCACCGTCCAAACAAGCTATATCAGGGACAGACATCAAAACCACCAACTCCACAAGCCAAAACTACAACTTCGGATGCCTCCAGTACAGAACTGGACACGATAGTGCCACCAGAAGCTCAGCAAACGACCGGTTCTCGGGAGGACGAGACAGTATCAGTAGAAGAACCACCTTTTTCAGAAAAGGTCTGGACAAAAGAAGAAACATACAGAGAAAGAAGACCCAGAAAAAGACCTAGTGAATAATATTTCGTCACACACTTTGAACCGTCTGGAATTGAAGGTGCTTCGGAAGGGATTATCCTTTATCCCTAGAAGCAACAGTGCACTACTGAAGTGAAAAATTGACTTTTTCAAACTTCTAAGGAAAATTAAATTAAAGGTATTCTTTGATGAGATGGATGAAGATCAAAAACAAGATGAATCTGGTGAATTCCTTGAAATTAACCCCAAAAGTCCCTTTAATCCACAAATTCAGAATCATGTTCTATCTACATTAGAAAAAACAATACTGCAAGATTTTAAGAAAATTCAATTTAAAAGCAGCAGATACGATAACTTCTCCACAAGTGAGAAACGAACCCTAAAAAATCTATTGGACAACAAAACAATTTTTAAAATGGCTGATAAGGGGGGCGCACTTGCCTTAATGGACAAGAGCGACTACTTGGAAGAAATCGAGAGACAACTGGCGGATACAGAAACATATAGGGAAATATATTTTAACCCTACCAACCAAATCATGACATTAATTGAACAAACACTTCATGAAGCAGAACAGATGGAGAATATCTCAGAGAAAACCCATACATTTTAAAACAATAAATATCCAATCACGCCTGTTCTCTATATACTACCGAAGATTCACATGAGACTACTGAAACCTCCGGGACGCCCTATCATTGTTGCAGCAACAAACAGTATTTTGGAACCTCTGGCTCAATACTTGGACCGTATTCTACAACCATTGATTCAGGGAACAGAGACCTACCTGAAGGACACAACTGATTTTTTAAAGAAATTACAAAATGTCCAATTCATAGAGGGTTGTGACGTCCTCTTTACCATGGACGTCACGTCTCTTTATACAAACATAACTCATGACACAGACCTTGAGGCGGTGGAGTGGATGCTGTTAAGAACTCGTGATTGCAAAGCGGATCAAGTGTTTGTCCTAACTTTGTTGAAATTAGTATTAATGAACAACTTTTTCAAATTTGGAGAGCGTTACTTTTTGCATTTATCAGGAACCAGCATGGGTGCTGCAATGGCCCCATGCTATGCTAACATCTTCATGTTCTTTCTAGAACATGAGCACGTACTTGCGTCTCCCGGATGGTCACGCCATTTGTAGGAGCAACCAGTATGGAGCTATTACAATGAACAAGCTTCCAGGGCAGTAGTTGTGACTATGGTTATTCACATCAAACTGAAGTTATACGTTAGTACATTTCATTACAATTGTACATTTTTCTTTATTTAACATGATATGAGGATCACTCGCGTGCGGGCACACAAACGATAGAACTGTCCCATAAATGGTACAAACAAGAACGCTGCACTTCACCTTTCCGAAGGGACAGCTGTTAGCGAGACGAATAGGAGGCTAGACCCATGCGTGAGGTACACACGCTTTAAGTCACAGTATGCATACATGCACTGGGGAACAGCGGCCCGAACACATGGCCCGCGCTGTTTGCCTTGCACATGCGCAGTGAGCAGTCAATGTACTATAACAAGGACTGCCGAGCGAGAGTTCACTACTCTCATGCCGGATGCCTGGAGTTTTGCCCCACTTGATTTACTTCTTATGAAGAGGTAAGAAAAGTATACTTATCTCGCTGCACGGGCCGTATTCACAACCTGTGAATTGAATTCTTAGAAAGCAGCTACTGCTGCAGGGGTAAGCTAACTAATGCATCACATTCTTAGAACTTTGCGGGTTACGTATGGGTTGATTTCACCTCCGATAGGTATCTATTCGAAATCACTACTCAGGACTAATACACAAGACTTGGTTAATTCTTTGAGCTACTGCACATATGCTATCCATCCATTCTGGATGGCTAGCTGTAAGATCCTGGAAGACTCAGTTCTCCCATAAATTAAACTATTGAATTTTGGATACAAACTATAAAGGGGCGTATTTAGGGACCTAGAACTTTGCTGCACAGTAATTAATTGATACCTTTTCCTGCCTTTACCTTAGAAATGTGTCTCTGGACCAGCTTGAGGTGGAAACTGCCGCACATAGGGGTGCACGTGCATAGCCACGTCTTGTTACAAGGGTGTGCCTTAAAATTGGAAGTAGAGATCCCATCAATTTACACACACGGTGGGTCAAGTGCTATCTAAATTCTAATATTTGAAGTTGAGTTTTGAAAACAGCATTAATAGCTAGACTGTTTCTGTACTTTACCTTGGGGATTGAAAGTGCAGAGATATTGACATTTGGGAACCAATAGTATCATTCGCCCTGAAGATGGACCTCCATATGGTCCGAAACGCGTTGGCAACACAATAAGAAAAAACTGGTGCTATTTGGGATTGATGATTTTCAATCAGGAAAAACTTTGTTTTTGTGATTTTAGAAGTTACAACAACCAAAATTGGACATTGTATATATATGCTAAGTGAGGAAAGAAAAACTTAGTTGGTTAATGTTCTTTTTTGAATAAGAAGTATTCTTTCCAATTTTCAATTGTATTTTTGTTAAGAAAATTGATGGCACTAATGTACTTTTCGTTTGTTTGAAAATATCACCTTAATTTGGTGCTTCAATTGATTAAAAAACGACCCTTAGAGGGACCTATGATTTCTTGAATAAACTACTTTTTTGAAAACAGTGAGTAAAAATGTGTCTAATAGTGAACAACATTCAGTAAAACTTACTACCAAGTCTGGGATTAGATATCTTCTTTCACAGATTTAAGTATATCCCACTCCTCCAAAAGAGACCAAATAATATTCCAATACACAGATTAAGCACTGCAGGTTGGAGGGTTCACATTAGACTCCGCCAACAGGCTATATTTATACATTTGGGAATCATTTCCCTTTGGAGTGCACTAGGGGCTGGCGCGTAGCAATACACGCCCTCTCTTCCAGTTCTCTTACCAGTCCCGAGTGGCCCCGTGACATTCGCCCCGGTGCACCTGAAGACTAATTGTAAATTGGCACTGACAAATTAAACTTAGCCAATTTAAGTATTCTAATACTCCAAATTTAATGTGCTAGTGCCTCCCTTCCTATTCTCCTTGTACTTCAGTAAGACAAGAACATCACGGTCCAGGAGTTCAAAGTGGTGGCAGATGTCAGAGGAGTGCTTGACAGCAGAGCGAGAATTCGAGAATTTAGTGTGGCAAAATGGAGCAGGCTGTCACTTTATGGACTTTCAGAGGGTTGGGGGACAGAGGTCCCCCACGTAAGCAGCAAGAGTGCCTGAGAGATAGAGGTAGGGAGAGGCAGAGGAGACAAGGATGACATGGGTGGCAGGAAGGAGGGTGCAGGCAAGGGAGCCAGGATAGCGGAAGATGGCAAGGGAGCCAGCAATCACCATTCAAGCCTTTCATGCAAATCTGGGGGTGGACAGCCAGCAAGCCAGTTTAAACTTGTTTCAGGCAGGCACACTGCAGGACAAAGGCCAGGGGCATTTCGGTTACCTCCCCTACTCCTGTCATTTCAGGCACTCAAAGAGCCTTGGCCGAATTTCCAAGGGAAGCCCACCAAAGACAAAAGACCCATCAAGGCCTCCCCCACCCAGGAAGGTAGAAGAAGGCCCAAGTAAGAACAAGTCATAAAGAACAGGGCTTAGAAAAGTACAGCCACCATTTTAGGCAAATGGTGACCCCTGTGTCCCTACTGCAGCTGCAAAGACAGCCGGCGGTAGAATTCCACAAAAAGTCATGCAAAAAGGTACACTGCCACCAGATGAACTTGTAAAAGTAACTAAACGTTACTAGAACAGCGAGAAAAGGGAGACAAAAGGTCCTCATTATGCGTTTCCCGGGCCAGAAAAAGTAACAGTAACAACGGTTACCAGCACCGTTTCCAGACCGGGTCACTCCAAGTCTGAGGGTAGGGGCTGTGAACTTCTGGCAGGCACAACATGCCGGTAGTTCTGGCCCCTGCACGCATAAAAATCACTGAAGCACCATTACCAATGGTGCTTCAGTGTTCCCATTCCCGTGTAGTCCTTCATGACACCACAGGAATGGGAACTTACCATTACTCCGCTGCAGAAACGGTAAGCTGTGATTGCCGGTATGTTGCCGGTAGCGCCAGCGGCCTAACGGCAACCTTGTAATAATGTTTCCCCTCAACACTCCACGTAAGGTGGGGTGTGCTGATCTCACAAAGTAAAATACATGAGACAAAAGGGAGTCTCCCTGCCCTGGTAAGACATGCATTATTAACCGTAAAAGCATTTCTGATGAGTGTATCTGCTTAGATTCACATGCTGTGCATATAGTGTGACATCCAGTGGTCACCGCAGAGTATTGCATCTCGTCTTTCGAGGATCAAAAGGGGACGTCCACATGGGCATGTCTGTAACACTAACCCCAACGTGACCTGTAGTGTACCCAAAATCCCTCGCACGTCGAGGTCCCTCCGATTGTATTTTTTCTGCCATCAAGGAGCCTATGACTAACGTGAGTGAGTACAGAAAAGAGAGAAAGTAGCAAGACGTCTATGTTCCTTCCATCCGAGCAGAGAAGAAGGGTGGGCGAATGTGAATCTAAGCAGATACAATCATCAGAAATGCTTTTACAGTAAGTAATGCATGTCTTCTGATGCTTGTTAATCTGCTTTGAATCACATGCTGTACATAGACTAGCGAGCAGTACCCAGAGTTGGAGGTGGGGTGTGAGAAGGAACAGTAGAGAAAAGATGTGTTAGTACTGCTTGTCCCACCTGAGAATCAGTCGTAGAATGAGTGTCTAGGCAAAAGTGTTTTGTTAAAGTATGTACAGAACACCAGGTTGCTGCTTTGCAAATGGACTCTAGGGGAACATTTGCAATGAATGCTATGGAAGCCCCAGTGCCTCAAGTAGAATGTGCTCTACGTTTGAAGGGCAATTTTCTCTAAGCAAGAGTGTAACAGAGTGTGATGCATTTGACAATCCATTTAGAGATAGTAGATTTGGAGATAGCGTCTCCCTCTCTACATGCTGCCACTGAAACTGATTTGTCTTTCTTAGTGGTCGAGTTCTTTCCATGCAAAACATGACTGCCTTGCGTACTTCCAGTGTGTGCAGGCTTCTTTCTCCCATGTTTGAAGGGTTCTGAAAGAACGTTGGTAGTTCTATGGATTGGTTCACATGGAACTTTGAAATGAACTTAGGCGCAAACCTAGGGTGAGTGCACAGAACTACCTTATCTTTATGAACTGTTACAAAGGGGTCTAGGACTGAGAGCGCTTGTAGTTCACCGACTATTCTAATGGAAGTAATGGCTATTAAAAAGGCAGTTTTGTAAGTGAGATCTTTAAGACTTGATTTATGCATGGGCTCGAAAGGAGACCCCATAAGTCTTGTTAACACCACGTTTAGGTCCCATCCGGGAGCTGGGTTAGAAATGGGAGGGTGAATTCTCTTTACTTCCTCCATGAAAGCCTTCATAACTGGTATCTTCCACCACAACACCTTTTGTTGCGATGTAGTGTAGGCTAAAAGAGCAGCCAAGTGAACTTTTAGAGAGTTAAAGACTAGGCTGGAGTCAAGTAAATGAGTCGGGTACAAAACGATATGAGTGGGAGAGCAGTCAATGGGATTTATGCTCTTAAAGTTGCACCAGATAAAGCGTTTCGACTTGCTAGAATAGCAATATCGTTTGTTAGGTTTTTTTGCCTCCCTAAGTATGTCCATACACCTTTGAGGGAGTTGTAGGTGCCCGAACTCTATGACCTCAGGAGCCAGGCCGCTAAGTTCAATGTTTGTGGGCATGGGTGAAGTGTTTCCCCTTTGTCTTGCAACAACATGTTGTACGGGCAATGCAGTTTCATTGGAGGAGATAGGGACATCTCCATCAGATGAGCGAACCAGGGTTGGCGGGCCCACATGGGGGCCACCAATATCACTGTGACTGGTCCCTGGTACCTCTTGAGCACTATCTTGTTGAGTAGGGCAGTCGGAGGGGGAAAGAGTAAACACATTTCCCTGACCATGTGATCCAGAGTCCGTTCCCCTTAGAACGGTTTTGGGGGTACCTGGAGGCGTAATCTTGGCATTGGGCGTTCTCCAAAGTTGTGAACAAGTCGATCTCTGGGAAGCCCCATTCTGTGAAAACATTGGAGACAATGTCTTTGTGTAATCACCATTCGTACTCCATGGGTAGTGGGAAATCTCTGCTGATTACGTCTGCCAGAAGATTGAGTACCCCTGGAATATGTTGTGACAGCAGGAATATGTGCTCGAGAGCCCACTTCTAAATGTTCTGGGACAGTTTGGACAGCCCTAGAGATTGAGTGCCTCCCCACTTGTTCAGATAATACATGGCCGTGGTGCGGTCTGTGAGGATCTGGACTGTCTTTCCTTACAAATTGTGTCTGAAAAGTCTTTAGCGCTTTCAAAACTGCTAACAGCTCCAACAGGTTTATGTGGTTGGATGCTACGTCCGACAACCAAACTCTGTGCGCTTTGTTGAAGCAGGTGGGCTACCCACCCTGTGAGAGATATGTTTGTAGTCAGAGTGGCTCCTACTGCGGGGGTGGTGAAGGATTTCCCTTTTAGGAGGTTTTCCCTCCACCACCACCGCAGCGAGAGAACGAGGGCTGGCGTGACAACCACTAAATAGTCCCATTATCCGCTGGCCTGACAGCCCTGGCTGTTGAGCCACTCTTGCATTGGACGCATGCGCAAGCGCGCATGAGGAACCAAACAAATGCATGGCGCCATCATTTCTAACAGTCGCATAGCTTTGCGTACCATCACCTCTCGACTGGCTACATAATGAGGGATTTGAAACAGCATGTTTTGAACCCTGTCGTTGGAGGGGAAAACGAGGCTGTACATTGTTCGAATTAGTTCCCCTAGGAATTGTTTGACCTGACTGGGGTCTAAGATGGATTTCTTCTTGTTGATGGAGAATCCCAGGCTGAATAAAAGGTCTATAGTGTCTTGGGTATTTGACAGACATGTTTTGTAAAAGTCCCCTGTTATGAGCCAGTCGTCGAGGTAAGGATAAACTGGGATGGATTGCCTGCGCAGGTGTGCTGCTGCCACTGATAGTACCTTTGTAAATACCCTTGGTGCGGAGGCTATGCCGAAGGGTAGTACCTTGAATTGATAATGTTTGTTTTGTATCATGAATCAGAGGTATTTTCTGTGCACCGGCAACATTGAAATATGAAAGTATGCATTCTTCATGTCCAGTGTTGCCATGTAATCTCCCTGCGAGAGCAGGGGAATTACTTCCTGCAGAGTGACCATGCATAACTTTTGTGGCTTTACAAATTTGTTCGCTGGGCACAGATCTAATACAGGGCGCATGGTGAGATCCTTTTCGGGTACAAGGAAGTACACTGAATAAATACCTTTGTTTACCTGTGAAAGAGGTACAACCTCTATGGCTCCCTTTTCTTGTAGTGTTTCGACTTCCTGAAGAAGGATAGGCAGATGGTCTGGCGTCAGTCATCTTGCCCGTGGAGGTCTGAACTTTGGGGACCGGCAGAACTCTATACTGTACTTGTGGGCCACGGTCTTCAGTACCCACTGGTCTGGAGTTATCCCCTCCTATGCCTGAAGGAACAATGTTAGCCGGCCCCCGACCAGGGAGGCATGGAAGGGGACACAGATCTTTGAGTCATTTTGAACCCGAGGCCGGAGAGCCTCTGGGGGTAGAGTTCTGGCCCCTTCCTTTCCCACGACGCTGCCCTCTTTGGGGATACAGGGTGGTGTATCCGCTGGTTCCTTGGGGAGAGGGCCAATAATTTGCTTAGGTATACTGGTTTTGAGGGAAGCGTTGGCCACGAAAAAGGTGCCTGGACCGAGTTCCTCGCCTTGTGAATGGCTTTTGTGTGATTTGATCTAGCGTTTTAAGGGTGTCGTGCTCCTTTGCAGTCTCGAGAGCCTCGTCGACTGCTCTCCAAAATAGGTTGGATTCTTCCAACGGTTGAGTTTCTGGCTTGAACCCAGAGTTTCTTAGGTGTAATAGTGAGGGAGCCAGTCGCTTTTTAATTGAGTTTAGTAGAAGAATAGCCTGGCTGGCCGGCGGTTTCCCTTTAAAAATATCCTCTACAAAGTCAGCTTCAGGAACAGCTTCATCGGTGGCGATCTTGCAATGTTTTGCTGCTTTGCTCAACATGGCGTTGAACGTCATTTGATCGTCCACTGGAGAGGGCTGTCTAGTGGGAGTGGTCTGGGGGAATCTAAACACAGGGCATCAGGGTCTGGTGAAGGATTAGGAGACTGCCAAGGCTCAGAGTCACCCATATCAGGGTTTTCCCCCACCTCTGTATTGAGTCATGCATATCCTCAGGGTCAATGAAGGATCATCATCCGGAGTGTATGGGTCTGCAGGGACCTCCTCCTCAGTGAGGTCGTAAGTGTAAACATCCTCCTCCTGAGAGGGATCAAAGAGTCTTTGAATTTTAGCCACAGGGGGCAAAAAGCCCTCTTCCCGTGGTCATTTGGGGGTGGATTTCTCTGAGAGGGTTACAAACCTGTCAAGCCTCTCCATACCACCCTCAAATTTTTCCCTAGTCCAAACAGAAGACCCAGAGGGGTCTAGAGGTGGAAAGGGATCTTGTATACAATTCGCTGACGCTACATTGAGATTTTTCTTTCACTGCTGAAGAAATAAACCACCTTCGCTGCGTGTACCTGTGCTTCTCCTTAGGCTTGGCGGAGGGTTCCGTTATATCCTTTAGCCTATCTTTGGATCTCGACGAATCCTTGGGCTTTCCCGTGGGCGTCGGCTGTTGGGGAGAATTCTCAAAAATGTGCCAATTCCCTTCACCTTAGAGACCCCCAACAACTTTGCTGGATTTTGAGGACTTGATTATTTTACCTGGAAAAAGTGTGAGCCTTTATTTCCCACTCGTTCATGTATTTTGATATGTGTTTTACTCTTGTGTTCTTTGATTATGGAGTTTTAAGATAACTCCATGGGCATCTTTTCATGTGTGTTACACAGCACCCTCAGTGCAGTGACAAAGGGATGTCTTTTTAGACTTCCCAAAGTTTTAATACCTTCTCTGGGATAAACTACTGTTTCCCAGAGAATGTAAGGTTAAATTGACTTTACTAGTCTTTTTAAATTCCTAGACCAAGCACACCCTATCTTCCTATAAAGTGCTAGAGGGGTTATCTAGTATCTCCTGTGTCTAGAAACTCATGCAGCAGTCAAATGCTACCCTTTTCGATCGAAATGGCTGGTGGCAGTGGATTTACAATGACCTACCATGATTTTTCACGACCACGAACACCGGTGGCTAAAAATCGCGGGAGCCATGTTTTTCAAGAGGGCGCCTTAAGCCCCTTTGTTTAAACAGGTTGCGGTCTTCTCGCCATTTCTTTTTGGAAAGGTCCTTCTAGTGTTTGTCTCTGCGCGCCAAACCAGGTATGGTACCTTTGTATGCCTTTGGCGGGCTTCAGGAATGAAGACCACCTCCTGCGTCTGAGAGTCTAGGGTGGGCAGGAAGTGAAAATGCACTCTGGCGTGATTGGCTGGATGACTGTCCAGCAAGGACAGCCACCCTGCTCGGTGAGTGGCAGGTAGGCTGGAATGAATGGGAGAACACTCTTTAAAAGGCGAGTCTCCTGGACTGGAAAACAGAGTCGACCGCTGGAAGGAAAGAATCGAAGATGAGCCAGAAGAGGACGGCTGCTGGAACTCCTGGACCATTGGTTTGCCCGGTAAAGCCCTGTTGCAGGTCCGAATTGCCAAGTTCACCTCGACAGAGAAGCCCCTTCAAGGACGACTTCTTCCTTTGAGTTGGTGGGACCAATCAACTCGTAAGCCACCTGGATACCATTCTCGTGGCTGGTTAGTATTAACCAGGGGGGAAGGACACCAGCTTGTGTGCTTGATGAACAGCTACTCGAACTGAAGTGACTCCATTTTGTCAGCGTTTTCTGACGATCCCGTGCAGTGCAGGAGTCCCGACGTCCTGCATCTTGTCCCTATGACTGAGGCTCAGGAACAGTGAGATCTGCAGGAACTGCCAGGAACCAATGTCTTCAGCTGCATCTTTTGCTTCATATTAAGGTAATGGGCCAACCCGATTGAGAGAACGCCTCTCTCACGGTGAAAGTTCATGGAACTTTTCCAACTTGCAGGCCTAATCAGCTTGTGACCCAACATATGATTCTTTTTCATACAAACTACTAAGAACTTTGGCAAAGACTTTACCGTTTACTTCAAGAACTGCTCTTTCCTATACAAGACACTAGTCCATTGACTTTGGCCTCGGCCTACTGAACTGAATTGAGTCCTCTAGTAAACTAAAACTATTTGCACTGCCAAATAAAGTATTTGTGATCTATTATGCTAACTTGTGCCTTTTTACTTCTATTAAAAGTAACTGAAATGCCATTTTGTTCCTATTTCAGGGGAGCCTAATTTGTTCAGAAACTTATTGGTTTGATATTGAAGTGTGTTTGTGTATGATATTGAGTTGCCTCCTTCTAGTGAAGGTTTTCTTAATGATTGTGTAATAAATGAATAGGTGTTTTACCAAGAACCTCCGCGTCGGAAGCCTGCTTGTCACTGATGCCCTCGTCGCAATCGGCGGTTGCGGCAGCGGGAGAACTCGACTCGGCCTTCGACATCCCGTAGGCCGCCCACCTCTTGACATGGCGCTCCTTCAATGTCTTTGGACGGCAGAGCTTGCAAGCCGCACAACCGTTTTCATTATGATCGAGGGGCAAGCATCAGTTACACTGCAGATGCTCATCTCTCCAAGGAAATTTGCCCTTGCAAATGGGGCAAAACCTAAAGGGAGTCCTCTCCATTGCTGAGGATAGGGAAAGTGACGATGACCAGAGAGGAAAGAGAGAGGAAAGGGAACAGCATTCTCAGATTTTACAGAAATGTCCACCCCAACCCCACTCTCCCTACTGTGTAGGCCAGCTGGAAGGCCCGGCCACGTGGTCGGCAGCGCTGATTGGATCACCGTCCGTCGAAGGTCCGTGGAGGCTTCGGCTGATATAAGGAACAGCCGTAGATATGAAGGACGGTCAGGGTGATCTTGAATAACAATATAATATATTTGGCCAAAGGTCGATGGAACAATTAGCAATGTCTCTGGACGAGCTCTGCATAAGGCGACCAGTATGCTGGGCGGAAAAATCAATCTGAGGGACTTCGACGCGTGAGGGATTTTGGGTACACTGCACATCACGTTCGGGATAGTGTTACAGACACGCCCATTTCGACCTCCCCTTTCGATTATCGAAAGACAAGATGCAATACTCCACGGTGACCACTGGATGTCGGACTATATGCACAGCATGTGATTCTAAGCAGATTAACAAGCATCAGAACAGCAGTTAACCCAGGTAAAATAGAAAGGCAAGCTCAAGGAGCTTCCAGCAACACTGCACAGAAGTGCTTGGTCCTGCTATAGTAAAATATAAATGGCAGAAAAGATGGCAGAAAGCAAAACTCCTTTAGAAAGTATCGAAAAGAGATAAAAAGGGTTCCAAAATACAGAGTAAAACCATGAGTGAGTGTAGAAAAAGGTTCCCACTTACTCAGGAGAAATAGTGCAAAAATCCAATAGTCCAGCAAAAATGCTGTGGGGTTCAAAGTGGGAAGAACTACACTCAAAAAGGAAAATCTACCCAACAAGTACCCGCAAAGTCTAGCCAAATGCAAACAAGATAATGTGAGTTTACCAGAAAGGTACACTTTATGAGAAATTAGGTGTAAGGAAATCATGGTGGTAAAAGTAAAGACAGACAAGTGATCACAGTTCAAGGGAATTTATTAAACTGTATATTCATGTTGGACAAACACCTAATCTAAACCTAAATCTAAGGTGGGCGCAAGCTACAACCATCAAATGAAAATAAAGGCAGTCCTAGTGGTGTCTTTTCAAATAAAAGGGCCTATACTAAAGAAATAAAAAATAAACTATAGCCAAACCTTACTACTAGATACAAAAAGGGAGTGGGATAACGTTCACAAGAAAGAAATGTACATTCCTTGGATGTGAGAAGTTGTGAGTCTGTTGAAATATTCAGGAAAAAACCCAAAACTCATTTTATTTGAATAGGAGCCTGTGTATCTGGGTTCATCATTGTAGGAAGTGCAGAGTAGGTTTGGTTTGTCTTGCCATCTGTGTTTTTGAGACTTTTTGGTCTTGACGCCCGTATGCCTCCAGGCCGTTTGCCTGCGCCATTTACAAATTTAATAAAGTAAAGTAAAAATAAAGTAAAAGAAAGAAGTGTTCACAAATAGTAGGTCAGGATGTGGTAGCCCGGGTGTTCCTTCCCCACGTTGAGCACGGGGCAAGGCGGGACTCCGGAGCACAGCACACGCTCAAGCATTTCCAGCACGAGACTAAAGTTCCGTTCTCAGGTATCAGGACCTTCGGTGGTTAAGTCTCCTTTCTACAAAAAGTCTCTGGCCTCCGAGGACCAGATGTGTTCAAAATAATAAACTAAAAGTTCCTTTCCGCATGTATGTTGGGTGATGACATTTCACTACTGGATCCCCTCTTCCGGGCTCAGATCCACAAAACGTTCCTTTTGATATCAGGACCTTTCAGTAGATAGATCTCTTGCTTCCGAGGGCATGGTATTTTCAAAACCATACACCAAAGTTCTTTTTGATTGCACCTGGGTGATGATTCTTCATCCCTGGGTTCCCCTCTTCCGGCCTCAGACCACTCTCGAATCTCAGCCTCCTTCTGTCGGGTTCACTGTGGCTTATATTCAAAAGATTTTCTCGGTTCCTTTCATGTGTCAGTGGGTGATGGCTTTTTTCCCCTGTATCCCCATCTTCCGGGCTCAGACCATTCTCGAATGTTAGCCTCCCTCCGTCAGGTTCACTACAGCTTTTCCCAAACGATTTCACCTGTGGCCTACACAAGCTTTAATGTGTTTTCAAACAGTTCACTGTGGGCATGCCTCTGTCGGGTTCACTCTTGCCAACTTTTGCCAATAACACAGTTTTCTCTTTTCTCACTATGCAGGATTCCACTCCCTTAGCTTTCGTGCAGGTCAAAGACTTTTGACTGCACATGGGGTTTTACTAGACCCCTGCATGACCACTTTGACCTTTTCCTTGTGGCTCTCCTAGGGCCTTCTGGTATCGGTAGTTTCAACAAACGTGGGATCAACCAGGGTCTCTCGAACAAGCACCCACATGCTGCGGGACCCCTCTGCAGCTGGTTTTCCTTTAATGTTAACAGTTCTTTGAACTTCCCTTAATGTGCCATTTTTGACTTTCGTTCAACGCAGTTCGTTTTTTTCGGCTCTCCCCTCAACTAACCGGCTGTGATGAACTGCTTGGCTTTTCTTGTCTCTGGAGTCAAGGTAGGTACCACGGTGGCAAGCGTCTCTCCCTGTTCAGATTATCAGTGTAGACATGCTCTGTGTACCATTGAAATCTGCTGCAACACACGCTGGCCATTGTTCGCAGTCTTATTATTCCTTCCACAGAGACTTTGCACGTCTGGGTTGAAAAGGGCAAGGTCGCTTCTGTCCTGGTCACCCTCTCGGTTCTCGCCACCTGTCTCCTCCTCTTGAACTGCTGTGCTTGGATAGCTGTCTCATTGTGTGGTCTGCCTTGCTCGTCGTGTGCTCTCTTGAAACAAATTCAACTTAATCTCCCACTAATACAAAACAGCTATCACTGCTGCCGAAGCCAACGCCTTCAACACATAAATCTCTAATGGCAAATTGCACTCCACAGCGGATAACATACCAGTTTCGATTTAGCTATGCAACCGAAAGGAGCTATCATCATCTACTCAAGATAACAAGGTATAGGCGGAGTCCGGCAGCCCCAGTCTCTCTACGTTTGCTACTGTGTGAGGAGCTGCACAACGTGATACAGTCCGCTTTCTATCTCTGTGGAGCTTTCCTTCGAAAACCCTTTTGGCGCGCGGAGCCGAGTCCGGCAGCAGAATCCAGTCTGCCCCAGTCTCTCTACGTTTGCTACTGTGTGAGGAGCTGCACGACGTGATACAGTCCGATTTCTATCTCTGTGGAGTTTTACTTCAAAAACCCTTTTGGCACACGGAGCGCGGCGCGGAGTCCGGCAGCAGAGTCCAGTCTGCCCCAGTCCGCCCCCGTGCGCCCCTGCGCCTCCGTTCCGCTCAAGCAACTCAGCATAATGACGCTGACAGCCGAATCTGCAGGCTCGCAGACACGTAAGAAAACTCTCCAGCATCGGCGCATGCTTAATCCTTGGACGACGATGAAAGCCTCTGCCTCCAAAAAGGTAAGCAAAACTGTAAGCCGAGCCTTACTCGCTTCACTTACCTTACCGGTAGCGCTTTCGCAAGCCACACCGATCCGTCCCTCTGCTTCTGAAACACTTAACCCTAGCCAAGAAGTGCAAAACAGCCAATGTATTAGCGAAGAACTATCACTTTGCTTTAATGACTGCCAGTCCCATGGAACTATTGGTACTGCTTTTGCTACTGATACGGCGGTTCGGGATCTCGTGCATCAAATACATCAAGGAAAATATAAGAATCCTTCTTCACTGCCTACTCATGAGCCCCTAGATGTAATTCAACATGATGGCCATGAAGACGGTCACACAACCCCAGTACCTGCGATACCCTCTCATGTTGTTCTTGCTAATTTGTTGCCACCCTTCTTGGCAAGCGCTCCTAACGAAGACTTGGCTCCTCAGACAGCTAAGTCTCCAACTACCATGATTGCTTCTTATAGAACTACTAACTTGGGCAGTATAATGCAATCGAGCTCGGACGAGACCCGCGAAGGTCAACAGCAGTCCCACTTGGTAGGTCATGACGCAGGCCATGAGGCAACTATGGCAACGACTTAAATTCCCCTTCAATTAACGGATGCCATCAAATATGTGGCGTCGCCTTTCATGGTGAGCGACGACGAACTATTAAACATGCCAAATGATTTGCCTTCTCATCCTTTTCCGGTGATTGACAACCCCCCATACCAAACACCTCCACCTTTACAGGCAAAGTTACCCGCTGTGGTTCCATTGGAAAATCGAGGCTCTTGTGCTACAATTCTAATACACCCGACTCTCTCGTCCATGGCAATCACAGTGGATATGCATGTCAGGCGCCAGAGGCTTCTGGCGCTTCTTTCGGTGCTCTACATCGACGCCCTCTGGATTCGACCACACAAATAGTGATACCAAAATCATCTGACTTGGACTCAAGCTCCCTTGCAAGGTGCGCCGCCTACAATGAATTGCAGAATTAAAATCTAATATGCATTATCCTCAAAAACCAGATGATCAGCAAGTCAGTCAGTCAGGCAAGCACTCCCCACCCACTGAACGAGTTTGTTTATGAGGACCCCCAAATGTCCAATCTAACAAGAATTCTTTCTCCCATCAACTCAAAGTTTCATTTGGACTGCTCAAATGTGTCCTCAATTGAGGAACAAGCCTCGGTCGTCAAAGCCTCGCCTGTCAATATTTCAATGGAAGCTTTAACGCAAATTCATAACAATGTTCTTGCGGCATCAGCGGTGGCACTTGCACCGTTTACTAAATGATATGAAGCTCTACACGGTTGAATAAGTGACCAAGGTATAATCATCCAAAACTTGGTTGAAAAAATAGAAAAAAAATAAAATAATCGATCACTTTACAGATTTTCTTCGTACACAAATGGAAAAAAATGCCGACCTTTCAACAAGATGGCCAGAGCGGCTAGGTGATCTGGCCGCCAGACATCACTGTCAAAATGATACATTATCAGAAGGCCTTCTAGAGGCCGTGAAATGGATGAGAAAAAATGCCACTCCGCACACACAGATCCATGATCCTCCAGCTACGACAATAAGCAATTCAGATACTCAAAACATGGAAGCAAGACTACCAAATGTGACAGCTTTTGATCCAAATCGTGCTGCGTCCACTTCGACTGATGTTCACCCTGCCTTACCACATCCCCAATCGTCTCAATCTGTATCTGAGCTTCCTAGCGTAGTTGAAAGCAACTGCGGAAGTGCTGATCGTCCAAGAAACGAAGTCCCTCTCACGACTGATATCATTGAGATCCAAGAGGAAACCACTGGCTCTGTGAGTTTCCAACCAACTTCATTCAACATTTTTAGCGGCCCAGCCAAAACTCTAGTTTTAACCAAAACCCACAAGAATGGTCCAAAGCTTGATGGAATAATTCCAACTAAATCTGGACAAAAAGACACAGCAAAAAAATAAACGTCAAAACGTCAAAAAATTCATAAGAACTTTGACAACTCCAAAAAAAACCAGCCTGTTTGATCGGAAAAACGGCAAAGCACAAGTTAAATAATCACAAGCTCAAAGGCCAGTCCAAGCAATTGAACAAAATAAAGTCTTGCCCAAATTACCAACCAAACGCTGTTGTTTCAATACGGCCCCCGAAAGCTCAGATTGCGCAGACGAAGATAGCTCCATAAACTTACGCGACTTATCTACGTACTCAATTAGAAGTGAAACGAGCAATGATTCCTCTTCTGAAGTTATGGTACCAAATGTCAAAGAAAACCTGGCAGGGAGGAAAATTCTCTTGAAACGAAATGTGACCAGATGCCACATCAGTGAAGCCTCAAAGATGGAACGTCCGAACATCTTAAAGGCCCCGCTCTCTCCTGTTAGCTCTAAACTAAACCCAAAGCAAACAAAGGAGGAAAAATGATTCACACTTCCGCTCAAGAGTACACGGTAGGTCAAGTTCAAAATCTGCTATAAATTCATGGAAACTTCGTCTTCAGAACATTTACTCTGACGAAAACGAAGTAAACCTGAACAGAGCTAATGTCTTAAAACTATTCGCCTGTGTTCCTCAATTAAGAACAATAACAACAGATGATATCAAGATTGTTAAGTATGTAACAGAAAAAACAACAGACCAAGTTTTATTACACATAACATCGTCTGCAGTGAAAAACATCTTACTACAAGCAGTTGAAGAGCTGCTAGTATTTGGATTTGATTTTATCCTTGAACCTGACCTGATAAGTCAAAAAGGAGCTCCAACCAGTGATCCAACCTCAGAAAAATCTCAAAGTACAGTTTGTCGGACGACCCTAAGGAAATCATTATCATTTTCACATAGAACACAAAACGATTCGGATTGCAAATCTAGAAACGGAGGAATCAGACAGAACACTCGGCTAACAAATAAAAATATCCAATAACAATGAGTGACATGGACAAAGCTAAAGCTGCTTTCCTGGAACACCTGCGGATTTACGCATCTGTTTAACAACTTTACAGAATCGCTTGACGAGGTTTTCACAATTTGTCTTCAAGAAACATGGCTTTGTGATATTCCTAATAGAGATGGCTTCACTATTCACCTGAACCCTGCAAAAAAAAAAAAAAAAACATCAAGGGTCGTCCTTACTCAGGTTTAATTACTTTACTAAAAATACAAAACTGGATGACTCGCCTTGAAGCTATCAATCCAAACTCGTTTGTACAGGGGACGATAATACGAATTGAGAAAACGAACGCTGGGAAATATAGCCATCTACTCATAATTAATATCTATTGGAACCCGGCTATGATCACAACCACGGAATTCATAGAATCGATAACTCTTATTGACGATGCTTTCCTTAATTACATTGATTCATCAATGATCATATGCGGTGATCTGAATTATAGCTGGTATCGATTTAATCACCAAATGATGGAAAACTGCGCTACACCGGAAGACCAGGTATCAGAACGAGGTAAACTTTGGTCACAAGCCCTTACCTCTCGCAACTGTCAGATGATTAATGGTAACACAAAAGGCGACCAACCCTGTAAGACAACTTGGAAGCAACTTCTATGTACAAACACCCTCAACTATATTTGGGTCTCTCGTAATCTATTTGAAAGAGTTGTGTCACTCGACGTAATTCAGAAGGACGTAAGTGATCATGATATGCTTCGTCTATCACTGGATTTCGAAATTTTCTCACAACCGGAGCCTTACAAAATGTCACTTGCAATAAATGCAGCTGGAAATAGGCTAAAAACCACTGGCATTCTAATTCAGAATTTAGCCTTGCATCTCGAAGACTCAAATGATGTGGAATATGTCCCTTTGTTGGCCGCGTGTTCACCACAATATGCTAATTCAAGACCATACGGCTTCATTTCGAAACCTCTCTTCAGCTCCGATATAGCAGCGGCCAAAAAGTTACTGAGGAAAGATCTATGCACGCTAAGAAAGTCTCATTGTAATCAAAACGACATACAAAGACTCAAAGGCCCGACGTCAGGCATACAGAAATTGGCTCAAATCTCACTCTGTAATAATCAATCAAAACAGAGCTGAAATTATTCTAACGCTAATTATTACCAAGAACTCCCGTGAAATCTGGGCTATTCTAAATGAAGGAAACACTAAAGGGTCGATTCATGGAATTAATGTGCGCCGAAAATTCCTGCGCAGAGGTGCCAAAACGTGCGAATCGCAGGAAAAGTGCGAAAATCGCAGTGCAAGTGCGAAAATCGCAGGAAAACCAGCGCACAGGCGATTCATGGAAGTCCGTGCGCGAGAAAAACATTGGATGTGCGCTAAAAATGTGCGCCGCGCACGCCGGCGCACAGGTCATCCAACAGCGTGCGCCACGGCCACTGCGAAATCGCACATAGCGCGGCGCACATCACAAAAGTAGGCGGAACACGGGGCGTAACACTCGGAATGGGGAACAACGCATGAAAATATGGGCGTCACGGGGGAAATACAGGAGGCAAGTGCGCGGAACGCCCACACGCTCGCCTACAACCCGTATTCATGGAATCGAATAGGGCAAACCAGCGCACGGTCAAAGACGCGCACAGGGCTAAACAAGTACGCCACAAGAAAGCAGGCGGTAGCGCACCTGCGACTGAAAAAAATGTGCGCTAACAAAAAGCACCCATATACAGCCATGATGAATTGCCCATACAGTGGCCCTCTAGGACAAATGAGGTGCAAAGGGGCACCGACAAACACGGACACCCGCTGTGTGAAAAATAGCGTGTGCGCGTGTTCCTGGGTGCGCAGGAAGTTCCACACGCGATTAGCCTGGGTACGTGTACTACGGGGTGCGCGGGAAGTTCCACACGCGATTGGCCTGGGTAGGTGGGGGTGCGCGGGACGATCCACACGCAATTGGCCTGGGTACGTGTACTTCGGGGTGCGCGGGAAGTTCCACAAGCAATTGGCCTGGGTACGTGTATTCCGATGTGCGCGGAAGATTCACACGCAATTTCTGCAGGGTACGTGTATTTCGGTGGTGCCGGGGAATGCTACACGTGATTTGGCCATGTGGGTCCCCCCAGGTGTTCCCTCTACACCCTCCACGGCCCCTGCAGGCAGCCCACACCACAGGGGACTACCCTGCACCCCTGCTCATGTCCCACAGGCAACCCATCCACCATGGCCATGCCCACCAGCCAACCCACATGTCACCTTGCACTACTGATCACAAACACATGTCTCCCACCACCCCCACCCCCCAGCCACCAGGGGCAGCCTCCACCAGGCCCCCACTCATGTCTACCACCACCCCCACCCCCCAGCCACCAGGGGCAGCCTCCACCAGGCCCCCACTCATGTCTCCCACCACCCTCACCCCCCAGCCACCAGGGGCAGCCTCCACCAGGCCCCCACTCATGTCCCCTATTACCCCCACCCCCCAGCAGTGCAGGGGCAGCCTCCACCAGGCCCCCACTCATGTCTCCCACCACCCCCACCCCCCAGCCACCAGGGGCAGCCACCACCAGGCCCCCACTCATGTCCCCTATTACCCCCACCCCCCAGCAGTGCAGGGGCAGCCTCCACCAGGCCCCCACTCATGTCTCCCACCACCCCCACCCCCCAGCCACCAGGGGCAGCCACCACCAGGCCCCCACTCATGTCTCCCACCACCCCCACCCCCCAGCAGTGCAGGGGCAGCCTCCACCAGGCCCCCACTCATGTCCCCTATTACCCCCACCCCCCAGCCACCAGGGGCAGCCCCCACCAGGCCCCCACTCATGTCTCCCACCACCCCCACCCCCCAGCCACCAGGGGCAGCCACCACCAGGCCCCCACTCATGTCTCCCACCACCCCCACCCCCACCCCCCAGCCACCAGGGGCAGCCACCACCAGGCCCCCACTCATGTCTCCCACCACCCCCACCCCCCAGCAGTGCAGGGGCAGCCTCCACCAGGCCCCCACTCATGTCCCCTATTACCCCCACCCCCCAGCCACCAGGGGCAGCCTCCAACAGGCCCCCACTCATGTCTACCACCACCCCCACCCCCCAGCAGTGCAGGGGCAGCCTCCACCAGGCCCCCACTCATGTCTCCCACCACCCCCACCCCCCAGCAGTTCAGGGGCAGCCTCCACCAGGCCCCCACTCATGTCCAACTCATGTCTCCCACCACCCCCACCCCCCAGCCGGGTATGTGTACTTCGGGGTGCGCGGGAAGTTCCACACGCGATTGGCCTGGGTACGTGTACTTCGGGGTGCGCGTGAACTTCCACACGCGATTAGCCTGGGTACGTGTACTTCGGGGTGCGCGGGAAGTCCCACAAACGATTGGCCTGGGTACGTGTACTTCGGGGTGCGTGTGAACTTCCACACGCGATTGGGTCTGTGAGAGTGGGGTACATGTATTCCAGGGGTGGGTGGGAATATTTACCCGCGACTGTGCCTGTGAGAGCGTGCTACGTGTATTCCTGGGGTGGGCGGGAAGATTCACACGTTCGCCTACGACGTGCCGAAAAATAAATGGTCCAATCCTGAGACACGTACGCCAGCATGAAGCAGGCGTACGTCGACCCGCGCAGCATAAAAGTGCGCGCAAACAACAAACAAGCTCAAACGCCAGGATGAATATACCATTCCTAGCAGCAGTGGCCGTGGGTTACCAAAGGAGGAGGAGGAGGAGGAGGAGGAGGAGGATAGTGAGGGCCCAAATTTTCACTCCCAGAACAAGCCTTTTTGGGATGCCTGATGACCAGGTGTATGGGAGGTACAGGTTTCCCCCACACATAATACTGGACCTGGTCAGTGAGTGGGAGGATGACCTCACATCACCCACCCTGTGCTCCCAAGCACTCAGCCCCCTGGAGAAGGTCCTCAATGTACTGCACTTCTTGGCCACAGGATCATTTCAGCGGACAAGTGCCATAGTGGGTGGGGTGTCACAGGCAACGCAGTCACGCTGGCTACACCAGGTCTTGAACATCATCACTGCACGCCCATCAGTCCGTAGGCACATATACCTGCCCAGGACACCTGCAGAAAGGCAGGCTGCCACCCTCGATTTCTACGGTGTGGCACAATTCCCAAAAGGGCTAGGTGCCATTGACTGCACCCATGTGGCACTACGTCCCCCCAGGGCATCTGAGCACATCTATAGGAACCGCAAGCACTGGCATTCCATCAACGTGCAGGTAGTATGTAATGCTAAGGGAATCATCACCTCAGTATATGCCAACTATCCAGGGTCCACCCACGACAGCTTCATTTACCGAATGTCTACCCTAAGCCGGGACCTAGAAGCTGGGCGGCATGGCGATACATGGCGGCTTGGCGAGTATGAATGCCACTGCATATGCATACATGTCAGATGCAGAGTTATGTCACTACCCCACTAATGATAGCCATCACCTCCTCACCAGGGGACAGTGCCTACCCTCTGAGGACCCACATGATGACGCCAATTCGGAACCCCATCACGCCTCCAGAGGTAAGATACAACACAGCCCATATTGCAACCCGGGGCATAGTGGAGCGCACATTCGGAGTGCTCAAGTCACGCTTTCGCTCCCTTGACCGTTCTGGCGGGCAGCTGTTATATGCGCCCCCAGTAGTGTGCAGGATCATAGTGGCAGCATGTGTCCTGCACAATGTTGCAACACTCCGGGGCCTGGCCGTGGACATGGTGGTGCCCCCACATCCCCAACCACATGCACGCCCGCTGCGCATGGGAGGGGAGAGGGCACGGGGTGAGGCAGCCCGTACGCAGCTGGTGGCTAATTACTTCACATAGAAATCACACCCCAGTGGAGTGCACACAGCCCTGGCACATACCATCTGATAAGCAATGATGACTCGACCTGACAATTAAGGCGAATAAAGGGACTGTCAACTGTCAGAACCATAGCAGCCTGAGATTGTTCATGTGGAAGTGTCACAATGTGTGCATCCCTACCTACACAAACACCACCAATGCATTGTCATGAAAAGACACTTCCATGCTGCAGAAATGAATACCCACTTGCAAAATACTACATGAAAACAGTGCCATGTCACCCACCCCCTCCCCGGCACGGCCACACAACACACCATGGCATGTAATGCAATGTGAGAGGAAAGAAATTATTCCCCACAACATGCCCCAAGTGTCAGCAGCTACAGTGTCCCTAATGGAAACATGTCCACACATGAAATGCTCACAGTAATGCAGGACCTACAACCCACATTACCAAATACTTACCAAGAATACCAATCACCTACACAACCTCCAACCTACCTTAAACATGACATTACAGACTTAAAAATTAGCTAGCCTCACCACCTGATGACAGCCCTCCGAACACTTCCAAGTATACAGTGTTAGCGCCACGCAAGAGTGTAGGTGCACTGCTTACAACATGGACTCCAGTTCCAAGGTGGACCGCATTGTGAAGACATGAGGAATGGACCTGCAAATATGGAGGATGAGATGGATGCAGAGGAACATATCAATACACCACGCAGTGTAGAATACAACAACAATATGCACTATAAATGTATACACAGTATTGACTACAGACTGCCCACACAGCTCATGGGAGTCCAATGTCACCATGTACGTCAATGTCACTTGGGCACACCCTTTGCAAGCCCATGGAAACGGGAAGCAGGAGGGGTGTGTGTGACAAAAACCCAAGCATCGGAACCAAATCCATGACAAGCCTGCATGTGCCCAGCCACAATGCAGCGTATGCCCACGGGAGCCACACAAGGCAACACACTGTCCCCAAAAAAAAAAAAAAAATCAAAAATGGCCATTAATGGGCCCGGGAGGGGGGTTGGGGAGGCCACCCAGGAGGTCCGAGGCAGGGTGCACACCAAAACCCACCTGTGTGGTTCTTGCGAAAAAAAAACACCTCCATGGGCTCATGGCCTACACGGCTACCCTATTGTGGGAGTATCACTGCTGTCGCTATCCTCACCCTCTGCAGCTGCATCCGGAGGTGGTGGCACTATGGGAGGCAGCCCACGCAAAGCCCTAGTCTGTTCCTCCATGGCTGCAAGCATGCGGGTGTGGTAGGTCTCGTTCTGGAGGATTAGTGTGTGGAGGTCCCCATGCAACAACTCACGGGATGCCCGGACCTCCGCCCTAGTTGCCTGCATCTCAGCTGAGAGCGTACGGGTGAGACGCTCCAGCTGCTGTTCTGTCCTTCGGTTTGTTGAAGCCTCAAACTCAACAAGAGTCGTCCTGAGGTGAAGGAGTTCCAGCCTCAGGGCTTCCCTGTGGCCCTGGGACTCTATGGAAATGGCTTCCTGCAGAGTCGCCAGTGCCGCCCGCCTGTCCCTGTCGGACGCCAACATGTCCTCCCTGTGTGACTGGCAGATGGAGTCGGTTGCCTGCTGTAGTCGCTCCATCAGCCTTTCGGAGGGGACAATGGAAGTGGCCACCCTATCCATGGCCCAAGCCATCATCTCTGATGATGCTGCCTGTTGGGTTGCCATACCGTAAATGGATTGCTCCCATGCGGCATTGCCAGGTGGCGTACGGCCACCACGTCGGCGGGCACCACACCTGTCTGGGGCAAGACGAACTGCGCCTTGCTGTGCCGGCACGGCCTGAGGCTGCAGGACTGCATTCCCCCTCTGATCTGCTGGCCCAGGAACAGGATCAGATGTCGCGGATTGTGACCCTGCATCCGTAACCACCAAAGGCGTACCTGCCAACACTGACATCCCCATTGAGGGTTCTAACCCTGGTGCAGGTGGGTCGGACAGAACAGAATCCCTCCCAGGAACACTTGCCTGCGACGGCACGTAGGTCTCATCATCCCAATCAACACCCGAGTACAGCTCGGGGGAGGTGCAGCCAGAGACACCCCTTGAGAGCACGACCTGCAGCAGTTGTGGGTTCTCACCCACCACCACACCACCACGTTCCTCACTGGTGGTCGGTCGGCCCTCAGACCCCTCCTGGGTCTGCACCATCTCCACAACCCCAGCAGTATCAAGTGCGTCTTCCCCTGCAAAGACATGAAAGAAAACAAATGGAAACAGGCATTAGGACTATGGCACACAATAAGGGCAGAGAGGCTACAGAAACAGTACTTGATTGACACATGTCCCACATGACTAAAGCACTCCCATGCATGCACCGTCACTGCGTGTGATGGGGAGGCAGATGGCACACATTGATAACACCAAGATGGAAGATGAACACATTTGCTGCATGCTGCCTAGCAGTGGCATCACACATTGGCCAGTGATTGGCAGGTCAAATACACATGCCATCACACAGATGGCATGTACCCTAGCTATGAAGTGGAGAGGAGGTCACCAATTGTTCATTCAGTCCAGTTTGTTCATATAATTGATTATTTTCATTGTAATGGTTCAAATGTTTAACCTGCAGCTGCCAGTCAAAAATGGTCCTATAGCACAGGGACATGTCCAAACTAATCATGTCCACGAAACTGAGCCAGTCCACTGTACCATAGCCATGTCAGACATGTGACAATAGGACTGAGAAATCCAGACTAAAAGTGGTGGTATGCAAACAATCTGCCTGAATAAACAGAGGTAAATAAGCAACAGTGTTGTGGCAAGATGACACTCCAAGGGCAACTGGCGTGGTGTTGGGCTGGATGTCTAATGTTGGCCGAAGGGATGCTGCTATACCCAAATGCTGTTGCCAAGAATGTATAGGAAGAGGCACATGGGTGAGCCGAACCACTCAGGCACACACACCCTCCCCTGGCACCCAAACAGAAGCCCTCCCCCACACACCATGCACATGGATGACACACACATGCATGTGCACTCACCGGACAATGCCTCGTAATCTGCCACTTCTCCCACGCCTTGGATCTGTTCCTCCGTGCCGTAGGTCCCAGCAACCTGCTCATGTGGAGCGAGTTCTATCTCGTCTGCTGGAGACCCACCTCCAGTCACTAGAGTTGCGGCATGACTTGAGGCCAGCTTATTCTTTGCCCTGCGCCTCACGATTCCAAGGGCACTTATGATGTCCGCAATGGTCTGCCAGTGTGCCGGACGTTCTGCAGGTGTGGTCTTGGATCCTGCAACAATCACCATTTTGCAGTCATGTGCGGACACATACTCTACAAGTGCATTCAGTTCGGCCTCATTGAAGCTGGGCTTCCTTGACGGGCCGGACTGTGTAGCCGTGTCTGGGGCATCAGCCTCTACTGGACGAGCACTCTTCCTCTTCCGCTTGGAAGGTGGTGGGGATCCGGAGTGTCCTGCGCCGCTCTGGACACTAGGGGCAGAATGTCAGCATGATGGACTTGGACCGACACTGTCCTGGATGGGTGTGTGAGAGGGGGGCTGGATGGAGCCGCAGCTGCCCCTGCAGCCTCCCCAGCCTGCCTACGCGGGGCAGCAGATGACCTAGCTGACCCTGATCCACGTGGCCTGATGACACCAACGTTCACCGGCGCACGTGGCCTAGACCTGCTGACCTGGAAGTCAGCCATGGAGTCACCCTGTGCCAGGTCTGGTTCCACATTGGGCTGGTCCAACAAGGGCTGAGCATGGATGGTGTCAGCCACGGTAACCTCAACCGGGGGGGGGGGGCATGGGTGTCCCTGACTGCTCCTCCACACATGGGGGGCTAGGGGCACCCTGCAAGTCACGGCCACGTCCCCTACCGGATCCACCACGGCCACCACTTGGGGCTCGGCCACCTTTGCCACCCTTACGGCTTGTTCGCCTCCCAGCCATGGCACTGATGTTATTGTGCGTATGGGAGTCGATGTGAACTATTGTCCTGGGCAATTGGGGGTCAAAGGGGTTGGGTACCAGATGGTAATCGTACCCTAGTGCTCTAGCAAGGCTGTATGTCACCCCTGGGGAAAGATGACGGGTCACGCAAAGCACAGGCACCCCAAAAAAGCGAAGTAAGGTGCACACAACCCCTCCCAGACCACGTGCGTGGAAAAATAAACCTGCACTACGCTGTGGCACCCAGGAACACAAGAATGAACGTATGCGTGTCACACGCAGCCTAGAATGACCTCTGAAGGAGTACGCAACACACGGGGCAAGCACAGATGTTAAATACGTGCGCGACTCACCGTCCGCCAGGAACAAAAGCGTAAAAAATATGCGCGTGTGCGCGTTGGCAACACCCCCGCCAAAAGAAGAATTGTACGCTGTCTGAGGAGACAGGACAACAGTAGCAGGGAACGCTGTTTGAGGAAACAGGCCCAGGAAAAAGAGGAAAAGAGAAAAAGCTGTCAGAGGTAACAGGGAGTACGAACTGGAAACGCTGTGAAGTAACTCGCGTGTGAACCGACAAGAAGTACAGATTTCACCCACTCGCTCTCCACGAAAAGCACGTACAAGGAAATGGCGTTCTACACGTACCTTTTATACACACGTCACAGACGCGCATACGCAATGAGGCCATTTCCACCAATTACGCGCTTTGACACTCGGACGTGTATCTCTTCATTTTTACACGCGCTATTCTCTACGGCCATGCGCGTGACGTCACAGCTGCGCATGGTGGCCTTTGGGCCAATGAAATCGCATATGCGAGCCCACATGGTAAAACTGCACGTCCGAGTGTCATCGCGTGTAATCGGAGGGAAGTGAGCGTACACGCGATTGGCCTGGGTACGTGTATTTCTGGGGTGCGCAGGAAGTTCCACACGCGATTGGTGGAAATCCACGTGTGCTCTGTCATCACGTGTAATGAGGGAAACACCCACGCGCCTCACGTCACAGATGCGCTCACGCGCTAGGGGCCTTTGGTCCAATGAAATCGCATATGCGTGCTGACGTGCCTACGCGCTAAGGGCCTTTCCTCGATTTACACGCAGACGTGCAGGATTTCCACGTGCCAAATCACTCCGTATCAAGCTGGCCACGCGTAAGCACACGGAAGACCACGCTCCTGCCCAAAAGGCCAAATTACTGCCCCCCAGAGCCCCGAGCAGCCTCCCACGAGCCATCTGCTGCTGCCTGCCTGCTGCCACCGTGCCCTGCCATTTGGTGCCTGCACATCAGCCATCTGCAGGGGTCCATTTGCTGTGTCCACCCCTGCTGGAACAGAAGACTCCCGACTGGGATACCATCGCTCCACAGCCCAGCCCCAGGACCCAGTTGCCCACCCACTCCTGCCTCTGGGGTTGCCATGTCGGGCACTGCAACATCTGGCACCACTGGCAACCCCCGGCCAGAGAGGCAGAGGGGCACCGGCTTCACTGCCACCGAAGTTGGTGTCCTGGTGGAGCAAGTCCTGGGGCAGTATGATGCCCTCTTCGGAAGTAAGCGCGCCAACAAGTAAGGACAGACTCGGATCTGGACGGACATCGTGACTGCCATCAACGCGGAGGGGGTGGCAGTCCGCGACTACCAACATGTCAAGAAGCGCTGGGTTGACTGCATGTCCAGGACCCTCTTGAAGGCCCGGCGCCTCGTGGAGGGGGGCCGGGGCCGCATGAGTACCATCCAGATGAGGGTCCTGGAACGCGTAGGCCCAGCGCTCCACGCCCAGATCCTTGAGAGGCAGACCCGTCTGGAGTTGAGCGGTAAGTGGCCAAGCATTGCTGTGTGAGACAGGGCATGTTGCAGTGTGCTGGTTGTCTGATACTTGCCTGTATGTGTGACA
This sequence comes from Ambystoma mexicanum, assembly GCF_040938575.1. Classification (NCBI taxonomy): domain Eukaryota; kingdom Metazoa; phylum Chordata; class Amphibia; order Caudata; family Ambystomatidae; genus Ambystoma; species Ambystoma mexicanum. The sequence continues at coordinate 112,814,080 of NC_090929.1, read as the reverse complement.
TAGGCCATGAATGCATGTGTGTGTGCAGGGACGTCATGCATGTGAGACCAGTAATGTGTGAACCACACGGTTGGTGCATGTGTTCTAATGCAACATGGGTTGCCCTATGCGGAATGGCCACATGAAAGCATGCCAGTCTCTGTTCCTGGACATGGGTGAGGGATGGGTGCTGATGCCATGTACATGTATGCTGTCAATGTCTGTGTGTCTGACCTGCGTGTCTGTGACTTGTGAATGCCAGGGATGCATGACACATGTCTGTCGCAATGTTCAGGTTCACTGATGCAGCCTAGTCATCCTTGTATCCACTGTGTCTGTGGTGTACGAGGACAGATGGATGAAACTAGGGTGAAGTGTGTGCATGTGATAGGCATGGCACATGATGCATGTGAGTTCCAAAACAACAGTGTATGTTTCAAGAATCACTTGGACATGTATGCTAATGTCCATAGCATGCGCCATGCCTGTTACCGCATGTGTTTTACCTGCACTGAGCCATGTGTTGTGGAGGGACATGATGGAAGTAATCTTTGACAGTGCCACTCATCTGCTATTGCTTCCTGTCTAGGGGACCATTGTACAGTACCCTGATGCTTGTGTTCTATGTCTCCCTCTACAGAGCGCCACGTGAAGAAGAGGGCGGAGACGGCTCTGTGGAGCAAAGCGGCGGGGACGCCCCCACGGCTGCAGTTTAAGGGGTGTGTGAGCCCCCACAGGGGCTTGCAACGGCGGAAGACGGGGTGGAGCCATCCAGGTTGGTGGTTTCCACAGAGGAGGCCGCTACTGAGGCGCACATGGGGCCTGGTGGGGGCATCCCTGCTGGTGCAAGTGTTGCAGTCCAGGGGCAGGAGGCAGCACAGGTCGCTGTGGAAGGGCCTGTGCATGTCACTGGCCATGACACTGTGACTGCACCACCATGCACCAGCAGGGATGCCCCATCCCAGGCCCGTCCGCAGGTAAGGGGGATGTCCATGTCATCTGACTCCCCTCCACCTGCGTACGAGGGGACCCCTGGCCGTATGGAGAAGGTCCTGATTGGTGTCGCGTTGCGCACAGGTGCAATTCGTGATGAGGTGCGTGCTTCCCGGGAGGAGCATGCACGTCATCACGGAGAGCACCGTGCCGACGTGGCCCAGTTGGGAACGGCCATGGTCGGGGGTTTCCTACATGTGTCGGCCAATCTGGCGACCCTCTCCTCCTCTGTGGAGACTATGCGCCAGTCGTTCTCCATGCCGTCTTCCGGCCCAGATGCCACCAGGGCCCCCTGTGGACCTGCCCTGACCAATGCAGCCAGCTCGGTGGGGATCCCATCCCTGCCACAGTCGGGAGTCGGAGGTCCAGCAGGGGTGGACACACCAGCAACTGGACCCCAGCAGATGGACAATGTGACGGCATCATCGGGCAGGGCACGTGCACGACGGCGTCGGTGGATACCATCAGCCTGGATGCCGTCGTGCTGGCACAGGCAGTTGCGTCGGAGGCAGCGGCAGGCTCGACGTGGGAGGCATCATGGCTCGGGGCCATCAACATCAGGGGTGCAGGCATCGGCCAGAGGGCAGGAGAACCCTGGAATGGGAGTGGCTTCCGTGTGAGAGCAGTTGGGCCAGCAGATAGGTGCGGAGCGGCAGCGGGCAGAGGAGGAACGGCTCACAATGGTCAGGGCAGAGAACTCCATGCGGAGGGCGCTGTGGCGGGCTGAGTGCTTCGAGTGTCTTCGCAGGGAGTTGGAGCTGGACACTGCTTTATCCCTGCGAGACCTCGGGGCCAGGGAACATGCCCGCCTCCAAGCCATTGAACAGGAGTTCGATGATGCCCTGGCCCATGACAACATCCAGTGAGCCGTTGGACTAGCCCGCTGCCCATGTAAATAGTTATGTAGTTAGTGTTAGGTTTCCTTTGTTTTTGCATTTTCTTTGGACCTTTTGGACAATGGGCCACATTTTTGTATATAGTTATTTTTTATTAGGTAGTGTTGTTAGATAGGTTTCATTTCTTTTGTTGGGATCATGGACCCTGGCTTGTTCACCTGTACATAGTTCACTGTTGGATTTTCTTTTCTTTTTACAATTTACCCATGGAGCAATGGCTTTCAATTATAATTTCCCATTGGATTTTCTTTTCTGGACTGTGACTTTGGACACCATTCCTTTGGATTCTGATTTTTGGTTTTGCATTTTTTCATGGACATGCTTCTTTTTACTTTTTTTACATTCCCATTTCTGTTAGTTTATTTTTGATTCAATTCATGTTTTCTTTAATACATATTTTTTTATCAAACTTCAATGTGTAGTATTATCTCATTGGTTTCATGCATATCATGATATGGGTTTTGAGATTCACTGACACCCATCGGGTGTATGTGAGGGACATGTGTTCATTTCCAAACTTGCAATTGCAGTTCTATCATGTTATTCCCATTTCTGAGTGGGTGGATGCAATACTCGGGTGGGTGTTTTGCATTTGGAGGCTGACCATAGGGACCGGGGATCTAGATTGTGATGACATGGTGGCTGGGGAACATGAGTTGGACATGAGTGGGGGCCTGCTGGCAGGTGCCCCACAGTGCTGGGGGGTGGGGGTGCAGGGGAACATGAGTTGGACATGAGTGGGGGCCTGCTGGCAGGTGCCCCACAGTGCTGGGGGGTGGGGGTGCAGGGGAACATGAATTGGACATGAGTGGGGGCCTGCTGGCAGGTGCCCCACAGTGGTGGGGGTGGTGAGAGACATGAGTGGGGGCCTGGTGGAGGGTGCCCCTGACTGCTGGGGGGTGGGGGTGCTGGGAGACATGCATTGTTGATCAGTAGTGCAAGGTGACATGTGGGTTGGCTGGGGGGCATGCCCATGGTGGATGGGCTGCCTGCGGGACATGAGCAGGGGTGCAGGGTAGTCCCCCGTGGTGTGGGCTGCCTGCAGGGGCCGTGGAGGTTGTAGAGCGAACACCTGGGAGGACCCACACGGCCAATTCACGTGTAGTACTCCCGCGCACCCCTGAAATACACGACCCTGCTGAAATCGCGTGTGGAACTTCCCGCGCACCCCTGAAATACACGTACCCTGCTGAAATCGCGTGTGGAACTTCCCGCGCACCCCTGAAATACACGTACCCTGCTGAAATCGCGTGTGGAACTTCCCGCGCACCCCTGAAATACACATACCCTGCTGAAATCGCATTTGGAACTTCCCGCGCACCCCTGAAATACACGTACCCTGCTCGCACAGGGCCAATCGCGTGTGGAACTTCCCGCGCACCCCTGAAATACACGTACCCTGCTCGCACGGGGCCAAATCGCTTGTGGAACTTCCCGCGCACCCCTGAAATACACGTACCCTGCTGAAATTGCGTGTGGAACTTCCCGCGCACCCCTGGAATACACGTACCCTGCTCGCACGGGGCCAATCGCGTGTGGAACTTCCCGCGCACCCCTGGAATACACGTACCCTGCTCGCACGGGGCCAATCGCGTGTGGAACTTCCCGCGCAACCCTGAAATACACGTACCCTGATGGAATCGCGTGTGTAACTTCCCGCGCACCCCTGAAATACACGTACCCTGCTGAAATCGCGTGTGGAACTTCCCGCGCACCCCTGAAATACACGTACCCTGCTGAAATTGTGTGTGGAACTTCCCGCGCACCCCTGAAATACACGTACCCTGCTGAAATTGCGTGTGGAACTTCCCGCGCACCCCTGAAATACATGTACCCTGCTGAAATCGCGTGTGGCACTTCCCGCGCACCCCTGAAATACACGTACCCTGCTCGCACGGGGCCAATCGCGTGTGGAACTTCCTGCACACCCCTGCAATACACGTACCCTGCTGAAATCGCGTGTGGAACTTCCCACGCACCCCTGGAATACACGTACCCTGCTCGCACGGGGCCAATCGCGTGTGGATCTTCCCGCGCACCCCTGCAATACACGTACCCTGCTGAAATCGCGTGTGGAACTTCCCGCGCACCCCTGGAATACACGTACCCTGCTCGCACGGGGCCAATCGCGTGTGGAACTTCCCGCGCACCCCTGAAATACACGTACCCTGCTCGCACGGGGCCAATCGCGTGTGGAAATTCCCGCGCACCCTTGAAATACTCGTACCCTGCTGAAATCGCATGTGGAACTTCACGCGCACCCCTGTAATACACGTACCCTGCTGAAATCGCGTGTGGAACTTCACGCGCACCCCTCTAATACACGTACCCTGCTGGAATCGCGTGTGATACTTCCCGCGCACCCCTGAAATACACGTACCCTGCTGGAATCGCGTGTGATACTTCCCGCGCACCCCTGAAATACACGTACCCTGCTGATTTTGCGTGTGATACTTCCCGCGCACCCCTGATGCATGCGTACACAGGACAATCGCGTGTGGAACCTCCCGCGAACCACTGAAATACACGTTCCCCGCTTGGCGTTTGCCGTTTGCCAGCCCTGTGAACTGGTCCAGGGTTAGCGCAGCCCTTTGCGATTATTTGGGGATTGTGGAGGCTTTTCCTTGCGCGAGGGCGTTCTTGGGGGCGTAACTGGCGCTGCTGCAGGGTCGCTGCGCCATGCTGCGCCACGGCTGGTTTTGGATGCGAAAATCCATGAATACGCTGTGCGCGGAAATCGATTTTAGCGCACGCGGCTGGCGCAGACATTCGCACGGGCACGCTGTGCGCCAGTCGCGTGCGCCACTTTTGTGCGAATTTCTATGAATTACCCTGTAAAACTAGTTCAAGTATGTCAAATGAAATCTCAAGCTCTTTATGGGTGGACTACTTCACAAAGGCTTACGAACAACCTATCAAGTCTTACAAGTTCATTGTCTGCCCTCCACCAAAGCCTGGGATATAACTCCATCATACGATGACTTAGTATTAGCAATTCAAATGTTAAAAAATTCGAGGGCCGCAGGCCCTGATCAAGTAACTAACATCATGCTAAAAAAACAAGCATCACTGGGCCAAATTTATGGAATCTCTGTTCCGTCAAATTTCAATCTCGAGGAAAACACCTGAGTCCTGGGCTAAGGCAATATTGGTACCAATATATAAGAAGGGTAACCGAGACGATCCGTCGAACTATCGTCCAATTGCCTTGCTTGATACTATGGGAAAAATATTCGGTTTGTTTCTTCGAACGAAGTTGACTGCTTGGGCATTTAAGGTGAAACAAATGGATTGTCGACAAACAGGCTTCACGAAAGAAGTAGGCGTCAACGCAAATTTGACTATACTAACCATCCTAAAACTTGAAGCCCTAAGAGCCAAAAAGAAATCTTTTTCGCATTTGTTGACTTGAGACAAACATTCGATGCAGTCCACCGCGGAAAACTGTGGGCCAAACTACGCGAGTGGAACTGTCCATCTCAGATTCTTGATCCTCTCATAGCGTTACACTCCAATACCTCAGTACAAGTAAGAGTGAATTCTCAGGGCGACCTAACAGAACCAATTCCAACACACAAAGGTGTTAAGCAAGGGTGTCCATTAGCCGCCGATTTGTTCAAAATATTCATTTCTGATTTACCAAAGTGGTTGGCAGCATCTCACTGTTTTCCTCCAAAGATAAACGGAAGGCCAGTCAATTGCCTCGTCTATGCAGACGATATTGTACTGATCAATCGCACTCAGATAGGTTTGGAAAACCTGCTGTTGAAGCTGAATGATTATCTACAAGCAAATGATCTGCATCTAAATAAAGCAAAAACAAAGATCATGTGTATTGGCAAAAGTGTATCAAGGAAGGATAAAAACTTTCAACGGGCAATTGAGAATGCTCTGCTTACTATCGTGACATCTATTCGATATCTAGGAATAATGGTTAATAACTCTATTTGTGAATCAGCCTGGACCAATGACCTATTGGAAAGAGCTAACACTTGGCCTACAAGGTGCGAAAATTAATAAAGACTACGGAAAATTTTCAATCGATCCACTAATAACATTCTACCTGCAGAAATGTATCCCCACTATAACCTTTGGTGGTGAGTCAGGATGGAACCTTGATTACAGACTACGGCAGAAGCTTGAAGGCAGGTTCTGGAAACGTGCACTTGGGCTCACAAGGGACATTCCGATGGTGGCCCTGAGATATGAACTGGCCTTGAATTCGCTTCACATGACAATAATTTGGAAATCTTTATCGTCCCTGAGGAAAATGAAGCTTGGAACACAAATTCCAGCATATGAAATTTTCATTAATGATAACGTAAGTACACAATCGATCTTACTACAATCTTGGCAATCTGCCTTGACAAACATCATGGAAGCTGCTAATATTAGTATTGAGGAATTGATCGATCGACCTCAGCATGCAAAAAAAAAAAAAACTAGAACTATGGGATTGGACTTTGACCTACGAACATCGTGCATCTCTCAAATCCTCCCTTTCTGGTTCCACAAGCATTTTGAAATTACACTCTCTCGACGAGGAGACAAAACCATCGATTCTGACAAATGCAGGTTCTGTACGACCGGAGAAATTGAGTCATTAAAACATCTTATAACTGCATGTACAGAGCTCAATATTCCTCGAGAACTACATCTTGGTTCGTTCAATCCTATTCTTTACGACGCAGATGTCTGGTGGGAACTTGTCTCAGTGGGGAGAAACATCATGCTCACATGTAGCATAATCGATTTTCTAGACATGATTTTTGGTCACTGACCAAAAAAAAAAAATCCAACCACATGATCAAACTAAAGCGCAAGGATTGCTGGAACACCTGAACGCATATTAACGACATGTGACTGGGTATGGTTCAAATATGCAACTTTTATTGGAAAGCTGAACTCAGTGATACTGTTATGTAACAAAAGTTTGATTTTGTATTGAACTGCAGTTTTACAATAAAAAAATAAAATAAAACAAATAAACAAAATTGCACTCTAAAGAAATCTTCACCATTTTTGAAGAGCTCATCTCCCCCCCACCCCCAATACACCTGATGAAATAATGAAAGATGAAGTCTGGTGTGCTAGTATCCAAGCTGCCATGATACACAAAATTGACCTTCTCCAAAAGAAAATCAAAGACCATTGCAAAGCATTACCTCAATAGACAGGAACCAAGCCTACCAACTTCACACCTGCCTCGTCTAAGCCCACCATACTGGACTTCTCCTTCAGGAACGTCACTGAACCAGAAGTTACCAACTTACTAAAAAATCTAAAACCCTCCCCTTGTAAAGGCGATATATGCCCGCCCAAGCTCATCAAAGACTGCTTTGCGCCGCTCTTTACAGCCTTCATCAATGCGTCCTTTAAATCAGGCATTATCCCAGCTAGCCTCAAAGAGGCCTGGGTCCGCCCCCTCCTAAAAAAAAAAAACCTACCCTCGACCCCCTACAACCCAACAACTACAGACCAATAACTACAGTGCCATTTCTCTTGAAATTACTGGACAAAGCCGCACACTGCCAAATCCAACACTTTCTGGAAACCCACTCCATCCTAGGGACCAGGCAATCAGGCTTCCGGAAAGGACATGGCACTGAAACAGCCCTGGTGGATCTGAAGAGACAGATCACCCAAATCATGTCTAAGGGCAAGCCAGCCCTACTGCTCCTCCTAGATCTCTCAGCCGCATTCGATCTGGTTGATCACAAGACCCTCACCTCACACACTCAGCCAATTTCTCTAAAGAATCAGCTCTCTGGATCACCTCCTTCCTCGAGGGAAGAGCCATAAAAGTCTTCTCGGACACTGCTAACGCCACACCCACTACAATCCATTACGGGGTCCCTCAAGGATCCTGCACTGCACCCACACTTTACAACTTGTTCACTAAGCCTCTCTTTGTCAAACTCGACTCGCATGGTATCACTTACACAAACTACGTGGACGACACACAAGTACTTCTACCTCTCCCAGGACCATACCAGTTAATAGCCTCTGCCTTAATGGAGACGAGACTGAAATCATGATACTAGGTCAACAGAGCACCCTAGACAAACTGGACAAACTGTACGCCAACTTCTCCATTGACAACTCCATCATCCCCGTATCCACAGCTGTCAAGACACTGGGAGTTTACCTAGACTCCTCACTATCAATGACCAGACAAGTCAGCGAAATCACTTCCTCATCTGCGCATACCCCCAAACTTATAAACGCCATCAAGCCATACCTCTCAAAACCTAACTGCCTTTCAATAGCCAGAGCAACCATTGGAGCCAAACTGGACTATTGCAATGCCCTCCTAGCAGGCATATCGGAAAAAAACCTGAACAGACTACAAGTCACACAGAACAACTTTCTCCGGGCCGCTCTTAGCATCCCAAGAAGAGAGCATATCTCCCAGGCCAGACACTCAGCCCAATGGCTCACAGTCAAATAGCGGATCACACTCAAAATCCTCACCCTCACACACAAATTCCTATCTCTTTCCACCCTGTCCTACCTATCAGAGACCATCTCCAAACTCCTCCTCACGTCCCACCAGGACGCAATACACCAACTTACTCCATATCCCATGCATCAAAAAAGCCAAAGCCGGTGGCCTTAGCTTCCCCTACATTGCTGCCAAGTCCTGGAACGCTCTACCTGCAGACATTAGAGCGGAGAACTCACTCCCGATTTTTCATAGGAAACTTACGACCTCCTTCCTTGCACAATAATATGTGACACTCGCTAACCAATGTAAATATATCGCACTGTAAATTTGTACAAATGTCATACCTGCTCCTGTAAATTATGTATTACTCGTGTATATGCAACTAAGATATGTCTGTAACAAGCGCCACGATGCCCCCGGGCTGACGTGCGCTCTACAAATCTGAATAAATAAATCCCTGTGGGGAAGGGCTGTCAGGTGTGTGTGATTCTTGTCAATTGCCTGACCCTTGTGTTGGGATATGTCAGGTAAATGGATCTGGTGTTAGTATGTTGTCTTTCATGTTGTGAGAAGGTGTTTGTGTCGGAAAAGGGGAGTGGGGGCTAGAGTGTTTCCTACGTGGTCGGATGGGGAAAAGGTGTTGGAAAAAGGGGGGATACCGCATCTCACCTGTCGGTGACCCCCATCCAGGTGATCCTCCCTCACTGATCCACCCCCAGGAACTGGTTCCAATAGCGATGGCCTTGTCCGGGCCACCTGGATGACAGACCCCCAGGGACTAGTCAGAGAGACCCCTTCAGGTTTCTCACAGGGTGCTGTGTAAGTACAGTTAACCACACAAAGACAGTCAAGTATTACGAGCCAACGCAAAAGTACAAAGATAATTTACTAGACCTTAACACACTAAGCAGGTAAAAAGTAGGAGAAACATATCACGCAACACACAAATATACACAGTTGGAAATCTCAATGTATCTACTTTACACTAAAACACAGTAAACGCAGTTTAATAAACCAAAGCAATGAAACTGTAGCAAGTAAAGTAAAAAGAACAATGCATTAAAAAAAGCAAATGCAGTGCCATATAAATATAAGGCAGACACCTAACTTGGTATTTTGCCCTCAATCTTTCCCTATGGCATGGAGGAAGGCATGAAAACAGATACGTGCATTCAGATTTTTCAAGTGACCAACCCAGGGGCACACCGAAGCGCTGGGAAAACATACATTTGCCATTGGTCCCATCGAAGAAAGTCCAGGGGGTTGCAGGTGTAGTGGGTCAAGTAGTGTCAGGTTTGGGTGGGACTACACAGCAGTTCCGATAGCATTCTAGGACAGATTCTCAGATGGACAAGTCAGATCCATCAGGAAAGCAGTCACCACTGGTCACACAATGTGAAGAGACCTTCAGGACACAGCGGATGAAGAGCATCAATGAAGTAACCCCTGTCAGGGATCAGCAGGTGCAATTCTTGGTGGAGATCAAGATCAGACACCGGTTCTTGGTGGAGGTCAAGATCAGACACCGGGAAGGTCCCTCCTTCATCCATGAGAGCAGCAACAGCATGAGTGTTTATCTTGGGCCACAAATAGACGACCTGCCGAATCCCAAGCGCCAACTCATGATGGTGACTGATGCAGTAGCGCTAAGTCTGTAGTCAACATGATGGTCCTGGGACACTTCAGATGTCCTTCGATAGCTGGCTTTCTGATGCAGGACTACATGGTCTCATCAGTCCACTGGTCGAAGCACAGACGGAGGGATGCAGGGAGTTCTGTGGTCACAAGAAAAGCAACAGGGCTTCACCAGTAGATGGCTTTTGCAATGGTGGTTGTCGTTAGCAGAAGCCTTCCGTGTCTTCAGCATGGGCTCCTATATATCAGAGATTCTTGGCTCCAGGGGTAGACCTTACAAACAGCGCCGGGCTCGTTTTTCCTATACCTAAATATGTGCTGGAATGGAAAGAATTTGTACCATTAAAACAGGTAACAGCTATCAAATCATGGGAAGCCACAAACCCCAGATCTACCCAGCAACAGATACATCCAGGCCAGAATGGGTACTGTTACTAGACAGTCTACCTGGCCTGAAAGGCCAGGTAGACTACTAAAAAACAAGACAGCCAAAGGAAAGATCCTAAATCACATGCCACCACCTTTTTGAGAATATATGTTATTTTATATGATCTTATAAAGCAGACATACGCCCGAAGGCATCTTGGCGCTAGGAGGAGCAAGGTGAGGCACACCGAAATTAAAAGAGAAAAGTCTTCAGGGCACGCAATAGACACAGCACAGAAAGGGGGTAAGAAGACAGATTGGGACCGGTCAGTGAAAAAATCCAAAAACCAGTTCAATACCCGGCCTCCCAGGCACGCGCTCGACAAACGGGAGATCAGAGAAGGATGATCAACCGCGTTGAACGTGGCCGACAGGTTATGTAAGAGCAAGACTCCCACACTGCCCTGATCGACTAGGCGGGTTAGATTGTCAAATACGGAATTGAGAACTGATTCTGTGCCTCTCCCATGGTGGAAGCCGGACTGAAATATATCAAAGTAGCCAGATGATTCATAAAAGATGACAGAAGGGGAGAAACCAACGCCTCAAGAACTTTCATCAGGAGATGGGTCGAAAATTAGCCAGGATAGCAGGGTCCAATGAGGGATTCTTCAATAGGGGGAGCACACGAGCGTGTGTCAAGGACCTCAGAATCAGCCCTTCTTGAAAAGATAAGTTAACTGCCGGTGTAATATCAGTGATAATATCAGTTGAGACAGCTTTGAGCACATCCAGATGGATGGCATCAGCAGTAGAGGCTGATTTGAGGCCATGAATAGCTTTCAAAATATCCTGCTGAGAAGCAACAGGAAAAGAGGCCCATGACATATTAGGGGTGGGTAGGTCAGGGGAGTCTTCCTTAGTCACAATCCCAGCAGAGTTGGCTTTAATGTCCTCACATATAGTTCCAATTTTGGAATGAAAAAAGGAGGAGAGAGATTCACACAGTTTGTGAAGGCTCGATGGAGGAGCCTGACTTAGTCGGGGTTGAGAGAGACTGCACTAACTCAAAGAGCGCCTTGGGCTTATTGACAGCATCCTCAATCATTCCACCAAAGAAGATTATTTTTGCTCCTAGAATTGCCTTTTGATAAATTGTTAGAGCCAAGCGAAAGGCGGCTCTGGTATCAGTCGTGTAACTGGCCCTCCACTTCCGTTCGGCCTGACGACAGCCTAGTTTTAATGTTCTAAGCTCATCTGAAAACCAGGATACGGACGTGTGGGCTCTTTCCTTACCGAGCTTGGCCAAGCTTGGCCGACGCTAGCTGGTCGGCCACAGCTAAAAAAGGACGTACCCAATGTCTCCAGAGTGCAAGGATTATGAGAAGCACAATGAGAGAGAAGAGAGACGGACAATACGGAAGGTTCCACCTTGCGCCAATTCCTTTTCAGAGTGGCCAGCTTGGGAGGACGCCAGGCAGGGGCCGGGAGAGCAACAGTAAATGACATCAAATAGTGGTCAGACCAGAGAACAGGGGAAGGGGCGATAGTAGCAATAAGTGACTTAGGAGCACAGATAAAGTCCAGGGTGTTCCCCAGCTGATGAGTGGGTTTGTGGATTAGTTGTGGAAGATATAAGTCCATCATTAAAGAAAGAAAGTATTCGACCTGTCTAGCAGAAGTAGAGTTAGCAGGCAAGCTGAAATCCCCTATCACCCAAAGATTGGGATGGTTAACTTGAAGAGCAGATACCACATTGGGGAAATCGGTATAAAATGTAGCATCAGCCCCAGGGGGCGATATACCAGCAGGACGGTTAGTGTAGTCACCGCCGACATAGATATAGTGGCAAGAAGACACTCCATCTTCAGCGAGTGCACTGGTACTAGGTGTGAGACTTTGAGGGAGAATTTGTGCATAATTCTGCCACTGGGATGGGCAGACAGGCGGTCAACATGGGCAAAGCTATAGTTGGCTGGAAGAGCTTGCACAATGGAGGGACCAGAGGAGTCTCTTAGCCAAGTCTCGGTTATAAACTATAAATCTAACTGAGTCGTAGTCATAAGATCATGGGATTCTAAGGCACACGCAACTAGGGAACGCGTATTGAGCCGAACACAGCGAAGCAAAGCTTTGGTGGACATGGAAGAGGCACTTTGTGTATTATTATTGCTGGACGTGGCAGACACATTATACATTTCTCTGCTAATTCGCTTCAACCTTAGAGACCCCCAGAACATGGGCCAGTTTGCCTGCTCTTGTTACCACCAGTTATCCAGTGGGCTTTAGCATGACCCGCCTGACATCTCCATTGGTTAGTTCGTTGATGACCAAAAATGGCCTAGATGATGTAGGTACATGGGGATTAGGGTTAGGATTTACATCAATCAAGGACGGGCCCTCATCTAATTGTGTTTTTTGCATCGCCAAAGGCTGGTTGCCTCTGGGGTCCACCTTGGATTTCAATTTTTTTAAGGCTCTATAGTTGGTGATAAATTCAGCATGGACTGTTCAATGCGCAGAGCCGATAAGGCATGTTCCTCAGAGTCAGCAGTTATTCTTACAGAGTATGTCACTGCCGCAGCGTGGACCTTAGCCTTGGGTAAGCTAGGGTGTGTCACAGGTTTTGTAGAAATTGACCTCGGTTGACCATCCACTCCTGCAGTGATGGTGATGACTTCAGATGTTAGCTGGGCAGGTTGATGAGATGGCACAGTTTTAACAGGATATTTATTTTGTTTCCACCTTCTGCTGTCTGTTGTGTCCTGCTTTGTCCGCATGGCAGTGCTTCAGGCTAGCTTCATGTATTTTCTACAGCAGTGTTTTTAAGAACCGTTATTCTTCCGCTATGCTTGAGCAGAGTTAGAATAGAGCCTCCATTTTGTGCTCCAAGTTGTCCAATTTGCTGAGTTTTTCCAACACACCTAGCTTCACTGGAGTAGATTTTCCCCAGATCACAGGCTCACAGTTCTGCTCTCCATCCTCCATTTCACGATCACTTGATGAAAAATCTGAGGTGGAAATAAGGTCTCGAGTGCTGGACAGGGTGGAGCCAATGACGTTGTTAAAGTCTGGTTTTGAGGGACCCAGGGAGTTACGTCATAGGTTCAAACAATGTTTTAATAATGATTCATTGTTATTAATGTTAGAGAACTCTGGCGAAAGCTCTATTGCAGTATTTGTGGGTTCCAACACAGGGTCCTTGTGGCTGGAGGTCGCTGCAGTGTTTACCACAGGGTTTTCCTCATGCACAGTTCGTGCTGCGCCCATAAAGATGGTGTTTTTGGGCTGTAATGAGCCCTTTGTACTTGTTCAATCCTTCTTGTCCTTTTTTGGGTGGGGAAAGCCTCCCAAGGCCCGCTTCCCTGCAACTTGATTTCTTGAGCGTTTGCCCTTACGCTGCACAGTGCTGTTTAAACCATACGTGTGGAGGTTGGGTTTTGGCATTGCAGCGCGGTAAAAAAAAAATCGGCTTTCTAGCATGACTAAAAGGGCAGTAGGACTACGTTTTGATGCTCACAGAATCAGCCCACAAAGCTGCGGTCCTGTGAAGCTGTAACCGCCAACACTTGCCGCCTTCAGGTCCTTCTTTCGCACCTATTGTCGAGTACAGGCAAAGGTTCAAAATTCCAAAGCAATACAATTGCTCGCTCACCAGCTGTACCCAGCAACTCCAATCGCAATCCGCCGTGCTCCATGCAAGACCCTCTCTCATCAGCTAGTGGGCAGTCCAGCCCTGGCAGCAGGGCAGCAAAGCTTCAACCGCCTCAACTGCCACAAATGCCCTTGTATGCCCTTCACGGCGCTTTGCGCCTTTGGGTGGTTTATGGGTATTCCCAATATACTCCTCCCCTCACTCAGGAAGCAGTGTATAAAAATGGTAGAGGGACTACCAGTATTTTGTTTGCTGATTGCTGCATACACCAGCGCTGGCACTCAAGTCTTCGATTCTCGGGGAGAACAACAAAGTGTTCACAGCAGTCTTTCCCTGCCACAACTGCCCTTGGATGCTCCATATAAGGTGCCCCAGAATTGATCAGTCCTTATACCATCTATTCAGTGTTCAAATTTCCCATAGCTCTTCCTATAGGGGTTCATAAGGTCTGGGCACATTGTCAGTATACGTCGATCTGTTTCGATGTCGCTGCAACATGGAGATAAGAGTCTTTGGGCCATGGGAATCTTATACCAAGCCCTGCCGATACTCCCTAGTTGATTGAGGCGAAGCGCCTCAGCTCGGGGTCACAGGGCTTCACAAGGTAATCAAATATCAGATTAGGCTGAAGCCCTGGGAAGCATAGAGACGATATCGCTTCTTCCCGTTGAGTTTGTTCAGGCTGTGGATTCTATCCCAGTCTTTAGCCTTTAGTTTTAGAACAGATTCTGTTGGGTAGGGAGATGGCAAGACTCAGCGGTATGCCCAGCAATCTCAAGAGATCATTTGCGGTGTGTGCCAGTTCGTGAATAAAAAGCGTACCCTTATGGGCCAAGATATCAACACCCAAGATGTTACGCAATTCATTGGCATCCCCTTTCGAGGAGACTATTCCGAGAAATAAAATGGTGCGTTGGACAAGCCAAATGGAGGATAGGGAGGAAACACCAAATTCCATTCTTAGTACTTCAGGGCACAAAGACCAGAAGATTCATAATGGAACGCAGAATCTCCGCCTCAAACCCATCAAGCCATTTCATCAGGTCTCCTGAAAGTGCCTGCAAGCCGTATAGTATTGATGGGACGAGACTCTTACGATATAATATCAAGAGACCCGCTTAATTGTTTCCTCCCTTACAACTAACGTACTGCTTAATGGCTAGACATTTCTTCCATATCTTATTACTTACGTAGTCACCTATAAAATGAGCTGAGGGATTTCATTTGAGAGGAAATTGCAGATAAACATAGGAGTCAACTATTTCCAGTACAGCCTGGCTCATCTTCCATGGAAATCCTGGATTCTTTGGTATGGAACCACTTAAGCACATGACTTTAGTTTTGTTGATGTTGATAATCATATGATTGTCATGTGAAAAGATCAATAATGCGTCAATAGAGCGCTGAAGTCCGATGGGGGTTTGATCGAAAAGAATGATGTCATCTGCATAGCCAAGCTATGAGATCGAGACACCATTTATCTTTGGGGGATAATTTCTTACTGCTTCTAGGTATCTAGCCATATCAGCTGTATAGAGATTATATAGCAGGGGTGCACAAACACATCCCTGCTTCAGTCCCAAGTTGATTTCTACCAGCCCAGTAGTTATGCCATGGTGCACTATGCGTTAGTGTATTATAATTTTATGAAATACAATAAATGAGGGCCAATATTCCAGGAAGTAAGCTTCGACCAAAAGAGGGAGCGTGAGACCAAGTCAAAAGCTTTACTGAAACCTATCTGACAGTAATAAAGGTTTGGGCTCGTGCATAGGGAAGAATTTGTCATAAGAGATTGTATTGCACATTTATTGACCAGGGTTCCATGTGATTTTCTAAAACCTGTTTGAAGGGGTTTAAGTGATTCACTTTCAAGTGCCCACTGGTTTAGTTTTGCAAAAAGAATGCAAGAATATATGTTCATGCTTGAGTCAAGCATGGCTAAAAGTCTATAATTTGAGGGGTCCCCCCTTCTCCCTTTTATAAACTGGTATCAGTATAGACTTCAGCCAACGTTCAAGAACCCATCCAGTATATCCTATCTGACAGAACAGGTTTAACAGTATCTTCGCCCAGAAAGTTGGACTGGCCGACAAGGTGGCATTGCCCATCAGTCAAGTCCAGGTGCCTGTGAAGACTTTAGCTTATTTATGATGTGTATTACGTCCTCCACATCATAGATTATGCCAAAGAAACAATTGGAAGGGGCATACGGAGTAATAGAGGGATAATCTTCTCTATCTGAGTGGTATGACTGAGATGTGCTCCACCCATTGAGCTTCTCCCATTTGAAGTGTTATTTTTGGCGAACATAGAATTATACAGCTTCTGTGGTGTGGGCTCATGCAGCCCTTGTTGCCAAGGCCAATAAGGTGTAATCATATTCAGCCAATAATGTTCACCTTTTCAATATAAGGGCACACTAGCCCTTTCCATGCGCTCTGCATTACATTTTAGCACTCTGCTAATGCTGCAGGCTCATTAGCCTCTTTTGCCATATGTGATCTTCACAGTATACAAGTTTCCAGCTTTTTATTACGTGTGCCCTTCACAATTCTCGATATGCAGCCTTTTGTGATATTCAGCACTCAGGAGTTTCAAGCATTCAACCTTTCTGGATGATCGGCATTCAAAACTCAAGCGTTCCGCTGGACATTACGTGCGGTATGCATTTTGGTGAACATCTGGCTTAACAGCCCCTCACAGAGTTTCCCGGAGCCCTGCGTTACTACAGATGCTTACCGGACGATCACTCCTGCGCTGACGGGTGCTTTCCTCAGCGTTCCCTGACCTCAGTGCTGGTCTCCGCCTCTGCTTCTTCCACAACGGTCGCACTTTGCCTTTCCCCCAGAAGGGCTTTCCAGACGGGCACTGCTCCCCTGGCTGGAATCTCGGGAACTCTCAGCATCTCTGCTTCCCGTCGCGGCTCACTTCACGTTCTCTGCTGCTCCTGCAGCTACTCTCCCACACCACTCTACTTCCCTGTGTAAGGAAGGCATGGTATCAAAAGTAAGACAGACACAAGTGACCACAGTTCAAGGGTGTTTATTGAACCTTCACAAGGGTGAGATAAACGTCTATCTAAACCTAAATCTACAGATGGAAGCTAGCGACAACCATCAAATAATAATAATGCAGTCCTAGTGGAGTCTTGTCAACATAAAAGGGCCTATGCTAAAAAAAAAAAAAAAATTGCCAATACTTACTACTAATTTACAAATAATGTGGGTTGATGTTCATGAAAAAGAAAGAAGTGTTCACAAAATGATAAATCAGGATGTTCGGACCGTTGGCCTTCCTTGCCTAGGTTTTCAGCCGGGACAAGGCGGTTCACTCGAGCAAAGCACACACTCTGGCTTACGTGGCACAAGGATACAGTTCCACTTTTACAGTTCAAGATCTTCTGTGTTCAAGTCTCTTTACTTCTTGCAAATCTCTTGACTCAGAGGGTCGAGTACACAACAATGAAACGTTTTTTTCCTTTTCCAGTATTCAATTTGGGTGTTCACCCTGGACCCCCCTCAGCCAGGCTCAGATCCCTTTCCATGCATGTTGAGATAATTCTTTCTCAGGTGACTCATAATACACCCAGGATCCCCCTCAACTGGGCTCAGATCACTCTCTTTCACTCGATTAGTATCCCTCAGTCAGGCCCAGACCAATTGTAATATACTTTAAATTATCAAAGACTTTCGAGTGTGCACAGGGTTTAGCTTCACCCGTTGCATGACCACTTCGATCACAATATTCCTTTTCTCAGACTCTGCATCAGTTGGATACCTACCAGAGACTTTCAAATAAGCACCCATGTGGCGCCGGACCACTCTGTGTATGGTATCTTTTCCTGCTCTCCAAAGTTAAAATATGATGTTCAATTACTCCTTTTGGTTTTCACTCATATCGGCATGTCTCTTTGTAAACGCCTCACAAACTGTTCTCTCTTTGTACAATGTTGCTGCTTGCAACCTTAGTTCAAAACACAAGCTGGCTTGGTATCAGTCTCTCTGACTCACCGGCTGTGCTGTCTTTTCCTACATCGCTTTGTTGTAGGTGCCAAGGACAGTACCACAGTGGCAATCGCTCCTCCCCTGCCCTATCGACGCGGGAGAGCCCCGGTGTCATGATGCCTACCCCCCGGGCTTCCAGATCAAGCCCATCAGCCCCAGGAGCAGGCATCCAGGCATTTACAAAAACCCCAGCAGCCCCAGCTAGGGGCTGTCTGGGTTCAGTCCTGGCGCCGTAGGCACCAGGCTCATAATAAAAATCAGTCCTGGCGCCATAGGCGCCAGGCTCATAGACTTTACTTACCTCATGCAGACCATGCTGCAAATAAATCCAAGCCAACGTGAGGCCTGGATGGGACTATTTTACTACAGGGACTATTTTTTACTCAGGTGTGGTCCTGGGGAACTTCTTTCCTGGGACTACTTTGGAGGCTATTTAAACCACGCCCGAACAGGAGCACATGCTTTGTGTTATTCTGCATCCAGCAGCGTGAATCTCACCGTGCCTGCAGCCAGCATCCAGTCTTCTGCCACGCCCGCGTGCCTGCAGCCAGCATCCAGTCTTCTGCCACGCCTGCCTCGAATCCGGAGCTCCTAGAATAAAGAGGAAGAAAAGGACAAGGTTAGAAAACGAACTTATTTCAAATTCCTCACCTGATTCCGGATCCATTTCATCTCCCGACCTGGAAAGTACATCAGGCCTGCATGCGTTGCTTCGCCAGTTCCAGCACGGCGCCATACTCACCAGTTCTCACAGCATCTTTCGATCCGGCACTGTCTCCATCATTTCTTCGGCGTACTCCGGCACCTAGGGGCACAAGAATAACAAGGTGAGCCAAGGGAATCAACAAATACCTCTTACCACCATAGACTTACCTGATTTACCACCGGCGGTATTATTCTCCATATCTTCATATGCCGCATCTGTAAAGAGGGAGAAAAACAACACGTTAACGCATGCAATAGTTACCGGACAGTGTTGGGTAACACAGACTCTTACTGAACGCCAGCAGCAGCTACGAGACCTTCTTCTCACAAACTCAGTTGCAACTTAAGGAAGGAAGGGGACAAGAGTGAACATCGGGCACATTGAACTCTTGGAACTTGATACTTACCAATCCCGTCTGGGACTTCAAAGTCAATGCTTACCGGAACTCTCCCAACGCCTTCAAACCAGTGAAGTAACTGGTATATACGCACCCCTGCAAGACACGCAGGATGGAGAGCTCATCTTTTACAAACATAAGGTGAGGTTACTAAGGGGATATCGGAGGTGATTAGTGGGGGAGAGCGAGAACAGTTGGGAGGCCATCACTAAAACCCACAGGTGGCTAATCCCCGTCTCCACTTGCAGGAAAATACTTCTTCGGGTCCAGCAGACAAGACTAGGCGGGCCAGTCCAGACAGTCATCTCTGCACTACGTATCACGTTGACGGAGACCACAGCTGCCCGGGTCCGATCGACACCCCTGTGGGGTCCAGGTGAGCGTAACACCCGGGTACATCCGCCACACTGTGCCGGTTTGATCAGCCTTAATTTATGGTCTTCGGTTTCTTATTTTCCAAGGCTCACGAAAGTAACAGTCTTTAGAGGTCACAGGTGCTTCCTTCCTTGCGACTTTCTCTGATCTTGCCGTCTTTCCCCTTGTATTAAACTGCCATCTTGGAACTGCTGTTTCCTCGTGTGGTTTGCCTCGCTTAGAATGTGCTTTCGTGCTCCACGTTTTTCCGCGTGGGGCAGTGTGATGGAAGTCGGGTGTGTGTGTGTAATAATCCGTAATTGCCTGACCTTGCCAGTCCATGGTGTTGTGACATCTCAGGTACACAGCTCTGGTGTTAGCCCGTTGTTGCTCATGGTGAGCTGTCGATGAGAAATAGTTTGTGCCGGAAAAAGAGGCGTGGGGTTGAATTCCTAGGTATCCTACTTGGTAGGATGGGGAAAAGGTGCTTTTGGGAAAGGGATACCGCATCTCCCCTGTCAGTGTCCCACTTCCACTCCCCGAGGACCCCCACATCCATGTGATCCTCCCTCACTTGTCCACCCCAAGAACTGGATCCAATAGCAATTGCTGTGTCCTGCCCACCTGGATGACAGACCCCGGGGGACTAGTCAGGGTGACACCTTCAGTTTTCTCACATATCTTTCCCCTATTCAAGGTGGATGTGCCTGTTCTTTGGTCAGGTCTCCTGTTACGCCCGAGCAGAGAACAGGGACGAGAGATGTCCAGGAACTCTGTATTATTCCACTAGTCTGTTTTAATAGACAGAGGTAGAGTGGTTTTCGCGGTTTCTTTACAATAACCTATGAATTGGGTTTCAAGGGCTGTCTTGGGTTTTATTGGCTCAGAGTTTTCCCAGTCCTATAATGGAGAGTTTTGGTAACCGCAGTTCGCCTGCCAGGATTTCAGGGGTAGAACATCTCAGAAGGGAGGTGGAGATTCCTGCAAGAGAGTAAAGAAGATGGGGAAGTCTTGCCCCAGAATAACTTCTTCAGGGAGCCCGGGAATTATGGCTGATGAAATTTCACATAATTCGCCCCAGATTTCAATGTGTACCCATATTTTAGGGTATACTTCGTTGTCTCTATGTACACGTTACTCTGACTAGATCCTTGCGGTCTAGGTCTATTGTTGTAACTAAATCGGCCCATATAGCAGTTTGCTTACTACCAGAGTTGATTAAGGCTCTTACCGGTTTCCCATTTATCCAAGCCTTTTCATATGTGAACTCGGTAGGAGTTTGACATAAACAGATGCTAAAGGTCTCTGGCTCTTCTTCAGGTTCTTCCCATTCTTCACCCTTTAAGCAGCCTATTTCCATAGGTTCGTCTTTTATATTCTTTTGACAGTGTCTAGCTAGATGTCCTATTTCTCTACAGGAAAAACAGAACAGAGGAGGTGGTCTGCTCCCTTTTAACTCCGCCCTTCGGCTTTCATCTTTAGTCTTTGGATCGGTTTTCACGATTTCTACTGGCTCTCATGGCATCCCTTCCTTGACCCTATGTGACCTCCCGTGTCCATCTATTCACTGGGGTTGAGGTTGATGGTGAGTTTATGATCTCTCCGTTCTTCCCATCGATGGGCTAGGTGAAGTGTTTGGCTGCGTCCAAATGGTTTTGCACAGTCTCAATGGCCATCGCTAGGTAGATTTAACTGCAAGACAGATTTTTGCAAAAAAGGGGGTAACGAATTTGTAAATTGTTCTAGGGTAATCACTTCCGTCAGTTCATCTAAAGATGTATCATTAGTCCATTATTTTGACTCCTTCAGCCAGCTCTAAAGGAGTTTCTCCCGGGTTCAGCCTAATGGCTCGCAATTTCTGCCGAAAAAAATTGCAGGTTTGCCCAACTCTTTTTAACAATCTTTCCTTGATGGATAGAAAGGAGGCTCGTTGTGTAAGGTTAAGTAGTTGATAGGAAGTTTGGAGTTCACCTTTCAAGAAGGGACCCAAATAGCATCTGACTACCATGGGAAAAAAAGGCTCGGAGGGAGGGGGATTCAGAGCACTGGGTCTGATGAAAGAAAAGACCAGCCAAACCTTTAGAATTATTCGGTCCCACTGCTGTATGTTACAATGGGAGAGAGAAAGGGCATCTAGTAAGACTTGAGGCTTAAAGAACAGATCCTGTTTACTAGACGGGATAAGTAATTGAGAGGACAACATCTCTTTCAACATGTATACACAGTCAGAACCTAGATGATCATCCACTTTATTTTCCCCTTCCTGTGGTACCCCAATTATTAGCATGGGTTTTAAATTTTATCAGTTGAATCAAATCCCACTCTGACACCATATGTAAGGAACTCATGGTGGAAACAGTAAAGACAGACACAAGTGATCACAGTTCAAGGGTGTTTATTAAACTGTATGCAGGTTAGAAAAATGCCTAATCGAAACCTAAATCTAAGATGGGGCAAGCTGCGACCATCAAATGAAAATAAGGCAGTCCTAGTGGCGTTGTGTCAAATAAAAGGGCCTATACAAAAAAAAAGTCTGCCAAACCTTACAACTAGATAGAAAGAGTGTGTGGGATAAGGTTCCCAAAAAAGAAAGAAGTGTTCACATATAATAAGTCAGGATGTGGTAGCTAGGGGTCTCCCTTCCCCACGCTTTAAGCCCGGGACAAGGCGGGACTCCTGAGCACAGCACACTCTCGAGCTTTGCCAACACGAGATGACAGTTCCGTTCTCAGCTATCAGGACCTTCAGTGGTTAAGTCTCTTTACTTCTCGCAAAATGTCTCCTGCCTCCGAGGGCATGATTGGTTTAACAATAACAAACAAACGTTCCTTTCTTTTGGCAGTGAGGGTGATGGTTCCTCACCCCTCGATCCCCCTGTTCCGGACGCAGACCCTTCTCAAATCTCAGCCTCCCTCCACCGTGTTCACTATGGCTTATTCATAGAACACTATCACTTGTTGCATTCTCAAGTCTTAATGTCTTTTAAAACAACACACTGTGAACCTCCCTCTGTCAGGTTCACTCTTGTGATCACAATGTTCTTTTTAGTGCACCATGCTTCGCCCTTTACTGTATGTCCCTTAGGGTGGAGATTCTTCACTCCGGGGACCACTCTTCTGGGTGCAGACTCCTTTCGTATCTCAGCCTCCCTCCTCGGGTTCACTATGGCTTCTTTACACAACTTTATCTGTTACATTCATGTGTCTGTGGGTGTTAGCTTTTCACCCTCTGGATCCCCCTCTTTCGGGCTCAGACCCCTCTTAAACGTCAGCCTCCCCTCTGTCAGGTTCACTATGGCTTTCCTTACATTCATGAGTCTTCATGTCTTTTTAAACAGTTTCCTGTGGACATCCCTCTATCAGGTTCACTCTTGTCAACACACTGTTCATAGGCACATCAGGCTCTGCCCTTTTCATTGCCATCCCTCCGTCGGGGGTTCCCTCTTGGCAGCTGTTGCTAATCACACTGTTTTTTCTCTATTCTCACCATGTGGGATTCAACCCCTTTGTTTTCCAATTGTTTGTCGGCCAAAGACTTTCGACCGTACAGCAGATTTTGCTAGACGTCTGTATGACCACTTTGACCTGTTTTCTGCTCTTCTAAGGCCTTCTGGTATCGGTAGTTTCAACAAACACAGGATCAACCAGAGTCTCTCTCGAGTGAGTACCAACGTGGTGACGGACCCTTCTGCAGCTGGTTTTCCCTTAATATTAACTGTTCTTTTAACTTCCCTTAAGTTGCTAGTTTGCGGTTTTCGTTCAAAGGTTCAGTTTCAGCTGTGATGAACCGCTTGGCTTTTCTTGTATCTGGAGTCAAGGACGGTACCACAGTAGCAGGCGTCTCTCTCTCGGTCCAGCTTATCAGCGTATGCATGCTCTGTGTACCGTTGACATCTGCTGCAACAAACGCTGTCTATTCTTTGCGGTTTTACGATTCCTTGCAGGGAGGTTTTGCGGGTCTGGCTGGGAAAGTGCAAGGTCGCCTTCTCTACTTGTCGCCCCTTCAGTTCTCGCTGCTTTTCTCCTCCTCTTGAATTGCTGTGCTTGGATAGCTGTGTCGTTGTGCGGTCTGCCTTGCTCGTATTGTTCTCTCGCGCTCCACTTTAATCCCTGTGGGAAAGGAAAAGAGCTGTCAGGTGTGTGCGATTCTGGTAAATTGCCTGACTTTGCCTGACCCTTGTATTGGGACATGTAGGGTAAATAGTCTGGTGTCAGTCCGTTGTCTTTCGTGGGTGCAAAAGCATTCATGTCGGAAAAAGGGGGGGCAGTGGTAGGATGGGGAAAAGGTGTCGGAAGAAGGGGGGATACCGCGTCTCACCCGTCAGTGTCCCACTTCCACTCCCCGAGGACTCCCCATCCAGGTGATACTCCCTCACTGGTCCACCCCCAGGAACTGGATCTAATAGCGATGGCCATGTCCTGGTCACCTGGATGACAGGCCCACGGGGACTAGTCAGGGAGACACCTTCAGGTTTCTCAGAGAGCAAGGGTGTCAATATGGTCCTTGATGGTTCTGGAGGAGCAGGGGAGCACCTCCTTAGATGACACTTTCATAAATCAGACTTGTCTAGAATCATCGTCTGGTATAGTCAAAGAAAAAGAGGGGAAAGGAGGAGGAGAGGGAGAGGCAGGGCGAGAGGACGACTAGAGAGGACAGGATGTCCTGAGTTTTAGTGGTGAAGTGAGAAGCCAGAGCCGTACAGAGGGCCTGGGACGGAACAGGAGAGGTGGAGACTGCAGAAGGATTGGCCAGCACCTTGCAGATTTTAAAGAGTTTGACCATGTTGAGACCGCAGAGACGTGGGCTTGGATGTGGGCTCTTTTCTTTGACAGGACAGAGAGTATGTATTGCCTTTGGAGCAGGCAGCACGCCAGTTTGTCAGAGGATGCGTCCGATGCCCTCCACTTCCTTGCGCATTCATGGCATTGCCTCGCATTGGAAATCTTCCCTCTCTAACACAGGAGTTGTTCGCCCCTGTATCTACAAGAAAGGAAAATCCTGACTCGTGATTCCCCTTGTGGGTCTGGTGAAACAGATAAAATTGAACACATCAAGTCAGTCTGTGGGCTGTGCTATTGCGGATACAGGCTTGTCCCTGTGAAAGGATTCCACCCACTACGGTCCCACTCCCTGTTCTCTGTGTGGGTGTCTATACTCCCGTGCTGGCATTCTAAGTTGCCATGGTAGTAGTCTGTGATTAAATCTGAGCTTACTTTGTATCAGTACTTGCTGGGCCTGTGCCGATGGCAGTTGTGTTTGTATTGGCAACTGTTCTATATTTTTCATTTGCGGTGCGGGTGTCTGTTATGGTGTTTGACCTTGGGCATAGTACTCGGGTGGCCCTACGCTGTATGGTGGGGGGTATAACAACCCCCCCCTTCTTGGGTCCTGCCAATTCTGTGGCCCCCTTCCTCTGCTCCTCTGCTTCTACACACTTTGGCAATGTTTCCACACGTCCAACACTGCGTGGGTGTTCTCAAAAACTAGGGTGTCCCCCATTGAATCCCCCTCCTTGTGATGCTTGTATCCCGACCCCTCTTCTTCGCAGCGCAATCAATCTGCCTCGTGCAGCGCGAGAATATATGGTCCTTACCTTTTTTCTGCAAATGCCTTGTGGGAAATAATTGTATTCTCCCCTTCCTGCAAAATTCTCTCCAGCCATTATCTGTCCTTGCTGTGCGTCTTGCGTGACCCCTCCCTCTCCACTTGTGTCCCTCTCCACTTGTGTCAATACTGCGCCAAGTCTAAACTGACTTTGCTACTTCTAGTCTACTTTCCTCTAGCTTCTTTCTCACCTTCTCTTGTAATAATCGAATTATTGTCAGCTGCATCTCTGGCCACGGTTTTACCTCCATCCCCCACAAGTTTTTCAAATATCTGTAATTGCTCATGTAGCCCTTGACATAAGCTATACAAAATAGATACGGCTTTGTCCCACCGCTCTAGAGTTTCGAGACGCCAATGCTCTGGAAATATATACGCAACAGGGTCCTCATCACTCTTCTTGCATGTCATAATCGCGCTCATGTGTGAAGTGTCAGGCTGTTGTATTCTGAGTGCTTTCGATACAGCCGCCCTGCAATTGTTAAATGGGGTTCCATCATGAGCTGTGTTTTGCGTACTCACTCAGGGGTACCATGCTCGTCTCCAAATAACATCAGCCCTCTCCCCAATAGTGGCTGCGAGGAGGCTTTTGATGTCGCCCATTGCCAGTGCCATCCATGCGGTCATCTTTTTTTTTTAAACTTTGTTTTATTAGCATTTATAGGGGGAACAAGACATACTCAATATAACAAACTGCAGAATCGTGACCTGCTTTTAACCAAAAACTGTCTAGCTCCCCATTCCTCCCCCCTCCCCTGGTCCCTCCCGCCACCCAAAACCCTTAATCTAAATCAATTCTCGTTCAATGGTGTAGGTTTCTTTAATTGATGCCTCAGAGGTAAATGTTTGCTCATTGTCTCTGTATAATCATCTTCGGCTCCCTGCCCGGCCAATCCCTCCTTTCCCCTTCCCACTCCGTATACCCACTGGTTTAGTTTACTCGATGACCCTTCTTCCTTTCCCCATCTGAGCAGCAAGACGCACTAATCCGCTTGAAACTCTTCCATCCTGCCGTTCACTACAGCGGTAAGCCTCTCCTTATCCACATGTTTTACACTTTTCCCTGCCATATCATTTTCGTAGGGAGTGTTTCATTCCTCCAACATTGGGCTATAGTCTCCCCGCTCTTAACATAGCTTCCCACATCCTCGGTAATCTATACTCTTCCCGATCTTTTTGCGGGAGCCCTAACAAGGACTGCAGTGGGTCAAGGACCAACCCTATCCATGTGATTTCTTCCATTCAACTCAACACCTCTTTCCAGAACACTTGTACCTTGGGGCATCGTGACCACGTGTGGGCCAGGGACCACTGGGCCCCCACAACCTCTTGGACACATAGGAGATTCTCCCGCAAACATTTTGGACAGTTTCACAGGGTCTCTGTGCAATCCTATTAGTATTTTGAAAGTGTGCTCTATCGTAGAGGTGAACAAACACCCCTGGAAGACCACTCTCTATATTTGCACCCACTCCTCATCAGGGATCTCTTCACCCTTCAGTTCTACCCAATACCTCTGGGGTCTCATTCATAGCTTTGTACAACTTGGACAGTATACCCTTACTCATTACAGATTGGTCAAGGACTTTTTCCACTGCTGTTAATTCCCTGGCTGCCCTTTTCCCCCACTTTGGGTCAGTTAGCATACCCTT
Organism: Ambystoma mexicanum; assembly: GCF_040938575.1. NCBI lineage: Eukaryota > Metazoa > Chordata > Amphibia > Caudata > Ambystomatidae > Ambystoma > Ambystoma mexicanum. The sequence goes on along the minus strand of NC_090929.1, from coordinate 112,787,388 downwards.
GATGTTGAGATATTCAAATATTGAAATAGTGTCCCCTCCCAATACCTCCCGCACCTTCCTACATTCCCGGAAGCTTCCACCCTCAAACAGTTCTCCCACCATCTTTAGCCCAGCATCTGACCAACCCTGTGAGCGGGTGAATCCCTTGTGCCCCAAATCAAACAGCGGCCCCCATATTGATGACATAGGGGAGGGCCATGATGTATAAGCTCGTGTATCTCTAGATTCCTGCCAGACTGACCAAAAAACTCCCAAAGTAGGTTTGGAACGGAGATGTTCCGGTATCGATCTGAGCTGGGACCAGAAGCAATCCCTATCTTCCAAGTAGGTCCAGTAGGTCCTAAGATTTTCTCTCATATGTTCCAACATCCACCTGATTTTTGCCACCTTATAATACGTTCCTATATCAGAGTACCCAAATCCCGCTTTGTCCTTCGGAAGGGTGAGGGTAGCCATTTTCACCCTTGGGGTCTTATTTCCCTAGATACATTTACAAAGCTCTCCTGTGTCTTCCAAAAATAACTTTTCCGGGAGCTGTCTCGGAATGGCTGCAAAGAGATACAACAATCTAGGGAGCACGTTCATTTTTATGGAGGTCATCCTGCCATACCACGTCAGTATCAATGGGTGGCACCTCTTTAGGGTGGCCATTAACTGAGCCCAGAAAGGGTTGTAGTTAGTCGTTAGCATCTCATCTAGATTCTTTGTTATCCCAATACCCAGGTATTTAATGCTCCTTTGGTTATTTATTTATTGAATTTGATTATACGCCCAAACCAGGGGGTGTCATGGCGTAGGTTACAAGATTACACTAGGGCTTTCTGGTTGCAGGGAGAAAGTTGTCAGGTGATGAACATTTGATATTATAGTTACAACATATTATATATTGACAGTATTGAAAATCAAACAGCAATGCAAATAAATTCTATTTGTGAACAGCAATGGAGAATATTCTTTGGCAATGTATATGCCACGCCGTTCTCGAATATTTGTTTAGACTGGGATAGGATTATCACTGATTACAATGTGAACTTTGATCGGGATGATATACATTTTTTCATATCGAAGTTGAGTACCTCCCGAGCCACTGGCCCAGATGGGCTCCATAATTCTGTATTAAAACAAAATATAGATTTATGGGCTGACATATTACATCTTATATTCAAGAACATCATGGTAACAGGGCATATTCCTTTGAACGGGAAAATGTTAGGCAGAGACCTGTGCAGTTCCCTCAGGGACCACTGCAAAAGATTTAAGACTACAGGTGGTTGGCAGTAAACCCAATTGGTAGAAGTCTGTACCACCCAGATTTATCTGGTAGCTGTGGCTGAGCAGTCAGACTTCTCTCAAGAAGAGTTAGGCAGTATACAGAGTATTCACAATAGGTCAAAAGAACACAGTAGAACAAGCAAACACTGACCAGAGCTTGGTGTAAAAGAGATATAATTATTTATTTAAAAACACATCTAGTAAAGCACACTGGCACTAATATCAAGCAGTTCAAAAACACGGTCACTAAAAGATATACACTCCCTTCAACGATTAGTTAGACAAGTCTTAAGTAAAGCAACACTTATTTTCAGACAGCGGTGAGCGCTTAACGAAGATGGCACTCTAATCAATCGGTTTAAAAGGGGAGAGAAAGGCAGAGCAAAGATAGAAACAGATCCCAACACTTTCGGAAGAACAGAGTAGGAGAAGAAGGCAGGTTAAAACCGTAAAGTCAAAGTTAACAAGGCCGGACCCACTTTAAGAGGCTCCGGTCGAAATGTGTCCAAGGTCACACGGTTTAAAGTGCCCAAAAGTCTCGCAATAAGCTCAGAAAGAGTTGGACCAAAAAGAAAGGGACCAGTTAGATGGTCAAGGCGGCCAGCCCAGTCCAGAAGGTTAAGGGATTATTGTTACCTTGTAGCAATCTTTAGAAAGGGAGGCCTGGCGGACACAGAACCTTAAAATGGTGAGAACGCTCCAGCGGGGGCAGTTGTTCCTAGCAGCGGGTGCAAGTAGGTGCTTCGTCCGGAGGAAGAGAGGATCTCGTCGGGGAGGAAAGCAGGAGTCTGTTGCACTGCCAGGGAAGAAACCAGCCGCGGAGTTCTCAATTAAAAGGAGCGGCCCTTTTATTCGCGGTCCAGTGGTAAGTGGCTATCCGGTTGCCGGGGTGCTTGGCACAGGCAATTCGACCACAAGACGTCCTGGGATGCGAGAAAAGAAGGTAAACTGGTTGTGCCCACCAGTCAAGGGAAGAAGACTCTCCAGCAGGGAGATCTCCTCTGTTGTTGGGAAGTGGTGAGTCGATTCAGCAGGGCTCCACTGGTGGTGTCGTCGTAGCAGGTCGGCTCAGCTTCTCCCTCATCGGATTTTCAGGTCCTGTGGCGACATGTGAAGTTCCAGTCCCAAAAGCCCTGCTTTTATGCAAGAAACCCCCATTGATTCAGCCTAGCTGTCAATCAAACATGCTAAGTGGTGAGCCGGCCGGCTCACCACTTGGGCCAATCACACAAGAGTGCGACTTGAGTTGCCAAGGCAACTCAGTCCAGGGTGCCTAAACCCCCTCCCACAACCCCTGTGGTACCCAGACAGAGTGGCACCACTTTGGAGGGCTTCTGTATAGAAGCCCGCCAAAAGTGGGACAAAGGGCTCGACCTTTGGTTTGGAGTTACAGAGGCGAACACAAACGCCATTTTCAAACCGAGTTCTGGCAGAAAATACCAACCAGTGAATTAATATTAAATAAATAACCCAGTGGTATGTTAGAGGCTATGTTTAAAAGTATTAGCCTCGAACAATGGGAAAATCCCATAGAGATATATTCGCCGTTGAATATAAAAAGTAGTATCCACTGCCACCAGCCAAAACTTGACGAGGGGGGACGGGACAGTGCCCCCTCGAATAACAGACCCAGGGGCAATCGAATTGCCCCTACCAGTACGTCCACAATATGATGGTTTGTACTGGTTCTGTTAGTAATTTGCGACTAGTAAAGCCAATGGTGACTTTACATGCCCTGGGAGACAGTAGTCAGTCCCAGGGTATGGAGTCTATGGTGGGGGGGTCACTATGACACCCAGGTGTTACTGCACGGAGGGTGCGGTGTAACACATAGAAAAAACATATGAGACCCTATGGAGTAAAAGACCCCATAGCCCATGAAACACATTAACATTCAAAGGAACACCACAAATCATGTCCAAGAGTGGGAGAAAAAGAGTCTCACTCTTGGCAGGAGAAAAAAACAAACTCCAGCAATCCAGCAAAGCTGCTGGGGGACTCACTAGGTTTGGGAAATTAGCCTTACAGAGAATTCTCCCTAATAGTCCTGGGGGCCCTCACCTCAATGCACTTGGGTTTACTGGGGACCCCTAGGGTGGTGGGGAAGGATCAGATTCTGCTCCGGCTCTCCCTCCTCGTGTTGACTTCTCCTGTCCTTGCTGTTCGGCTTATGTCTGGATTTGGTGGGGGGGGGGGAGGAGTACACGAGGCGGGCACATGCCCTAGGCTGTGACCTGGGGGCCCACACCTTCGTTGAAGCTGCCTATGTTGATTCAATTGACCAAATCTCCTCCAGTTCTTGTCCGGGGCCACCTTGGGTCTGTGTACTTACCTCCAAGGCCTCTGGCATCACCCCCCTGGCCTTCCTCTGCTGCTCCGGGTACATGGGTGACATGACGCCCCCTGATGCGCTTTCACGATGTACCTTGGCTGGGAATATCTGTGGGGGACAAGCCGGGGACTATATGCCGCCGAGGTGAGGGCCAGCTCTGAGGTATTCAATGTCTGCTCCGTGGGCCTGGACAGAGCCCCTGTGGTCACCAGGTTGCCGGGGAGTCTCTGAAGACTCAGTATCCCCTGTTCTGCACACTGCCTCCTTCATACGGAATCAGTGGACCCCCTTAACCGCCCCAACACAGGGCCCGGTCCTCTGTGTGGAATCGGGGCCAGATCCGTTGCCCTGGACTGTGTTATTCCACCCACCTGGATCCTTTTAAGGTGGGATTCCGGGTCGAGTTCATCACCCCAACTGAGTGCTCTAATTCAGTTGGGAACTCAGGACGCCCAGATGGCGATCCAGGTCGAGGGGGGGGGGCCAATCCCCACTCAGGGCCCAACTGCAGCTCCTCCACAAATGTGCCTCCACCCTGTGGATTAGCTGCTTCCAAGGTCTGACCCTGCCGGGCGCAACGGCCACTGTAGGTGCCAGTGCTTCCATGAACCCATTCCCATGGAGTCCTATCAGAGTCCACGGGAATGGGGAACAACATTTTACCGGCGCCTGACTTCCCGGGCCGCCACACTTGTAATGTCCCGGTGGCACCAGGAAGTCAGGCGCCAACCCACCGGTAAGACTGTCAGGGTTACACCCGGACTCACAATGAGGCCCATAGACTCGCAGCACTGACAGTCTTAGGGACTAGTCAGTTTCCCCATAAGAATGAGCTAAACATGCAAGGAAAGTAAAGTAGAGGGATTTACTTGCCTCCAAAAAGCCAGGACAGGTTTCAAAAGAAGCAAAAAAGCATTCCATACATGTCTATGAGAAGAAAGCAGCAAAACAAAGATCTTTCCCAACATGCAGTAAATAAATAAGGTGTATGAGAGTGACCCGGAAATGTAAGAAAAACACAGTTCACTGCAACTAGCCTGTGCTAGGCACACCAAAACGATGTTGCAGAAAACAAAGCAAAAAGGCATACAAAGTACTCCTGCAAAACTCCAGTATAAGGTGGTGTGTGCTACATGAAAGTAACAGAAAATCATGAAAGGGGACACTGGTAAGCAAGGCATAAAGTAGTTTTGGAAAATTGATTAGTCGAGATTGCTAAATAAAAGAAAAATGATTAGCAATCCAGCTTAAATGATGAGCAATTATTTGCAGTGACAACTCCTTGCTGTTTTCGATCAGGACAGCTGCTACCCTAATGGTATCCAGATAATAAATACTCTGTTTTAAGGCCTGGTCTCAGTTCACAATACCCTCCACCCTAAATAAATAATAATGGGAGGTATTGAGAAGTGTCCAAAAGCATACCTTGCATTGTCTTTTAGATTTTCTACCCTTATATCAGACAGGTCATTCCTGGGAGCCTATAACAAATGCAAAAGCCTCCTGCAACACCCACTTTCTCTATCACCAGCCTTTTCACACCCAGTCCATAGATCATTGATTTTCCCCCTTGAGGCTCATGTGTACCACACCAGAGCTTGATGGGTGGTGTATGTTTAATACAGGCGCAACATGGGTGCTGTTATGGCAGTGCACAGCACCAACAGGGCGGGAAACATCCTATACCCGGCCTCATGGAGTGCCCAGGCAGCCCTGAAAGGAGTTGCCTACATTTCCTACTACTTAGTCACCAGGGATGCCAGTGCCAGAGGTTGAGCATGTCAGATGAGATAGACCATCCTGGTACAGCAAAGCAGAAGAAACTCTAGTACAGACTGTGGAGGATGAACGCCAGTAAAGTTAGCCCCCTGACCCGCAGCAGAACTTCCTCTGTAATGCTTTGGTTTTCATGGTCACTAGCACTACGAGGCATTCTGAATTTCCTGCAGGAAGGCTTTGTAAACTGGCTAACCAAACGGTAACCCGATATCCATCTCAATAAGGTCACATTGGGGCAAAAGGGTACCAATAATAGACACACATTGTAATCCTGTGTCTTGGGGGAACCAGTTATCCACCAACAGTGCCATACATCATTTTCACTTTCTTGGGACAGATGCCCCCTTGCGAGGTAAGATAGAGGGTCAGCACTATCCGCCCCCCCACTCGTTTGAGTCTGGCTGTCTCTTGCTCTCTTTATCACGAGACTAAGAACAACAGAAGGAAAACATTAACTCCTTTACGGATATCTGCTTGCACCACTCTGGGGGTACATACCGACACTGCAGGATGCAAAAAGTCAATAAGTGTGACTGTCGACTGCTAATTGCTTGTGGAAAATCGGGCATTTAAAACATTTAATATAAAAAAAACACTAATTAAATAGCAAGTGAGAGTGAACATGCTGCATGTGGGACAAATGGGATATGACAGTTTGTTAGAAATGAGAGGTCGGTAACTACACGCCTGTAAAAGTGTGTGTAGAGGGAGAGATGGGTACGGTTTGTAAGGAAGGAACTGTTACTGTGTATTGTTAATGTTTGTATATATAAAACATGCAGTCTTTTATAAATTGCCGCTATGTTAGGAGAATTTATTTCGGGATACCTGCTCTTTGGTCTTGAAAACTACTAACTGGCTGTGGAAGGAACTGAAAAGAAAGCATTATGCCAGGGCTACCCAGTGGAGTTAGTCTTTTGATACCAAAACCTGCCTTTTAAAACTTCATTTACACAAAGTGATCGCAAAAATGCAGTTCACATAAAGTCACATTGTTTGTACTGCATTTAATTAGAATGCGCTCAGGCCTATGTGATTTTTTGATTGCCACATGTTGCATGTTGCATTAAAGCCACAATATTGATCACCTCTACGCAATGGGCACTTGTCATTTGCGTATGAAGCAGCAGTTCTGTGATGTACATCTCTCGTGGTTGATATATAATTGTGCAAGAAGTTGGTATTCTTTTCTCTCTGCACAGAATGTAAAATTGGCGTATTCTTAGTATTTGTGAAATGTACTAGGTCCCACGTTTATCCGTAACACACACATTTAAAAATGTGTATTTGGTTCGTTCATGACGGTGTATCGATTGGGAACGTCCTGGTGCTCGTAGTTGTTTTGGGACTGCTGATTGTGGGCTCTCATTTGTGTTCCACAGCAGTTCCTCCATTTCATGTCTGCTTTCTGAATCACTTTGATTCATATATATATATATATATATATATATATATATATATATATATATATATATATATGGGATACATTACTCACCGTAATCGTATTTCTGATGCTTGTATCTGCTTAGATTCACATGCTGTGCATAGGCCGACATCTAGTGGAAGCTGCGGAGTATTACAGTTTGTTTTTCGAAACTCGAAAATGGGCGTCGACACAGGCGTGCCAGTAATACTATCCCTAGTGTGACGTCCACTGTACCCAAGATCCCTCACGCGTCTGGGATCCTCAGATTGTATTTTTTCTGACATGAGGAAGCATGAGGAGTAGCGTGAGTACAGATAATCCAAGCAGATAGACAGAAGGTAAGACTACAAGCAATCATGCGCCTTCTCTCGGAGGGGAGGAAGGGTGGGTCGCATGTGAATCTAAGCAGATACAAGCATCAGAAATACGATTACGGTGAGTAATGTATCCCTTCTGAGGCTTGTGGAATCTGCTTAGATCACATGCTGTGCATAGATTAGCGAGCAGTACCCGAAGAAGGAGGTGGGATGTGAGAAGGGTCATGAGCAAACAGGTGTCTTAGAACCGCTTGTCCCACTTGTGTATCTGTCTTGGAATGAGTGTCAATGCAGTAATGCTGAGTAAAAGTGTGAATGGAGCTCCAAGTAGCTGCTTTGCAAATGGTGTCGAGGGGAACATTTGCAATGAAAGCCAGAGTGGCACCAATGCCTCTAGTAGAATGGGCCCTTGGCGTAAAAGGCAGAGTTATTTCAGAAAGAGAGTAACACAGCTGTATACAGTTGATAATCCACTTCGAGATCGCGCCTTTAGAGACGCGATCCCCCTCTCTGCCTGTAGCTACGGAGACAAACAGTTGATCTGTTTTTCTTAGCGGTCTGGTCTTATTTACATAGTAGAGGACCGCCCTACGCACATCAAGGGTGTGTAGTTTCACCTCAGCCGAGCCTTGCGGGTTCTGGAAGAAAGCCGGAAGCTCGATGGACTGGTTTACATGGAATTTAGATATAACTTTAGGTGAGAACCTAGGGTGTGTGCGTAAAACCAGTTTGTCTTTGTGGATAATAAAGAAAGGATCTTGCACTGACAGAGCCTGAATTTCACTGACCCTTCTTATGGAGGTAATGGCTACTAAGAAGGCCGTTTTATAAGTCAGGTGTTTGAGACTACTTTTATGCATGGGTTCGAAAGGGGGCCCCATGAGCTTAGCTAGCACCACATTGAGGTCCCATCCTGGCGGTGGGTTCGAAATAGGAGGGTGAAGTCTCTTTACTCCTTCCATAAAGGCTTTAACTACTGGTACTCTCCACCACGATACCTTGTTATGGGATGTGGTGTAAGCCGAGAGGGCTGCCAGGTGTACTTTCAGAGAGTTAAAAACCAACCCTGCATCCAGCAGGTGGAGCATGTATGTTACCACGTTGGAAGGAGTGCAATCAACAGGGTTGATTTGTTTATTCTGGCACCAAATAACGAATCTTTTCCACTTGTCAAAGTAACAGTGCCTTGTGTTTGGTTTCCTGGATTCTTTTAGGATGTCCATACACCTCTGTGGTAAATTGAGATGGCCAAACTCTATGACCTCAGGAGCCATGCTGCTAGGTTCATTGAGTTGGGTTCCTGGTGCACTGTTAGACCTTGTTGCTGGGACAGTAGGTTGTACCAGGCTGGGAGTTTGATGGGCTCGCACAGCGCCATCCTGCGTAGGTGTGGAAACCATGGTTGTCTCGCCCACATGGGAGCAACTAGGATGAGCGTCATCGATTCCTTGTTCATCTTGTACACCACCTTTCTGATGAGAGGGGTTGGTGGAAAAGCGTACGCAAACATCCCTGACCAGTTCATCCACAGGGCGTTCCCCTGGGAGTCTGGCTGGGGGAACCTGGATGCAAATCCTGGGCATTGTTTGTTTTCGCTTGTGGCGAATAGGTCTATAGTGGGGAAACCCCACTGAGAGAAGAGATCTTCTACGATATGTCTGTGAAGGACCCATTCGTGTTCTTTTGGGAGGGAGTCTCTGCTTAGGGCATCCGCTAGGGAATTGAGCTCCCCTGGAACATGTTGTGATGACAGGAAGATGTTCCGTCTGAGTGCCCATATCCAGATTTTCTGGGCAAGCTTGGACAGATTTGGCGAACGAGTCCCTCCTTGTTTGTTCAGATAGAACATGGCTGTCGTGCTGTCCGTCTGGATCTGCACCGACAAGTTTAGCAGATGGGGCTCGAACGCCCGAAGCGCTCGGAATACTGCCAGAAGCTCTAGCAGGTTGATGTGGTTCTTGGCTACTGAGTGAGACCAGAGACCCTGAGCTGTGTGGTGGAGATGGTGAGCTCCCCACCCAGTCAGGCATGCATCTGTAGTCACCACTGCTTGTACCTCGGGATCGTAAAAGGGTTTTCCCCTTGCGAGATTCTCTCTTGTCCACCAGTGTAAGCTCTGTACGAGTGTTGGCGAAACGACCACTAGATCGTCCCACTGACCACTTGCCTGAGACCACTGTTTCGCTAACCATTCCTGCATGGGACGCATGCGCAGACGCGCGTGGGGGACCAGGTAAATGCATGACGCCATCATGCCCAGTAACCGCATTGCTTTGCGTACCGTTATTTGTTGACCTGACTGATAATGTGGAATTTGCAGTAGTATATTCCGAATTCTCTCTTCCGAAGGGAAGGTCAACCCTTTCTGAGTATCTAGGATTGCTCCTAGGAACTGTTTTGAGGTGCTTGGCACCAGACTTGACTTCTTCTCGTTGATAGAGAAGCCTAATTCGTGGAGGAGGTCGATAGTCCTCTGAATGTTTGACCTGCAAATTCCTGGGGTTTCCCCCGTTATGAGCCAGTCGTCCAGATAAGGGTACACTGGGATTGCCTCCCTGCGTAGGTGTGCAGCTGCCACCGCCAGTACCTTGGTGAATACCCTTGGTGCTGAAGCTATCCCGAAGGGCAGTACCTTGAATTGGTAGTGGCGACTGTCCACCTTGAAGCGCAAGTACTTTCTGTGCGCTGGGAGCATGGAAATATGAAAATAAGCATCTTTCATATCCAAGGTTGCCATGTAATCCCCCTTTTTTAGGAGGGGGATTACCTCTTGTAGCGTGGTCATACGGAATTTTTGGGGCTTGACATACTTGTTGGCAGGCCGTAAGTCCAATACTGGGCGCATTGTCAAATCTTTCTTTGGCACAAGGAAGTAAGTTGAATAGATACCCTTGTTTACCTGGTGTCCTGGGACGAGTTCTATCGCGTCCTTTTCTAGCAGAATGGCGATCTCCTCGAGAAGGATCTTCTGATGTTCTAAGGAGTGTATTCTTTGTCGTGGAGGGTGGTTCCGGGGACGCTGCAGTAATTCTATACAATATCCTGCGGACACTGTTGACAGCACCCATCTGTCTGAGGTGATCCCTTCCCAAGCCTGGGTGAAGTTGGAAATGCGTCCCCCTACTGGGGTTGCGTGAGAAGGGACCCTGAACTGAGCGTCACTGCTTTGGCGGAGGCGTGCCACCTCCCTTGTTGGGGCTGCCTCTGCCTCTTCCACGACCTCTCTTGTTACCTTTAATGTAACTTTGGGTAGACTGCTGGTTATTATTCCATTGTGTACCCTGTCCTTGGGCATAGTTGCCTCTTTGTGAATTTTGGCCGCGTGGGCGACGAAAATTACTGTTCCCCCTCTGGTTCGGGGGTTTGTTGGTAAGCTGGCCAAGGGATTTGAGAGTCTCGTACTCGTCCTTGGCATTTTTAAGTGCGTCTTCGACCGCTTTCCCAAACAATAGATCGGGTTCCACCGGCTTGTCTATTAATGACGCCTGTGTTTCTGTCTTGAACCCCGACTGCCGCAACCACGCATGTCTCTTGATAACAGTACCTTCTGCTATTAATCTTCCTGCGTTGTCTGCAGCGTCGAAAGTTGCTTTTAAAATGCAACCAGACACGGCTCTCCCTTCTGCCGAGATCCGAGCCAACTGGCCCTTAAATGGTTCAGGAGCAGAGGCTATGAGCGCCGCGACCTCTTCCCATTGATGGCAGTTGTAACTTGCCAACAGGGTGGTGGAGTTAGCAATCCTTGCTTGGTAGGCGGACGTTGAGGCTACCTTCCTGCCAAACCCGTATAGTCTTTTGCTCTCCTTGTCGGGAGGAGCTTCTGACGACGATAAGGGTGTCCCAGCCCTCTTCCGAGTGTTGGTGACCACTAGGGAATCTGGTTTAAGATGACCTCTTATATAAAGAGGGTCAGACTGGGCTGCCCGAAAAAGTTTTTCGACTCTGGGGTTGACGGCTCTGGTGAGGTTAGGATTCACCAGGGATGGATCTATTCTACGTTGGATGGATTTAAGGATAGGGATGGTCTGAGCGACCGGCCTCCTCTCTCCCACCAACTCTTCTGCGAAGTCCCTTTCCTCCTGTACACCGTGGGTGTCGATGTGAAAATGTTCTGCTGCGCGAGCGAGAACTTCATTAAGGAGGGGTTGGTTATCAACTGGCGAGTCGGTAACTGGGGCTTCGCTCTCTACCGGGGAATCTACTCTGTAAATTTCCTCATCTTCTACCTCCTCCAGGTCCTCATCTTCCGCATAGTATTCAGACCCGGTTCGTTCCTCCATAGTTGAAAACTCCTGGTCCCCTTCAGGGAAAGGTTGTCCTTGGTATCTGGGGTGAGGAGTAGAGTATGGAGTAGAGTAAGGCTGCACCTCGAAGGGGTTAGGTCTTTCGACCCGGGCCTTTTTACTTAGGGGGATAGGATCAGAGGAGCCTGAGGGTGTGGCCCCTTGAGGGTCATACGAAAGGAAATGCTCTGGGTTTTTGTCATAAAAATCCGCTAAGGAAGACATTCTTGACATGACCCTGTCTATGTCCTCACTGGACCATTCTTTGGAACAGGGTATGAGTTTAGTAGGCAACTTAGAGGATTTATCAAGGGTACCCTTGCTGGATGTTGCTGTCCCAGTAGATTTATGTTTATCCGTCTGCTTGGGGTGGAAAGATGGTCTTACAGGAGTGGAAGGCTGAGCTTTCCGCTGTTTCCCTCCCTCCCCGTGCGTGGAAAAATGTTTTCCCTGCCCCTTAGAGGCCCCAGAGACCTTCGACGCCTGGCGCCGAGGGTTTGGAGAGGTATTTTGTTTCGAGCGTGGGGCTTCGCTGGTGTTAACTGCGCTCTCGGTCTCTTGGAGCGCGGCCTGGGGGTGGAAGTCGTCTTCGTCTTCTGACGATGGAACTTCCGTTAATCTAGGGAGCGAGGCACTCTTGGCAAGAGTGGATGATTGCCTTGCGTCATGAGGTGATCTCGATCGAGAGCGCCCAGAGGACACCGAGTCGGACCGTTCTATCCGTGCCTCTTTCCGAGAAGTCGACGTCGTCGAGGTTCGGTTGGACTTAGTGTGCTTAGTGTGTGTAGGTGTAGCGCTTGCGTCGCCGGGGGTCTTCCCCATAGCCACCCTGCCGGGCAACCTTCCGAGGTCGGGGACCTGCGCTCGGCAGTCTTTCGACGCCGTAATGCCCTCGCCGTCCGAAAGTACGGCGTCGCTGCCATCGCTGAAGGCGCCCTCCGCTGCCATGGCTGCCTGCCTGGCGTGGTGGGCCCAACGCTTTGTCGAACGGTCCTTAAGTGTCTTAGGTTTAAACCTACTACACGCTCTGCAGTTCGCTTCGGGGTGGTCCCTCGGCAAGCAGAGATTGCACGTGGCGTGCCTGTCGACCCAAGGGTATTTGCGATTGCACTTGGGGCAGAATTGGAAAGGGGTACCCTCCATACGCACCTTGAGGCAGCGGGCTGATAAGTGTAGGAAATATATAAGGTGACCTATATACCAAGAGTGAAGAGCATGTACCACCCCCCACTCTCCCTACTTGCAGGGCCGAGGCCAGCGGCCTACTAGGCCCGGGCCGAGGCCAGCGGCCTTCCTAGGCCCAGATCCGTCGTGCAGCAGCCGACGGTCGATGTCTTCTCCAGCCGTCGTCGAGATCGATGGTCGACGTTGGGGTGGGGAAGGATGTCAATAAATAATTTTAAATTGCGATATAATAGCAAAAGTATGGCTAAGGCCAGGGGACTCCGCAAGATGCTTCCGACCAGTATGGCGGAAAAAAACAATCTGAGGATCCCAGACGCGTGAGGGATCTTGGGTACAGTGGACGTCACACTAGGGATAGTATTACTGGCACGCCTGTGTCGACGCCCATTTTCGAGTTTCGAAAAACAAACTGTAATACTCCGCAGCTTCCACTAGATGTCGGCCTATGCACAGCATGTGATCTAAGCAGATTCCACAAGCCTCAGAAATATATATATATATATATATGACCATACCTGTTGATGCGATTATATTTAGTTTTCTGGCTGCAGCTTGGAGCCGTCCTCATTACTTGAATATCCATCATGCATGTTTTGAAAGTAATTCATTTTTGCTGTGCTTATAGTTTTGCCTACTCTAGGATGAATCTGGCTTTCACTGCCCTATCTGGTTATACAGCCACTTTGGCCTTCCTAAAACAGCAAGCAGTGCTATAACTCTTTAATTCCAGGATTCTTGGTCTGAGTCGTCGGTGCAAACTGCTCCAATGGACAGGGACGTGCAGAAATGTTTATTGGAGCGAGCACACTCTAATACAACGCAAATGGCAAAAGATTACTGAGCGATGGTTCACACAAGAACTGCAGTCATATATTTAATGATAGGAGGCTACTGAAAGTGTATTGTACACATCGTGGTGGAGTAGTATGTGGGAACAGAGCTCAGGCGCCTTAGCACAACCACTGCAGTCTATTTGTGTAGTGCCTGCAGGACTCGCACACAATTTCATGTTCATGAACACCACCTGTAGAGTGTCACTGTTCTTGAACCCTGTGTCCAGACAGCCCCAGAGTCCTGACTAGAAAGTGCTACTTTATGGTGCTTTGGGTCTCTAGTCTCCAGTCTATCACCCGCTTTATTTCAGGCCATTTGCCAGAGGCTCACTACATTCATACTGCTTACTTTGACCAGAGTGGAAGTGCTTTGAAGAGTTTAAAAAAGTTCAGGCGCTTTTGTTGCAAAACACATGAATGCCCTGAACTTTGTTTTAATCTTGTTGGTGCCCTGTAGAACTTTCAGCCTCAGGTGGAATTTTCCACGCAGTCACACCGGCAAATGCCAGCCCTCGAGTTTAAGCCTTTAGGAAATGGGTGTTTGATCTCGTTATGTGTATGTCCCTTCACTGAAGCAATGAAACTTATGCACAAAGATCACGGATGAGTGGCTGTTCCCGTTCCTCAGCAGGCGCTAGACTGAGAAAGACAGCACCAGTGCCTCTAATACAATTTGCTTGCCTTTGCCCTCGATTCCATTACGACATAGCAGCAGATGCACACCCTCAGTCTGCTATCCATCTACAAATGCTCTACACTGGCAGACACGTGTATGTACGCCTCTGCCTCCAACGGGAAAGCTCGGAGCACAGTGAAAACAACACTGCAGCCCTACAAGCAGATGCTGCCCCGCTCTAAAAATCATATCGCAGTTTGTGCGACATGATTGATCAAATAAAACGCAACTTGGTTGTATTGTATCGCAAATTTCGATGCGATACCGCTTATTTTATGCCTTGGGTAAGTGTTAGGTTTTTGGAGTCCTCCCCATTTTCCTGTCCTCACAGACACACTGGCGCTTTGGCAGGCTTCCTGCTGAAGACCCTCGTGTGCATCATCGCAGCTTTGAGATGCAGTGTAACCCCTCAGCACTTCACATAGGGTGAGTGTGCTGATCTCACAATAGAAAAATTGGGAAGGATGCTAGATATCCACCTGCCCTTGGGAACATGTGTTCTCACAAGGGAAATAACAGAAAATAAAAAAGGGAAACCCAAGGGCTGTGTGCGGCAAAAGTCAAAGACAGATGCTATACAACGTGGAGGAAAGCATTTATCCGAGAAAAACAAATACACAAATATTCCAAAAGATAGAGTAAAAGAATGAGCGAGTGTGGAAAGAGGTTCCCACTCAGTAAGGGGAAAAAATGAAAACCTACTTTAACATAGCCCAATCACACAGAAGGTTATCCACACAAAGGTTTTGGTGGCCAGCCAATCAAGCTAGCCCCAAAACTGCCAAACACTGAGATCCACCCACTCAGTTTGTGTATTGGCTTTTCTAGGGCAAGGCGCCAGTCAAACCCAGTCCAAACAACTACAGACATTGAAGGGCTTGGCTTCTGGCGAGCCCATGGGTTCTATATCATTCCATCGACAGGGTATTTTTCGCTGAGTTTTTGCTGCCGATTTTTGGCAGAAAAATCTTGTCACAATTTAGATTTTTGTATTTTGGAGGGGAACGCCCACCCCCCCACCCAATTTCCCCTCCCAGTTTTTGTACTACCTATTCCCCACGCCCACCAGCCCCTTCTAGTCCTTTACCCCCCCACACCCTCATCATTTTTTTGGATACGTTTTTTTGGCCAGAAATCAGTGCCAAAAAGTCGGAGAAAAAACCCTGGGTGATGAATGAACGTCGTACCATGCCCATGGATGCACAACAGCCATTTTACGTCAGTCTTGTGGTCTCCCTGAACAAAGGAGCGGCTGAAAAAAAGTGGCACTCTCTCTCTACCATAAAGGAACATTGGCCTACTAATGCAGTGAACTTGGCTGCACCCCTGGTGAAGTCCAAATTAAATTACAGCTGCCACCAACCTAATCCCCAAGACCAATGTGGGTGATATAATCACCCTATGGCCAAAAGGTGGTACTTAAAAAGTACTCCTGTCCTAGGACCCATATGGACTGCCAATGACAGCATGGTAAAAAAGGGTTGCAGCATCAGAGTGACTTCAGTAATAGTCCCTTTTGTCCACAAAAATCAGAGATCCTATAAATTCATAAGGGAAAAAAAATGTGTGCAGGCTCCCAGCAGAACCCCCAAAAATGGAACTCTGCCCTAACAATATCGAGGCCAAAGAAGAAGTATTTCACCATCCCACCTAAGTGGCATCGTTGGGAAAAATAAATCATCAAATTGAGGGAGCACCGGGTTTGTAGTCAGGTGCTCTCTGGTGATTTCTACAAGAGAATGTTATAGATAGTTTTGCCTCTTTTTGCAGTGGTATTTGTGCTGGTCTCTGTAGTTCAGATTTTTCTTTTTGGGTAAATTAGCTTCTTTTTACACCCCACTACTGTAACCAGTGCTCCAGATAAGATTTTGAGGTGGGAGTATTTTACTGCCTGTTTTTAAACTTTGAGAGTAAATGTGATTTTAAGAGAGTAAAAATGACTTTTCTCCTTTGCAAGAGTAAAATGTATGTGACATCCAGCCGACGCATGCACAAACTGTATGGAAATCATTACCGTACAGCAGCTTTCTGTATTGTGACAAAAGACACCTTTCCTTATTTCTCTAAGGCCCGGCCATTTGATCTCTCCTGTATATATTTAAATGTTGAAATAACAAAAACCTAGCCAATTACATAGTAAAGCAAACAAATTGTATTGTGTGTTTTGAGGTTTGATAGCAGAATTGTCATTTGATGTTTAATGAGTCTTCATTTTCTGGAACTATTACTACCTAATGGTATGCCAATGTTATGATACAACAGTGCATAGAGGCGATGACCCCATGCTAAATTCTAGATCTATTCTAATGGTCAAATGGTTATTTATATAGCGCTTTTGGACAAGCGCTGTACATAGAACATATTTTTCACAATTATCACCAAACCAAAGTCGGTACTTCTTTATCGACCTCCAAATGATGAAAGGCTGAGTTGGACTTGCCGGGATTCAAGCCTGCAACCTACAGATCACGCACAGATTGCAGAAATGAGTGCTCAACCAGCTGAGCTTTCTTATTGGCAAACACCCTTCAGAGGTCAGTTAACGGAGTATCAACTGAGGTATAATAATCACAGTACCTAGATGTTGGACGAACCATTTATGAAGCACTACATGAAGTTAAATACCTATCTGGATTATCACAGGGACAGGTTTTGCTGAGTTTCTATTTCAATTACAAATGTAACTTTCATTTGTTTGTTTTTGAACAGCGCTTGCACTTCCTGGAGAGTCAGGTTTTGGATGTTTTAATTGTAGTCTTGAAGATAGGAGAGGCTAGAACACCTGTGATTGGTGTAATGACAATCACTCACCCTTGAGCAAAGACTCTGCTGCCACTGACCATTTATAGTAATGTAACCCAATGACTGCAAGGTTGAATGGATGGTATCTAGGCTGTGCATAGTCCTCATTTTACACACTTATAATTATAGTGTAAATTAAATTATCACTGTAAAAATGATCTGCCTCCGCATGATTATGCACACAGCACCAGAACTCTGAAAAATACAATTGTGCAATACTGGTTTGCTTTCACTGGAAAAAAAGCATAATTTGTTACAAAATATTAACTCTCAATTGCAACTTAGTTTTTCATCTTACTAATAATACAATCCTGAAATTCTAGGAAATTATGCACAGTGCTTCTAAAGCTGAATGGAAAGAAACCATTCATTTTATCAAAGTATGCAGTTTCGTTTTTTGAAAGGCTTCAGAGAAATGCATTCTGTTTCAGAGGTGGCTTGTAATTACATCCATGTAGATAAAAATCAAAAGAAGCCTCCTAGTTTCTATCAAGTAACCTGACCTTTGCACTGCCCTTTGCTCTAAACCTGTGTGTAAATGTACTCAGGAAAATAATAAAGCTGTCGTATTTGCAAGATTTTCATGCGTAAAAAGGCCTAGTACCCACCTTATCTGGAGGCCTGACTGTAACTCTTTTATATATGCTGGCCAGGTTGTCCCTATGGCAGCAAGGGCCCTGGATGAACTCCCACACCCAGGCAGCGTGCTCTGTGCAGGTTTGTTGCTGTGTTTTACATTTGGAAAGATGACACTTTCTCAGCACCATTTTCTACCAAAAGGCATTGTTTGTCTTTTTCCAGTAGCCAAAATGGCCACCTCATTTTAGGACCTGAACACCAAACCGCTGGCTTTATTCTTCATCTTCTTCGATCTTAGTAGGCTTTGGACAAATAGTACACAAGGGAGCCTTGATTTAAAAGGAATCCAGTTTGAGCTAGAAAAGGGTTGTTAGGCAAGATTGTATGCAGTGCCCTGTGGGAGACTGCACCAGCCTTGTCCTCTTGGCAATAGTTAACCCAACCTTTGGTATAAGCATGTACTGCCAAAGACTGCTTTTCTATCAGGAAAGTAGAGAAATCCCTGCACAACAGTGACTACCTCCAAGTCAAAATTAACCTATCTCCCCAATGTACCATTACTGTCCACATTGTCTACCGCCCCCCAGGCCCAACAGGTGACTTCCAAGCCTCTCTCATCCACCTCCTCTCTGACAACCTCAAGAAACAATCTCAAGCCATTCTCCTGGGGGATGTTAACCTAGGTCTTCTGGACAGGAAGGACCCAGCAGCCAAATCTCTTGAATCAGCCCTCAAGGCTCTGGGCTACAACAACACCATCTTTAGCCCAACCCACGCCCAGGGCAGAACCCTTGACTGGATTGCGCAACATAACTGCCCACTCATCATCACTGGAAACCTTCCCACCCCATGGTCAGACCACCACATCATCACCTTCAGCATCCTCACCACCTGCTCCACCACCCCCCCACCCCTACCACTGCCACCCTGCCTCGCCAGAAGCTCCCGCCAACTCACTAAGGAAAGGCTACTGCCTTTCCTCCAAGGCCCAGCCTTCAGACCCCCTTTCTCCACCGACCCAGAAACACTCGCAACAGCCTACGAAGCTGCCATCAAAGCAGCCATTAACTCCATTGCCCCCCTTAAACCCCGTAAAGCCAAACCCACCACCCATTCCAACTCCTGGTTCACCCCAGACCTCCTCGCACTCCGCACTGAAAAAAAGGATGCCCTCACTCAGTGGCAAATCTCTCACTCTGACAAAGACAAGATGACTTTTAAATCATGCTCCACTAGATATAAAAAAGCAATCACCCTAGCTAAGGCCAAATCCTTTGAATCCAGAATCTCTGAAGCCCAATCCAGCACTAAAGAAATCTTTGCCATTTTCAGGGAGCTAGAGACACCCGCGCCTGCCCCCCAGAACTTCACCAAAGACAAGGCCTGGTGTGATGATATACAAGCAGCCATGAAAAATAAACTGAGTCTGCTCCAAAACAAAATACTAGCCACCAAGCAAGCCCTACCCAACACACACACCCCTGTCCCACCACCAGCCCCGGACACCCCCCAACCCTTTTCATTCAAACCCATTCTAGAAAAAGACATCACCAACATAATGAGGAACATCAAACCCTCCAATTGCAAAGGTGATGTATGCCCAGCCACCATTATCAAAGACTGCGCCGAAGCATTAGCTCCCTTCCTTACAGCCTTCGTAAACGCCTCCTTTGCTACAGGGAAAGTCCCCGCCTCCCTTAAGGAAGCCTGGGTCCGCCCTCTCCTAAAAAAACCCACCCTTGACCCCACCTCCCCT
The DNA here is from genome assembly GCF_040938575.1 of Ambystoma mexicanum. Lineage (NCBI taxonomy): Eukaryota > Metazoa > Chordata > Amphibia > Caudata > Ambystomatidae > Ambystoma > Ambystoma mexicanum. The sequence continues at coordinate 112,768,148 of NC_090929.1, read as the reverse complement.
AACAACTATAGACCCATCACCACTGTCCCCTTCCTCCTCAAAATACTGGACAAAGCAGCATACCTGCAGGTTCAACATTTCATTGAAGTGAACAAACTCCTAGGACTCCGACAATCAGGCTTCCGCCCCAGACACGGGACCGAAACCGCCTTACTTGACCTGAAAAACCAAATGGACGATGCCAGAGACATGGGCAAACCAGCACTTCTCCTACTTCTTGACCTATCCGCGGCTTTCGACCTCGTGGATCATGACGTCCTATGCCACCACCTCTCCTCTACGGCCAAATTTTCCCCTGAAGCCACAGCATGGATCACTTCCTTCTTACAAGACAGAACCATGCAAGTATTCTCGGACCTAGCATCCGCCTCACCTACTATCATACTCTGTGGTGTGCCCCAAGGCTCCTGCCTCTCACCCACCCTCTACAACATCTTCACTCGACCCCTTTTTCTCATCCTTGACGCCATGGGCATTTCATACACCAACTACGCTGATGACACACAGATCCTCCTCACCCTCACTGGCAACTACGACACTGACTCCATGACCCTCAACAACCTCTACAACACCATCCAAGCCTGGATGGCAGACAATGGACTATGCCTCAACTCAGACAAGACTGAACTCCTCCTGGTAGGCTCACCCGACACGCTGAAAAATCTAGACTCCCAGTTCAGTCACTTCACCATAGACTCCATCAAAATACCTGTCTCAGAATCAGTCAAAACACTTGGCGTCTACTTAGATTCCAACCTATCCATGGTTAAACAAGTCAACGCTATAGCCTCTGCAGCTGCATATCATGCCAAACTAATCAACGCAGTCAGGCCCTTTCTCTCCAAAGAGAACTGCACTAACATAGCCAGAGCCATCACTGGATCTAGGCTTGACTATTGTAATGTACTCTTCCTAGGTACATCCAACAAAAACCTAGAGAGGTTACAAATCATTCAGAATAGCGCTCTCCGGGCAGCCCAAGGCATTGCCAAACGAGAACACATCTCGGAAGCCAGAAAACGAGCACACTGGCTCCCAATAAAAGAAAGGATCATCTTCAAAACTCTTACACTGACTCACAAGTGCTTTCACCTTACTGCCCCCGACTACCTCTCCCAAAGGATCCACCCCGTCTCTACTACGAGGCCAACCAGATCACCATATACTAACATGCTTTCTGTGCCATTAGTAAAAAAAGCCAGAGCTGGCGGCTCCAGCTTCCCATATCTCGCACCCACTCACTGGAACGCCCTACCTCCTATAATCCGAGGTGAGGCCTCCCTTTGCACCTTCCGCAAATCCATAAAAACCATCTTATTCACATAAGATTCCTCGCACCAGCTGAATACATCTCCTATGTTCCATTGCATAAACGGTTTGTAATGACCAACTGTACCAACCAAAACAGCAGATCTATGCCTGTTGAATACATAATGTACTGATGAATGCTTCTTTGCCTGTAACTAAGCTCTTGCAAGTAACAGCGCCTCAATGCCCATGGGTTACTTGCGCGCTATATAAATTTAAATAAATACACAAGTTGGTAGTGTGACTGAGCAGCCAGGCACATCTCAAGAGGGGTCAATGTGAGCTGTAGGGTTGTAACAGAGTTTCACAATGACAAGTATCCAAATAACACTTACATCAAGGTTTCTTGATTAAACAATTATTAATTTAATTGTCGGTTTTAAAATAAGCCTTCTTGAAGGAAGCAAATATATAACACTTCAATATACTTCAAAATACACACTCAGTTTTTTCAATAAATCAGTAGATAACCATTTGGGATGGCACACAGACACTTCCTACACCCTGAGGTGACTTAAATAGCTAGGGCACTGTGGACATTAATATATCACTGCTACATTTAGAGCAATACTGAGTTTGGTGTCAAAAGGAAAAGGTTAGGGAAGGAAGCAATGGTTAACAAGTTTCTCAAAAAGGTAAGCACTTTTGAACCTCCCTCCAATGCAATGTAGATTAACCCTTTCCCAGCTATACAAGCAAAGAATGTATGACTTTTGGACGGACAGATCAAAACATAAAGTCAGAGGTTAGAAGAGTCTTCAGGGAGCCAGGACAGCCAATGTCACTTTAGCAAAGTCTAGGGGAGCCGAGGCACATCTTGGAGGCAAGTAAAAAATCTTGCAAAATATTTTAGAGATCTTTGTAGAAAATGGAATCACTGTTGGTCACAAGCTGGGAGGCTTGTGATGGGCAAAGCTGCAGGCAACTCAGCAAAAGGCAACAAATGCAGGTCTCAACTGAGAGCAAGCAAGTTGGACAGCAAGAGGTAAGTACCCCTTAGTTTATAGTACCTTAGGTCTGAAGAAATGGATTCCAGTAGGCTTCTGTTCCTGTTGTAGTATGGCAGATCCTGTTGTTCCTGGGCCCCAGTCGTGGGGACAAGAGGGAGGACGTCTGGGGACTCCTGCACTACAATTCGAAGGTCAGCGGCAGCAATGGGCAAAGTTCACTCCACAGCGGCAATTCGTGGTTTCTGCTTCTCACGAATAGCACCACCGCGGTTCTCGGATACCTTGTGAGCTTTCCTTGCTTCTGGGGTCCAGCAATCTGTTGAGGTGGCTCAGGCTTGGTTAGTCCAGCGAGCGAGTCCGGAGGATCTTCCTTTAAAACGATGCACTCGATTCTGGTGTTCCTCACCCTGGCACTGGGTTCATGCAGCAGCAAATGGAAGTACATCCAGCAACGAGAGGATTTCCAGATGAGTTTGTCTTGGGGTCGATTGGTCCCACTAACCCAAAGGGAGAAGTCGTCCTTTGCAGGGCTTCTCTTGTCAAGGCAAATTCGGAGCATCAGCACTGCAGCAGGTCTTCACCAGGCAATTCAAAGGTCCAGGAGTTACAGCAAGCTTCTCTTCCAAGTTCTTCTTCAGATTCCTTCGTCCAGTGGTCGACTCGGCCTTCCTTGCAAAAGACCTCGCCTTTTATGCAAGTCTCTCCCACAGCAGGATGGCTGTCCACCAAGGACAGCCAGCCGGCCAATCACCTTTGGGTACATTCCTGTAACCAAGGAGACCAAGCACAGGGAGTTTCGGGCACCTCCCTCGCTTCCTGCCCAGCCAGACATGCTGGAGCCAGAGGCAGGCTTCACCAGTGAACCCCGTCAAAGACAAAGTGAACAAAGGGACCAAAGCTTGGTTTGGTGTGCAGAGTAAATCTCAAGAAGGACCTTTACAACAAGAAATGGTGAAAAAAGAAGACCGGGCCATTTTGACAAAATGGGCACCCATGGGTGCTTTACTGCAGCTGCAATTGCAGCCGTGGTAAAACACACACAAAAGTAGGAAAAAGTAAATGACTGCCACCAGCCATTAACTGTAGAAGGGGTAACATACAAATGTTACATGAGAAAGTAGACAAAGAAGATACTAAGTAACCCCTCCAGCACTCTATGTAAGATAGTGTGTGCCGGGTCAACAAAGTTACAAAAGGTAAATAAAGTCAATTTCACTTTACTGCTCTTTGAAACAGTAGTTTAACCAAGAGAAGGTATTTAAACCCTTGGGAAATCTAAAGGACTTTGTGACACACAGCACCTTAAGTGCAGTGACACAACAATGTAAAAGGATGATGCCTATGAAGTTTGTCAGACTCTAAAACCAAAAGAAACACAGCGTTCAAATCAATGAAAAATACATAAGAGTGGGAAGAAGGTCTCACTCTCTCCAGGATAAAAATGAAAAGTCCTAAAGTCCAGCAAAAGAGCTGGGGGTCTCTAAGGTAGAAGGGATTTAGAAACTTTCTGAGAATTCTCCCTAACAGGGGTCTACCAAACACTAACATCCACATCCTTGCTAGTGGGATGACATATATAGAGGTTGGCTGGCCATCCATGATTGGACCACCAACAAAACGTTGATTCCTGCACTGCAAGGCATTAGAGGGACGGGGAACATACCAGCCCTGGGGATGTGTACATCTGAGGGGAACACAAGATATTGTTGTGTCAAACCACTGGTCCAGATCCTTAGGAAGCAGAGAGGACTAAGCGGGGCACTACTAGGTTTCTAATAGAAGCCTTCTACCACCATTATATTCTCCTAAAGGTGAAGCTCTCGTTTCTCCACCAAAAGAAACTTGCTGCAGGCGATTCTGCGGGCACAGTTGGTCAACAGTCCTTCAAAGGCTGCGGGTGCTCCCAAACGTTCACAGCGAGGAAAACATTGCGCTATGGAGTGGCTTTGCGCTCATGCAATATTTATTGTGTGAGGAGGGCTCTGAAACAGTACATAATCACCCCTTTTCTTGATTTTCCTGGTGACCCCCAACCCCTCTCCCAGTGCACCCAGAATCACCAGTAGCACTTCAATTTCTGGCACAGGGTTATTGTGGTGGTAGCAGGTGCTGTTTACATTAAGTGGCTGAAGTTGGTGTCATGATTTGGTTCAGCTACTCAGTGGTTCTGGTCTCACCTTCTGGGACCGCTCAGACAGACTTGCGGCTGGGCAGTTCAGACACCACTGGAAAGCAGCCACAGTGACTCCCACAACAACGATGAGCCACCAGGATTCAGCTAACTAAGAAGTGTGCTGAAGAAACCCCAGTCAGGGGTCAGAAGGTATGACTCATGGCAGCTATCAAGAAACACACTCCAGGAAGGCCCCTCTTCCAAGTCGAGAGCACCAGCAGCAGTGATGGTCCTGGGCCACAAATCAAGGATCTGCTGAGTAACAAACTAAGCTCAGGACAGCGATCGAAGTAGCAGAGGTCTTGTCAGCAGAAAGGCAGGCCGCATGATGGTCCAAGAACTCTTCCAACAGCAGATTTCTGGTGCAGGACCAGTTGTCCCCACCAGTTCATGTGAGGAAGGCACAGTCGAGGGTGTTCAAGGGTCACAGTAGAAACAGCAGCAGGCACTGAAAGTTGACTTGGGCAATGCTAGTTCACTTCAGCATCAATCCCTCGTCGTGTTCAGTAGGCTTATATTCTTTGGACTCTTGGGTCCAATGGGTGGCTTCCAGAATAGCTGCAAGGCTCCCTTTACCCAAAATCCACGTTGGGGGTTAACCTATCCCATGAATGGCAAGGATCTGCATCATTAGAATAGTTTAGGGCGGTCCAATCAGGGACAGCCACAAACCCCTGATCTGCCCAGCAACAGATACATCCTGGCAGTCCTGACCAATTCAGCCACACACAGGCACTTGGCAGGGCATCCAAGCTGGATCCCACAAAAGCATTTGCAATTATATGGAGTTTCCAGATATGAGAGGGCAGGAATGCCCCAAAAAGAAAGACCATATGGAACAGCCATTTCGAGTATATTGTCTGTAAGGAGGAGGAGAGTGACACACAGTTGGCATGGCGATTGCTATAGACTTTTATTAGCCAAGAAAATAAAGAGAAAACCTAACTTTCCCTAACTCTAAGAGGGGTTTCCCAGCCTCAGCTAAAACACTAAGGGTTCTGTCAGAAGGTCTGTGTAAATCAATAGTCCACCGTGCTGTGTCAAAAAAACCTTCTATCCCTTACACTTAAAACTGAACTAGAGATATACTAGACCTCCTTGGGTCCAGAAAAATGACTCCCTTCTTCTGGACTGGTGAAAGAAGTCCACTTCTAGGCTTTGACTTCTTTCAAGTTCAAGCCCTTTTCCTTAGCAGACCCACTGCCTATTTTTTGGCACTCTGTATCAGAACGTTTTTATAACTTTGGTTACCAGGAAATGACTCCGATCTCCCGATATCTTGATTCAAGAGTTCAACATCACCAGGGGGAATGAGTCCCTTCCTGTGGTGAGCAAAGAGTCTCGCGTCCTTACGAGTTGGCCAAGACAATGCCTTCCTTCTCCCGGACTGGTATGTCACTTGGCCTGGGGGAATGACTCCCTTCCCCAGGCTTCTTGACCCTGGCTTCAGGTTAGGGCCGCCAGGGGGAATGACTCCCTTCCGCTAGTCTACGTATAATGTAGCTTCAAACACAACATTCTCAAATGTTAGATGGGTCCTCGACCCTGGCTTCTCCTCCTCTTTGATTGGACTCACTTGGTAGCCCTCTCTTCCGAGTACTGCGACAAGGAAGATGACTTGCGTTATTTCTGATTTCTGGTCCCAGATCCTGGTTTCTCCTGCTCTCTTCTGTTTGGCCCACTTGGTTCACTCTCTCGCCAAGTACTGCCACGAGGAAGATGCCTCACTTCTTTATTTGGGGGGCAAACCCTGGTTTCTCTCTCTTCGGTTCACCCCACTTGGCTTACTCTCTCACCAAGTACTGGCACAAGAAAGATGCCTCGCTTCTTCATTTGGGTCCCAGACCCTTCTCTGGTGGTCAGTGGTTTGCATTAGGCCACTGGGCCAAGGAAGCATTCTGCCTTGTGTCCCTACCAGGCCTGTCACTGGGATTGGTAGCACTCTGGTTCTACCTGGGATCGAGCATCTTGATATCAGCACTGGCGTTCCTTCTCCCTCGGTCCAATGGCTGCTGGGGTTTGCGCTCGGCTTCTCTGCTTCGCGGTCTCGATGCCGTCACCAGACCCTCCTGTCCATCTGGTCACCGTCGCGCCACTGTACTGTCAGGACTGGTGAGGAGGTTGCTTCTAGCTCGACCTCCTCTGAACTTCCACGGCTGCTCGCCTGCGTCTGCCGTTCCGCCTGGTTCTTCTTTGGATGCGATTCGAACCTCCCGGGTTTGTCACCTGCAGAAAACAAGTAGTCCTTCTGTTTCCCTTTTATGGCACAGGCTCCACCCTGGCGCAAAGTCAACACCTGTAGCTGTAGATGTCATGTCATTCTTTATTCCTCCTATGGGCCACCTCGTCTCAGTACTTAGTTCAGGGAAACCCAAAGGGTTCTCAAAGATCTTCATCCCAGTGCATTTAGTTAGGTCAATATGACAGTTTGTGATGGGAGTGAAGGGGTGTATAGGGCAGGTCTCTTCCAATGAAATCCCCCCGCTGTGTACCACCCCCAGGGGGTCTATTGGGTAGCAGCCTCGCCACCCTGGCCTCATGGGAAGGGGCTCCCTCCGTCCCCCCCGGGGAAAAATGATGACAGCTCAGGATTTGTTACAAGTACTTGAAACGGCATTATGTGGTTAAAAATGAAGGTCCACGGGAGAGGACTGGGAAAAGATGGAAAACAAGGTTGACTGCAAAAAGCCGTTCCAAAGCACATCAAAAAGGCATAAAGAATGTTGCCAAGTAAAGTGAAAAAGGATTACAAAATACCCCTGCATCACTCCGCTGAAAGGTGATGCATGCTACATTAAAAAACCAACAAAAAAAAAAAAAGAGGAAACCGTCCACACGCAATGGTAGCAGAAAGGGCTCACCAGTGCCGCCAAAATACATGAACTGGGCAGGTAAGTGACGATAAAAGGCTTTACTTACCTCATGAGTCAGGCAGGGGCCTTGACGCAGGCAACGCTGCCACATTTTTCATGGAAATCTACAATGGCAAAATGCAAAAAGAACATTCGTAACAATCTGTGTTCATTTAGTTTAGCATTTTACCACTTAGAGACTGAGTAACATATGCCTATTATCCAATTAGTTGCCACTGCACTACCCTTATTTTAAGGTGTCTTGTGTGCCCTTTTAGACAAACATATTGTTTTTAATATTTTATAACCCTTAATTTGCTTAACTTTTGTGCATAGAGAATGTTCTACAAGGTTTAGATTAGGAGTATATATTTTCATTGATTATGCTGTCCAGACAATCCTTTATCATGTGCAGATGTTTGTGATCTGTACTTTATACCCGTAATCTCCCGCAAATCCAGGCTACTCTATGACATTTCCATAGTGCAAGTTGATCTTCCTGAATCCCTCACAAGAGGAGTTGAGCAAAATCACTCAACAGAGACAAAGTTCTTCTTTAAAAGATGGAGGACCCACCCAAGTAACAACATATTATTACAAACCAAACTTAATATTATAAAGGGACCGGTTAACTTTGGAAGTTGCCTGTGGCCCAAACTGAGAGACTCAACTTTGAAAAAACTCTTTGTAAACATGTCTTCTTACCAGTAAACATGCACATCATTTTAGTAATCTTTGCAGAAGATGAATATTATTTTACTAATCATCTAAGTTGGATAACCCCTTATTTAATGTTAAGTGTTTCACTGTGTCTTGAACCACCCCGTTTCCCCTTCCTTGTGTGCACAATGACACTGGATGTGCCAAGGAAAGCCTAACTTAACTATGTATGTAGCTGCGGATCAGTACCTCTCACCCCCAGAACACAGCTGTGCAAAATCACCCAAATAAGGTTGGAGTTCAGACTAACATCCATAAGGAAAGAGACAACTATTTGAAAATAGGCTGATCACATTTCTGAGGGTTTCTCTTCTAAAGATTATAGCCTCTACACAAATTCCTCACTTAAAACTATAAAATATCTGAGTAAGCTGTACTATCACAGTATACAAATTGCCATCAATTTCACATATCAAAATCATAGTTATCTCAAAAATATTCAAAAAGAAATAACTATCAAGTGTTTAAAGTGCTTCTTCATTTCCTAACAAAAAGGGAAACAAGATTTGGCCTCAACCAAAAATAATATAGGGAATACGTCTCTTTGCTATTTCAATGGTGGGAGTCTCAGGAGAGGAAAACGTGGCTGGCGCGGGAGACCAGGACAGGTAGGCGGGACGGAGTGGTGGTGTGAGGAAGATGGAGGTGAGAAAAGCTGGAGATCGGGAGCACAGGGCAAGAAAGGAGACATGCAACCTGGGAGTGGCGATTTTGGGGGCAACAGAAAAGTGGCTTGAATGATGGACCTTGACGAGAGGAAAATGAGGCCAGAATAGAACATGGGTAAGTTGCCGTCAGATTCTACTTACGTTCCTGGTATCCTGAATAGGCAGCGTCTCTCCCTCAGATGCTAACAATGATAACAACCTATATCACTTCATGTTGGTTTTAAAAAGCAAAGCCTATACACATCATCATGTACATGTTACACTATATGCCTTTTCTTTTTTTTTGCCAAGCAAAGCAGCTAAATTTCTGTCCAATTGTAAAAGTCCACTGTACTTTGACCCTGTGGATCATCCCTTCTATTTCCAAACGCTCTTCGCCCTACCCTTCATGGACACCATTCTTGAATTGATTGTCTATCATCAACCACTCCTTATCCATTATCTGGAACTCCAACAACTCTTCCCCACCCCCCCCCTGTGCCCACTCCATTTCACTCTGTACACATTTCTTCCTGGATAAACTCATTGCATTCTTAGGCTTTTCTTACCGCCTCTTTTATGAGGACACCCAAATCATCTTCTCCCTCACTCAAGACATATCGGCGTACATTACCAACTGATCGTGCTATGCTGGTGGATGCTAACCTCCTTTAAGACAAGTCCTCTTTCTCCATGCCTGCAATTCCCCCACTCTCCCACCCCCCCCATCTCCTTTCCTCCGACGCCCCCATGCTATCCCCAAGGCTTGTAATATTGTGTCCTCTTTCATAGCAAACAAGCTCAATCACTTTGTCACTGTCACCACAACCAGTATGACTTGCCTTAATATCAGCAACATCTGCCCACACCTCTCCCAACATCCTGCAAAAGCTCTAACCTCTAAGTCCCCATTAAACCTGGCGACTGCTCCAGGCCACTCTTTAGCTGCTCCTTCTACTCTTTTGCACCCTGCCACAAAGTACTCAAGTTTGTCACACACACACACACACCCCTTTTCTACAACCTGCCTTGATCATCTTCCACTGGAGAGGACCGTCACCACATCTGGTGCCTATCAATGCAAAATCGCTCCCTTGTCAATTCAGATTTCTACTTCTTGTACATAAACTTATCCAAATCCTGCCTACTACTCCGCCTCCTGGTTCATCTGACTGCATCTCCCAATACAATCTTACTCAGGTTCTCCGCTACATAGCTCTCAACAACCTTGCTGTACTACCCTGCCTTATGCCTATGTTCTTTTTCTCTACTGGCTCCTCCTGGCATTAAAGCAAACCAATCAGTTGAATTATTTATGACCAGGCTCAAGCTTCATCTACCAGTCAGTCAAGAGACATTCTCAGTCACCTAAGTCACCCCTCATGTATCCATACCTTCGGATCACTCCGCCCACCCTGCCGCGATGCGTAACAATTGTGACTATGTTAATATGCATTGATGTAATTACTGGCCAATGGCCCAAACATACAATATGTTTTATGTGTGTCTCAATGTCACTAAATGATCAATTTTTAAGTCGCATCTCATTACCCCGGCCCCACCTGGCTCACTTCCACCAACGTAATCATTTAAACCATATAAAGGTACCCTTAAAAAGGACTGCCCAATGCCGCTGCTCATTTGCTTTATGTATGGCACTTCAGTTAGACGTGTGGCGAATCATCCAAATAAATACAAACACTAAGTGGCCAATAGAATAAACTGCTATTGAACTGGTTGCCTTCACTTTGGTTCACAGTACATTCAAAGATACTAGGGCCTCATCACGACTTTGGCGGTAACCCTTAAATCCGGCGGTAGCGCTATTACCACCGGATTTAAGGGTCCGCCAAATCAGGACTTCAGCGGATTTCACCCCAGCTCTTAGCTGATTCCACTGAAAATTTGCGCTCATACCGCTGGCGGGAAATCCGCCGGCGGTATTAGCGCGAAATGTCCCCATTGAGCCCAATGGGGAATGGGGCATTCCCGAATGGGCTCAATGGGGAATGGGGATTAACATTACCACCAAAGTCGTGATGAGGCCCATTAGTTGAGTGCTGCTAATTCAAATGGTTTGAACATAGCAAACACTTTAAGGGTTCATGGTATTAATAATTGGCGTAGTCTTTTCATTTCAATAGTAAAGAGCAGTGTGACCCCCGTACTATCGAGATATACACAGACATGTACATTGTGAGCCTCTTGTATTTACAAAGCAAGGCCCACATCCCTATGGTGATATGCTGTAAACCATGGGAATTCTATTCAGTGAATGGTAGGTCACAAAATGTAAACAAACCTTTTAGAAGCATCTGAACAAAACAAGGTTTAGGTAGGAGAAAGCAGCTGGGGAAGATGGTGGCAAAGACCAGCAAATGAGACACCAGAGCAGTGCTAGGTAGCAGCTGAGACCGGCAGACGTATACACAGCATAGGGGATGAGGGCAGAGGGCAGAGACTACAGTGAGGTGGAAAAGTGCCTCAGTTAAAGCAACAAGAGGATAGACTTAAAAGATGGGCATGAGAGAGTGCAGCCTAAGGGCAGCAAACACTACTCTGAATACATAGACCAGAGCAGCATGGGAGGCTGTGAAAGGAAAAGAGGGTGCTTGAGTTTTGCAGGTGTAATACAACTACATTGGGGGAGGGAGTGACAACAGAAGAGAAAGGCAGACGAGATGAGAGAAGAGCTGGAGGAACTGCACCAATGTTAGGTGGGAGAGTGTTACAAGAGGAGGGTGACTAAGAATAAGGATGGATGGAGGGAGGGAGTGAAGGTAGCGAGAGCCACAGACAGCCAGTTTTCAGTTTTTTCTCAAAGTGTAAGACTCTTAAGGGGCAGCGGAGGTCAAAGGCACCAAAGTATTCAGTACTGAATTCTTACTGGAGATATTGTCTGTACTGAAGACAGTCCATTGCTCAAGAAGCCGGCAGATGTCTTGAATCCTCAGCTCGTCTAAGCCTTCATTTGAACTTTTAGTTGGTAGCGGCAGATGCCGCAAGTGTCCAGCTCGCTGATGCCTTCATTTAACTCTTAGGAGAGCCGGTGATTTGATGCATATGCCTCTGCCATCTAAGCCCTTATCCAAACTCTTTGATGGTAGAGGCATGGTGTGAGTTGGAGGAATTAACGGTCCTCAGAGGTGCTGCTAGATAAGATAGGTGGTGCAAAACCAAGTAGCAATTTTTCCTGCTGATTAGAAGCATAAACATAGCTCCATTTCTGGCTCCTACCAGCCACAGAATTACACTCACTTTTATGAGAAATCTCAGACACGAAATGAGACAAGTTACCTTGTGCTTATACTGTTGATGCTGCTGTTTGAGGCCTTCATATTCAATCCTCAAGGCATCCACAGTCTTTTCACAAGTGGAGGCTGTGACTTGCGCCTACAACAATATTTAAGGACATTTTACATGCAAAGAAAACTCACATTAACAGCTTTTAATATAGAGCCAACTGCAGCACGACTTGAACTATTTCCACAACATTAGCCTGCTCCATATCTCGACAGGATTGTGAATGTCAGCATGTGCGCACATAGAGGGAATTCTTAAGCTTAGCATGCACCACATCTAGATGGAATTGTGAAAATGAGTATGTGCCACACTTTGAATTGACAACATTAGCCTGCGCGGTATCTAGATAGGATTGTGAATGCTAGCATGTGCCACACCTAGACGTAATCCTGAACAGCAGCCGGCATCGCATCTAGACGTAATCGTAAACACTAGCCGGCGTTGCACTTAGATCGGTTTAAAATGTCAGCATGGGCCACACTTAGATAGAATTATGATTGTTAGAACTTGCCCAATTAACCAATCCACTAACGATTTCACCCCTCTGCATATACCTCTCACACTCTAACCAAACACAACCACAAACCTATAACACAACAATCCGCACAAACTTCACTACAGTGCAACAACAAAACAAACCACACATAGAATTGCACAACAGCACACTACGACTACCGACCAGGAAACACCCCAAGCCCAGCCAACGGAATTACGGGCTGAGGCCGCCAACAGCACATCACTGCTCTCTTGCACTTCTCCAGCTTATTCCCACTAACTCACCCAACCCCCTCCCTTTTTCAGAGCCGCCAGGGGACCACCCTGGTGGTGATAATGTTAAAGGATATTTGTACCACGCACTAACATGAACAGTTTCCACAGTCCAACAGAGAAACAAGAACAAAATAAAGGTGCCAACATGAAAGATAAATACACAAATGTTGAAAGACATTCATATTGGCCCACACTTGTCAAAGGCATTCCACAAGACAGGATTGCACATTACGTTGTTACAAAAGGGAACCAAACTTTTGATGCCACAAATCTGGGGCTTAAATGAAGCTATGACAATCTCAAAACCATTTGACCTAAAAGACAAAAGAATATATAAATATATGTTTATTTATATGGGATCCATTACTCGCCGTAATCCTATTTCTGATGCTTGTATCTGCTTAGATTCACATGCCATGCATAGGCCGACATCTAGTGGAAGCTGCAGAGTATTACAGTTGTTTTCGAAACTCGAACAGGGACGTCGACAGGGCGTGCCAGTAATACTATCCCTAGTGTGATGTCCACTGTACCCATGGTCCTTAACGCGTCAAGGTCCCTTAGATTATTTTGTTCTGACATGCGGTTGCATGAAGTGTAGCGGGAGTACAGGTGTATCCAAGCAGATAGATAACAGAAAGCTCTTATAACATCTATGCACCTTCTCTCAGGAGAGGAAGGGTGGGCGCATGTGAATATAAGCAGAAACAAGGATCAGAAATACAATTACGGTGAGTAATGTATCCCTTCTGAGGCTTGTGGAATCTGCTTAGATAACATGCTATGCATAGATTAGTGAGCAGTGTTAGGAGAAGGTGGTGGGTCGTGAGAAGGAGCAGCGGCAAATTGATGTTTTAGAACCGTTTGTGCCACCTGTGAATCTGCTTTGGAATGGGTGTCAATGCAGTAGTGCTGAGTGAAAGTGTGTACTGAGCTCCATGTAGCTCCTTTGCAAATACTGTCTAACAGCCAGACTAGCTCCTGTGCTGCATGTGGAGTGAGCTCTTGGTGTAAAACTCTTGGTGTAAAAGGCAGTGTCTTGTTTGATAATGAATAGCATAATTGTATACATCTGACTCCAGCTAACCGGTATTTTTTTCAGCAGGAGCAAAAGCTCACTTTCAGGTAAAATCAGTTTCCCCAAGGAAAGAGATCACTCCCAGTTCCTATACAATGAGGGTTCCCCAGGGATTCCTGACCAGGACACCACTGCCCATGGTCTGGTAAGTAGGAATTGGTGGGATAACAACTGATGCCTTTAGTCCAGTTGCAGGAGGTGCAGGTTTAGAGGTCGAAGTAGGTGTCTGGTTTGGGTCTGGATAGGAGCTGGTTTCCGATCTCCTAAATCAGACGTAGTTCCAGATATTCATCAGCTAGGCAGGACAGATGGCTTTGGATGATGAACACTGCTTCTCCCATGGTGAAGAACGACCCTCAGGATACTGCAGGTAAGATCAGGGTCAGACAGGCTCAGGTTGATGGTGGTGAAACACAGGATTCTGGGACACAAGTTGAAGACATGCAGGAACCTGTGCCACAAGTCGAGAATAAGCAAAGTATCAGGCTTCTAGACATGACAGTGTGTGGTGCAACGTTGATGCCTGTTAGTGGAGATTTCCTAAAGTCCACTTGAAGTAAGCCTTCATAAAACTATCCCAATGGCAAATAGGTCCCCAACTCTTAGTATCAGTCTTTACAACTCATGGAACTTTGGTAGAGTGGCAGAGCAGTCAGGGCTATCATAAGAGGAAGATGTGAGCTGTAGTTAAGTACAGTGAACCCAGCTAGCACAGTAGTCCAAAGAAACACTTACACCAACACATTTATATTAAAAGGTGTATTTATTATTTACACAAGGAATGTCTTAAAATACTTATATTGTAACAAAAGGATGGGTATCCCCTTCAACGTGGACCTCGGCAACGTTAAGGATCAAGAAACCAAAAGGAAGTGGTCACACGGAGCAGACAACAATTTAAATGTAAATACAATTGACTCTGGTAGGTGGAAGAAAGGGGAAGCTCGGTCAGTGGTAGTAATATATATATACATATTTTATTGGTATAATAAACACAATTTCATTAAAGTAGACAAGGTATTACTCATAAAATGTATACAAACACATGAAAGTTCTAAAAACATTCCAATTTGATACTGCACGAGTAAACAATATATAATATATGTATAAGGAGAATGTTCTTATGTGAATGACCCTAAAGTAGTGGGTTCTAGATTGTCCTCATCATAACTAGCCAACTGCCCATATTGTACCTATTTTTCATGAGGCTTATGGCTAAATTTCTCTCTAATTGTGAATTCAATACTGCCTCGAATACATAGATGCTGATGGCAAAAGTGCAAAGTATCATAAAGTGCAAAAACAGTGCATAAATACTGACAAAAAGTGCAGAGTGCCGACTACAAGTTGGACGGATTTGGCTTGGGCAAGACGTTGCACTACAAATGGGTTGGAAGTCTCCTGGTATTCACTGTCTGCAGCTCTGGAACGGCACAGCACTTCGGGAGATTCCTCAGATTGTTGTTCGTCTCAGGGCTGGTTGGTCCCACCAGCCAAACGGAAGGAGGAGTCCTCTTCGGAGCTCCTCTTCAGGACAGCAGTTGTCACATCACAGTGTTGCAAAGGGTCCCTTCAAGTTCCAGTGGTCGGCTTGCCTTTCACCTCAGGAATCTCACCTTTATTCAGTTTCAGCAAACACTGCTCTGTAATCTCGCTCAGCAGTTTACAGAAAGGGGCAGCCAGACCCCCACTGGTTCCATTCAGGCCCTCGGGCAGAAAAAGAGCAGGTGAGTGAAAAACTCCTCCCCCACTTGCAGCCTGCCCAGATAGTGGAGCCTAGACAAGACACCCACGGGTCCCTGCCAAAGGCACAACATACAGACACACTTCCCTCTCCCAGAATGGTAGAATAAGAGCTAACAAAGAACAACCAAGCTCGAAATGGTGAAAAAGAAGGAGCCACCATATTAGTACATAGATGACCCTATTGTGCACAAATGGGACTGCGAATACAGTCTGCGGTAAAAAAAAAATAGCACAATAGTTGATAGAACACGTCCACTGCCACCAGCCATAACTAGAGGGTTGTCTATGTGACTAAAAGGTCACAGGAGCAGAGAGGGGGATACTAGGTATCCCCTTAGCACTCCACATAAGGTGGTTTGTGGCAATCTCAGAGTATAACGTTTTATGAGGGATACAAAGAATCCCTCTATCCTTAAGAACAGTAGTAAGGATAAAGAAAGCATCTCAAAGGAGAACCCAAAGGTTTCCCAGCAACACAGACCATAAGGAGCTGTCTGTTGCAAAAGGTACACACAGATGCCTTAAAAGAGATATGGAGGAAAGTAGTCTCCAAAGTAATGGTAAAACACAGAACAGAGTTCCAAAAGACAGAGCACATAAGAATGAATGAGTGGAAAAAGGCTCCACTCATTGAAGATATAAAGTTGTAACAAAGGTATCCGCAATCAATCGCAAACAAATATGTGTCCTTTGAAGTGTATTCTAACGTATTCCGAAGTGTTCTTGTGTAAACGTATGAAGTATTTAAGGTGATTCTGGTGTAAATATAGTATATATAAAATACTCTTACGTCCCGTCCCCTTTCCTCCATACTGTATGGGCGTCCCTTCCAAGGGAAGGGAGACGGAACCTTTTTGCACCAGAAAAAAACCTTCTTCCCCTTTAAATTTAAAGGCACGCTGTGGCGCGGCCCAGGGAGCATGCGCTGCCTGACTCCGCCCTCCGGCGCCACACCTCAGTCCCCTTTTCTGCATCGACGGGAACGGGCCGAATTCACCAACGCTCCTGGGTTTGGCTCCGGCCATGTAATTCCACGCACGGATACTTCTTCTCTTTGTCTTATCTATCAATCAGGCACTCGTTCCCCAGGCGTCACGCTTCTCCCCGGCGCATGTCAACTTCTGCAGGTGTCCATCCTGTAACGGGCTCTTCCCAACTTCAGACCCCCATGCCCTCTGCCTACCTTGCCTTGGCTCAGACCTCGGTTGGCAATAATGTTCGGCTTGTGACTCGCTGTCCTCGAAGGCGCTGAAGAACAGACTCGCCAGGTGGAGGGAGCTCTTCCAGAAGTCGCCTCCAGAGGATCTCAAGAACCAGGCCCAAGGTAGGGCCAATATTTTCCAGCGCACCCCGCAAGAGAGACTCCTTCCCAGGACTCTCCCGCGCGGGAGGGACCTGCCAGGCACTCCTACCAGCACGTTCCTCGAGGCTGCTACAGCTACCGACCTTCGGGTCTAGGGGTCCTAGGATCCTCCCAGGCGCAGTGTCGAGGAACCGGGAGGTTCTTGTGCCGGGTCTACACCCGAGGGACTACGTCCTTTTACTGGCACAGTGGCCGAGGGGCTATGCCTTAACACTGGCAATACGTCATAGGGGCTACACCCTAATATCGGCAATACGTCCAAAGGGGCGCCTAAACGAAGCTCTAACGATACCCGGGTCGAGGGTGTCACACCTACCGGGCCGAGGAGCACGGTAGGCCTCGTGAGCCACACGCAAGAGTCTTGGACGAGACCGGTGGACAGATGCCTCCATTGGGCTCCCAGACCCTGGTGCAGCCGCCTCCTCCGGCTTTACAGCCAACTCTGCAACCTCCGCCGCCTGCGGCAGCGGTCCCTGTACTCCAGGCTCTGGCTCCTTCTACCCCTCCTCTTCCACAAGATCCTCCAGATCCGCAGGATACGGACGAGGAGGAGGATCCAAACACACCATCCTCAGCCAGGGTCTTCCATAACATCTTGCTGGCCTGGCAGAATACCTTGGCCTCCCCCAGCCCAATGTCAAACAGCCAGCAGAGGGAGTACTGGCTGAAGTCCTCACGAAACACCCCTCTGCCAACACTGGGATTCCACACTGCAACCCGATGTAGTCTCCCTGGCCAAAAAGGGCTGGCTCAAGCCACACTCGGTCCAGTCGGTCAATCGACGCCTGGACGCCAAGTACAGGCAGATGGAGGGGATACACTCTTGCTCTCAACCCATCCTCAGCCACACTCCTTGGTGATCGCTGCGGCATCACTATACTCCAAGCCTCAGTCGTCCTCAGCCGCTTCCTCTGCGGCGCTGCTGGGCAAGGAGGAGAAGATCTTGCCATACGCCTATAAGAAGATCTACTCCAACGCCTCCATGCACCTGCATCAGGCCAACGCAGATGCCATGCTGGCTGCCGCCAACCAACAGTTATGGTGGGAAATTGCAGACTTCCTCCCGGAACTCCCCACCCAATGCCAAATCATGCTTCAAGGCGCGGCTAGCGGAAGCCAAGCTCGTGGCGCATGACCTCATGGAATCCACAGTGGCGCATATCAATACCTCAGGCCAAGCCATCTGCATTGCCATGGACATGAGAAGAACAGCTTGGCTCCGGGCAACGAAATTCAACCCGGATGTCCAGGAGCACATTCCAGATCTACCGTTCGAGGGCGGTTGGTGGGGACCTCTTCCAATCCTGACAAAAAGAAGAACAGCTCACAAACGGCAAAGTCTTTTTCCATTCTTACAAAGAGCACGCCCAAATCGTACACCCAATCTCAGCAGCGCTCGGAGAAGGGACGTACATACAGAGGGTTCCGTGGCTTCCAGGAATGCAGATCAAGGCAGCTGGACTGCTCGCTGTCTCAGAACCGGCACAAACAACAAAAAGAAACAGGGGGCTGGGGGGAGAGTAAGGGCGTTTTCAAGTCCCCCTCCTTAGCCTCAGCCTCCCAGGGAAAGAAGGCATGACACGCCCCTTCGGGTCCACGTGTCTCCGGTGGGGGGCAGGCTTGCTCTCCATGCACAGTTCTGGTGGCAGAATTTCGCCGACCCCTGGATCCTCTCCTTAGTATCCACGGGGTACCGCCTTCCTATCCCAGCCTCCACTCCACTCCACTCCACTCCACTCCACTCCACTCCCACAGGTTGGGACAGCAACTCTTTCGGCGGAGATCCGGTCACGCGTAGAGAGCCGGGCAGTGGAGGAAGTTCCAGCCTCCCAGCGAGGCCTTAGCTTCTACTCCAGGATTTTCACCATTCAGAAGAAGAACCAGGCAGGCCTGAGAGTTGTGCTGGACCTTTCCACTCTCAACCTCTCCTTACACATGCAAAAATTCAAGATGGTTACGCCAGCTTTTATAGCGGAGACATTGGACAGGGGAGACTGGGTGAGCTCCCTGGACCTGAAGGACGCGTACCTACACGTCCCGATTCGGCAGCCCCATTGTTCTTTCCTACGGTTCAGGATCATCGGCTACCATTTCCAATACAAAGTCCTTCCGTTTGGCCTCAACTCGGCCCACATGGTCTTTACCAGACTCATGAATGCTATAGCGGCCCTCCTCAGAGCGCAGGGCCTCCGCATCTACCCATACCTCGACGACTGGCTTGTCAGGGCTACATCTCCGGAAGCGGTTCACCACTCTTCCCATGCCCTTATGAACACACTGCAAGGCCTGGGCTTGTCGCTCAACCTCAAGAAGTCACAGCTGCAGCCTACGCAGACTCTGACATTCCTAGGACTCATTTGGGACACGTGCTCTGAGAGGGTTTTCCCATCAAAAGACAAGATCTCGGCCATCAAGAGGGCCACCGCCCACTTCCTCAGCAGAGAGGTGACCTCGGCATGGTGGTGCCAACATCTCCTGGGTCTACTAGCGGCGGTTCTGTTAGCCGTGCCGTACAAAAGACTAAGGATGAGAAGGATTCAGCTGCACTTCGCGGCCTTATCGAATCAGGAGTGGGGCTCGCAATCCGAGATGGTCAACGTTCCTCCATCTCTCCAACCGGACCTAGCTTGGTGGTCCATGGACTGCAACCTACAGACGGGCAAGGCCTTTCGGCCACCCTCGCAGGCCACAATCAACACAGACTCCTTGCTCGAGGGCTGGGGAGCCACCCTGGACGATCTCTCGATGCACGGCACCTGGACTCGACAGGAGCAGGAATACCACATCAATTGGTTGGAGCTGAACGCCATCTGGTTAGCGCTCAGAGCATTCCTACAACTTATCAAGGGCAAGGTTTCCCTCATCCAGACAGACAACTCAACCAGCATGTACTACGTCAACAAGCAGGGAGGCACCAGATCCCCTCCTCTGTGTAGACTGGCGATCAGCATGTGGGAATGGGCCTTGGAAAATAAAATGTACCTCTCGGCAGTCCACCTCCCGGGGGAATCCATCCTGGAGGAGGACAGGCTCAGCGGGCTGGCAGCAGACAATTACAAATGGCAGCTAAACGACCTTGTTATTCAGGAGATCTTCAACAAATGGGGTCACCCCCAAGTGGATCTCTTTGCCATATTGCAGAACAAGAAGTGTCCCCAGTTCGCATCCTGGCAGGGTTAGGGCCCTGGCTCTCTGGGCGACGCATTTCACCTCCAGTGGACCGGTATGAAAGCCTACGCCTTTCCACCTACCCCCCTGATCCACAGGGTAATTTGCAAGATCAAGGAGTCTCACCAACTCCTCATCATTCTGATAGCTCCATTGTGGCCGGCCAGACCATGGTTTTCGGAACTACTCAGCCTCTCGGAGGTGCCCACCATACACCTTCCGACAGGCCCAGCACATCTTCTGGCGCAGCAGGGGGGGCAGAATCATCCACCCCGCACCAGGGAAACTAGCCCTCACAGCGTGGTACCTGAGCAGGTAACGCTTCGGGACGTTAGCCTTTCACAGGCCAATCTGGAGATCCTACAGGGCGCTAGGATAAAGGCTACCAGTACAAAAGCAAATGAGCCAGATTCTGCCACTGGGCAGATTCGAAGGGAATCGACCCCTTGGCTTGCAGTTTGGACAACATGCTCTCCTTTTAGGCGCACCTCGCTCATTCGGGCATACAGGTGGACACCTGTCGCACATACCTTGCAGCCATCGCGGCTTACAGGAACTCGGAGGAAGGCATCTTTTCCTCCTCTAACCCTATAGTCAAGAAACATCTGACTGGTCTCGCTAGGCTCTACCCGCCCGTCAAGAGACCGCACCCCGTGTGGGATCTTAACATAGTCTTGGGCGCCCTGGCGCACAACCATTCGAGCCAATGGCATCCGTGGACATTCGGCTGGTCACCATCAAGACGGCCTTACTAGTTGGTCTTACCTCGGCTCGCAGAGTCAGCGAGATCCAGGCGCTGGTCGCCTCTGAACCATATACAACCTTTCACAAGGACAAGGTAGTCATGCGGATGCACCTGGCATTTTTGCCCAAGGTTCCATCTGTATTTCACTTGAACAAAGAAATAGTCCTCCCTACGTTCTTTCCCGATCCCAAGGATGAAGCACAGAGGGCTGCACTGCCTGGAAGTCAGGCGTGCCCTAAAATTCTACTTGGACAGGACCAAGGGCTTCCGCAAGTCAGAGGCTCAAGGCCAGGCCATCCGGCCTCCAAGGCTTCTATATCCCGCTGGATGGTCTCTGCCATCAAGGAAACGTATGAGGGACAGCACAAGCCGCTCCTGGCCAACATGCATGCCCACGCAGTCAGGGCCAAGGCAACGGCCCTCGCATTCCTGCGCCTTGTCCCTTGGCAAGTCATAAGCAGGGCAGCCACTTGGGCCTCTCCCTCGGCTTTCTGCAAGCATTACTGTTTGGATGCCGGCTCTAGATCAGATGCAGCTTTCGGACAGGCGTTCTCAGGAACCTATTTGCTTGAGGAGGGTCTACAATCAGTTGTAATCACCCATACAGTACGGAGGAAAGGGGACGGGACGTAAGAGTAATTATAAGTTACTCACTGTAGTGACCAACGTACTCTTAGTCCATAGTGCCCTTTCTTCCATACTTCCCACCAACCTCCCCCCTAATACTGGTGTCATTAGGCAATGTTACATCTATTGTCGACGCGTCAATGGGGATGAGGTGTGGCGCCCGAGGGCGGAGTCAGGGTGGTGCATGCTCCCTGGGCCACGCCCCCGCACGCTTCTAAATTTAAAGGGGAAGAAGGTTATTTCTGGTGAAAAAGGTTCCATCTACTGTCCCTTGGAAGGGACACCCATACAGTATGGAGGAAAGGGGACTATGGACTAGGGCAGACACTAATATGGTAGGGCCACTGGAGCCGAGGGCTAATCTGACCATCAAAACTTGCCCTAAAATGGATGTGTCTCCTTTTTTCTAAGGCTCTGTTGGACTGACTTGTCTAGGATAATGTGCTTACATACACTTTGTTACAAGAAAGCTTCCATCTGGTTGAATCGGAATTTAAAGCTTCATGGAGATCACTTTTCTTCCCAGTGTAGTTCCTGGGCAGAGTGAAATGGCTTGGGAACCTGATGGAGGATGGTACGTGGATCACTTTGACAAGGCTGAAGACTAAATACAATTTGGAGGAAGATTTGTATGGGCACTTCCACAAAATGAAGAAAGTGTTGGGTGACATTACTTCCTGGGGACGACCTAGGTGACACCATTGTATACATTGCGAGACAGGAGCACTTGGCCTACACGGTTTACAACCTCCTGCTGGGGGTAGGAAAGGGAAATGGTCACAAAATCTTATATCTGGTATGCATGAGAGAATATGCAGAAACATATCTCTGGTGTCCCTCATTGGTTGTGAGCGTGCAAGACAGATTACATTTTTTAATAGAACCTTCTGGACACCTGCGAGGATGTATGAATTGAACATGTGTGATTCAAGTCTATGCTGGGGGTGTACGCATACTGATGGGACGTTAGAACACATGATTTGGGATTGTACCAGGGTGAGAACATTCTGGAGTGAGGTGTGCACACTGATCAACCGGGTGTTAAGACTGGATCTTGCATTTGATTTTGAAACCATGATACTGGGGGATGACGGTTAGGACAGTTTTTCTTAAGTCCAACTAAGGGCTTAGTAAAACCATAAAATGGAGAGGGTACAAAACTCCACTCTTAGTATAAGGCTGTACCACCTGAGTATTTGGTAGCGTAGACCGAGCAGCTAGGCTTATCTTAGGAGGGAGAGAGGGCTGTAGAGAAGTACAAAGAACCTGTAGCATACAAATGGTTCAACAGAAACACTTACGTCCAGAAGTATTATAAAAAATAAAGGTTTATTATAAATACAAATAGGCAAAGGTAAATCTTGGTAGGTAAGTACTTTGTCATAGAATCATAAACACAATATAACAACCTAACACAATGCTGAAGGTACACAGACCAAAGCATAGACCTTGTTCAGAAACAGTATTTCTAGGCAAGTCAGACCTAATCATACACATTTAGAATAGAACGCACCTAGGGTGAACCACAAGTTACTTTTAGATTATTTACATTTATTCAAAGGTAGTAAACCCTGTATGTTATGTAGTGACACTCAGTTAAGGAATCACTTAGTAAACCAACCCTGCTACCAGGATACTTGTCTGAATAGTGAAACACAAATTCCTGGAACAGTATAAACCTATAACTACATTTAGAATAACTCAGCTATACCAGGTGAGTAGCTAAGGTTGGAATAAGCTATTACAATTGTTTTTTCAGATGTGTGGAACACAGATTAAGGTAAGCAATAACTCCAACTTATTTTAGGATGGCACAAGGCAGACCAACGTTAGTAAATCCCACAATACACTTATTAAGAATCGCACACAGCTATTCAAGCTATTCAAGGTGAGTAAAATCCAAAGTAGACTTATTCTAGACTGATGCGCATGAATACTCTTAGGTGGTTTTAGCTTTTGGACGGTGAAAGATTCCACGATACTGGCAGCAATCCATCTGGAAATGGATGCCTTAGACACCGGCCTGCCCTGGGGTTTACCGAAGGTCACAAACAGCTGGGAAGAGCTCCGAAGCTCGGCAGTCCTGTCCAGGTAGAATTTAAGAGCTCTTCGGACATGCAGGCAGTGTAGAACCCTTTCCGCCTCCGAGGCAGGGTTCGGAAAAAAAGACCGGAAGGGAAAATCGACTGATTCAGATGGAATTCGGTCACTACCTTTGGTAGGAAAGCTGGGTTCGTCCGAAGGACTACCTTGTCCTTGTGAAAAACCAAGAACGGATGCTCCACTGACAATGCCTGGAGCTCACTCACTCTCCTCGCTGACGTAACGGCGACCAGAAAGGACACTTTCCAGGACACGTACTTGAGGTCAAACTTAGCCATTGGCTCGAAAGGTTTATAGCACAGCGCCGTCAGGACTACGTTTTAAGTCCAGGGCGGGTGCAGAGTACGAACCGGAGGGTAGATGCATGTCAAACCAGCAAAATGTCTCTTCACCACCGGGTTAGTTAACGAATAAGAACACCGGTCTGTAGAGAGGTAGGCGGAAATCGCTGAGAGATAAGTCCTGCAGGACAAGACATGAACTCCTGACTCTGCTAGGGAGGAGACAAAGGACAGCACCGTGTCAATCGTCGCCACCCTCGGGTCCAATTCTTTCTTCAAGCACCAATGACAGAACCTGAGCCATTTACTCTTGTATTGGGATCTGGTCGAGGGTTTCCTGGCTGCCTAGATAATGCGCATGTTATCCGCAGACAAACCCAAAGGCTCTAGCGCCGTGAACTCAGGCACCATGCCGCCAAGTTGAGCGATTGTGTGGAGGGGTGCCACATCTGCTGTTCCCCTTGGTGAAGAAGATCGGGAGTTACTGGTAACCCGATCGCCGGACACGCCGACAGGTGTTGAAGTTCTGAGAACCAAAACCTGGCCGGCCACCACGGAGCTATCAGTAGAAGAGAACAGTTGACAGAACTTTTCAACTTCCAAATTGCTCGAGGAAGAGGCGGGAAGGCGTAAGCTCTCATGTTGTGCCATGGGATCTCGAGTGCGTCCCCCAGAGAGGAGGCTCCCAGCCCCCCTCTGGAGGCGTACTGAGGAAGCTTCTTGTTCATCGCAGTGGCGAAGAGGTCCACCTCCGGTGTGCCCCATGCGAGAAAATCCATGATAGGATCTCCGCCTTCAACTCCCACTCGTAGCTGACCACTGTCCGTCGGCTGAGGGCATCCGCGGTGACATTCAGCCGGTCCGGGATGTGCACTGCAAGCAGCCAGACCCCATGAAGCACGGCCCACTCCCAAATCTGAATGGCCAGATCCACGAGAGGGGGAGACTTCGTTCCCCCCTGCTTGTTTATGTAGTACATTGACACCACATTGTCCGTTCTTATGCGGACCACCTTGTTGACAATGAGAGGTCTGAACGCCTTGAGCGCCAGAAAAATAGCCAGAAGCTCCAATTGATTTATGTGCAGGAGCTTGTCCTGAGGTGACCAGAGGTCCGAGACCTGAAGAAGATCTAACGTCGCACCCCATCCGAAAAGGGAGGAGTCTGTAGTGATCGTCACCATGGGGCTTGGGTCCTGGAACCCGACACCCACTGACAGGTTGCTGAGAGAAGACCACCAGTCCAGGTCCACTCTCATGGAATCCGGAATCATTATCCGTTTGGAATCCGGGTCCACAGCCTGACGCCAGGAACTCCGAAGAGCCATCTGGGTCCGCCTCATTTTGAGACTAGCAAGAGGAAGAGCCAGCACACACGAGGCCATGAGACCCAGAAGCCTCTGGAACCACCAGGCCGACATGCTGTCCGACTGCGTAAACATCTGACACGTGGCCAACAGATACGCCATTCTGTCCCCGGTCAGATACACATGGCAGTCTATCGTGTTCCAACGAAAACCCAGGAAAGTCAGGTCCTGTGAGACCGTCATGGAGGATTTCCGCCAGTTCACCGACAGCCCAAGATGGAACAGGAGCTGAAGGAGAGATTGGAGGTTGCCCGCTGCTGCAAACGGGCAAGGGATGCGTAGGAGCCAGTCATCCAAATAGGGATACACATGGATACTCTGGAGACGAAGATGGGCCGCAATCACCGACATCTTCGTGAAGACACGCGGCGCCGAACTGAGGCCAAAAGGAAGCACCCGAAACTGTAAGTGCTCCTCTCCCAGATAGAAACAGAGATATCTCCTGTGTGGGTTCCAAATCAGGACATGCATTTACGCATCCTGAAGATCCACCACGCCGAGCCAATCGCCCGCCTGCAAAGAGGAGCGAATTTGGCCAGGCGTGATCATCTTGAATTTCTCTTGGGGTAGGGAAAGATTGAACTGGGAAAGGTCTAGGATGGTGCGCAGGCCAGCCTGGTTGGGTTTGGGCACCGTAAACAGCCGGGAGTAGAAGCCCTCCCCTAGATCCCCAAGAAGGACGGGTTCCACAGCTCTGAGGAGCAGAAGTTTCTGAACCTCGGCCTTGAGGGAGGGTGAGCCCGACAGCTGAAAAGGAGGGTTGAGGGGTGGGGTAGGGGATAAAGGTAAGCGGAAGCCCGCTCAAGCGACTGCCGAGACCCATCTGTCTTCTGTGATGGTCTGCCATGCCTCCCAATGAGACGCAATGCGTCCTCCCACCGGGGTCTCGTGCGAGCACGGAAAACCCTCATTTGGCAGGTTTATCGGTGGCAGTGCCACCTGAACCTGATGAGGAGGCTGAGGAGCGGGAGAAGTACCGCATACGCTGTTGTCTATGGCGGTTATTCCCCGCAGGAGTATCCACTCTGCCATTTTTGCAGTCGAGGTAGCTCCTAAAACCAGAGGAAGGTCGACCTTGCGACAACGGCCTTTGAGTCTTGAAAGGAAGTTTAACCAGAACAGAAAGATTTAGCCGTCTGAGTGCTGTCTTTGGTTTTGGTGAGCTCTGCATCAGTAGAAAAGTGAAAAAGCTCCTTACCATCAAATGGAAGGTCCAGGACCTTGTCTTGCACCTCCTTCGAGAACTTAGTGGCATGCAGCCATGCTTGCCGCGAGGTATCAACCCCTAACATCAGACCCCGAGCCGAGGTGTCTACGTGATGGGCCGCAGCCTCCAGGAGATCCTGGGCCAAGACTCTGGCATCGGAAAGGCCTCCTCTGAAATCCTCCAGCTTCTCGACCGGGATATGCTCCTCAAACTCCGACAGACCTCTCCATATCCGCATGTTAGCTCCCGCCAAAATCAATTCTGCATTGGCCTGCCTGAGCTGCAAGGCCGAATTGGCAAAGATTTTCCTCCCTAAGGAGTCCAGGAGCTTGTTCTCCTTCCCCAGGACCCGAGTCGCCGTCGCGGAGGAGGAAGCTGCAGGTCTGGATTGCAACGTGGCTGCAGCCACCACGAGGCTCATCTGAGGGGAGCTGCGGCACGTGAGGAAGTGAGGCAGGAGTCCCCGTCGATGGATCAGGGGTCTTAATTTTAGCCTTAACGTAAGGAACCTCGGCAGAGCCGGTACTATGAGGCCTGGGATGTTTCTGCGACATACCAACGCCAACTGAGCCTTCGAAGGAAGAGCCTCGGCACTGCCGGTAAAAGAAGAAACCTTCTTCTTTGCCCCCTCAACAGATCTGGTGTCACCACAAGAGCGGGAACGGTGCGCTGTCACCGACAGGGCCTTGCCCGGCCCCTCAGAACTGTTGGTAGCCTTAGCCTCTGTACGAGGAACCTCGGACCTAGGCCCGGTAGAAGACTTATCGGCACGGGCCTCGAACATGCGTTCGGTAACCTCAAGCCCAGCCAAGACCTCAGGGCGTACCCCGGTTTTGTTTTTGAGGAAAGCCGAAAGAACGGCCTCAGAGCAAGCTCCGGTACCCCACGACTCAGTGGAACTGGGTCTACACACAGCCCCCACAGGAGGGGCCTCGGAGTGTACTCGGGTGAACACAGGCCCCTTACGGAGACCCTCGGAGAAAACTCTGTAGAATTATTAGGCCCGACAGGCACCTCAGGGCGAACCCCGGTAACAGACGATCGACGCCCCTCCCGGCTCGAGAGGAACCCGGGAAGGTATCCCCTGGTCGGGGTTCTCTGAAAATCAAAGAACTTACCGGGCATTTTTTCTTCTCGTCAATGAATGCCTGATAATGCGAAGGAGGAGTCCATCCGAACACCTCCTCCCACCGCTCCAAACGACGTTGAAGAGCCCGGACCGAAAGGGAGTCACAGTAAAAACAGGAGTCCCAACGGTGTTCCGGACGCAAACACTCTAAACAAAGAGGATGGGGATCCGCCCTCGCGAAGCGACGGTGACACGATGAAAAGTCTGGAAAATCTAGTTGAAAAGACACAGACAGACTAGTAAACGAACGCTAGCGAGAGCCAGAGAGGGGAAAAACAGAAGAAAAAATTCCGAGGATGCAAGTGCGTCCGGCCCCGATCGTGCGGAGAAAAGGACTGATGGGCGATGCGGAGCCAAGGTGTGCGGGGTTACGGCCGCGTGCCGGGCCCCATGCAGGAAAGAGAGGAGGGACACATTTTTGAAAAAAATGTGGATGCTTTTTACAAAGTGCTCCGGTCCCGTCCCACAGGACGGAGAGATGTCCCATAAGTATGGAGGAAAGGGGACGGGACGTAGGAGTATGGCAAACACATTCAAAGGATAGTAATAACTTTTGTAACTGTTCCCTTTTTCAGAGGGCCAGTTACCAAACCAATTCTTTAACAAGTAAGTACTTTTAAACACTTATTACATTTCTTAGGCAAAAGGCCCAAACCTTAGTCTTTCCCTATTCTTGAAGCTTGAGTGTTCTCAGTGGCAGGAGGGGGTCACTAGTACTCTAGTGTCCAGCAGACATGTCAGGATAGGCACATATGTATGGAAGGTCAGAGTTCCAGTGGAAGTCTCTTTAAAACAAGTAAGTAGTTCACTTTAGAGTTAGTTAGGGCTCAGGGGCTTCAAAAAAGACACCCTAGGAGGATTCCAGCAGTGTGCATGGGTGAATAGGATGAGAGGATTCTCAAACACATAAAACAACTCAAAAAGCTACCCAGGAATCACACAAGGCTTAAGGTCTTAAGGTAAGTAATACCACAGCCACCACAGTACAGAAGAAGAGTTTGCAGCAGGACGTCTTCAAGATCTGCAGCCAAAAAAAACCTTCAGTTGTGAAGAAAGAAGACAGTTAGGTCTGAGGAATTTAGGGGTTGATAGTATTCTTAGGGTGGCTAGGGGAATTGATTTACAAGACCAAGCCATGTATGAAACAAAAGATACTGCCAAAGGATTGTTGAGGGATATACTGCAAAACCCAAGTGGTCAAGAGGAACAATCGAAAGTATTACAAATACAAAGTTTATGGGGGCAAAGCATCCCTTTGGGCCTTAATCGGGGTAATATCCTGAACATTTTTTCTGAAATTCCTGCCTTGGCTCTTGTGATCTGAATAGGATACAATTCCCGGATAGAGATAGATGGGATATAAGTAATATCTTCTTCAACTCTCGGGTGGTATTGAACTTAGGTATGGGAGAAATAGATGCCTTACGTGAGTTAGGATTTTAACTAAAGGTTGTGAAGGTTGAACAGAAGTCCATTGAGGGGTATCAGGGCTCTAATCACAACAAGAACCTGAAGGTGGTCTTTCGCCCGGAAAGAAATAATAAGAAATACGGGAGGCAGGCTGCAAGGGGACAATATAAAGAGATCTAAGATTGGGCCCAAATTATCTCTTGGAATACTAGAGAAAACACATTTGTTTACAAAACCTGATATTGTCTCGATGCTGAAAGAAAATAATTGTATTTTCTTGCAAGAGACATCTGTTGATGGCTTTGAGATATTTTCACAATTGGCCAAGCAGAGTAAGCGAGGCAGACCTTCTGCTGGTTTAATTATTGCACTCAAGAATACTCTGAGTCTATCGGCTATTGTAGTCACAAGTCTTCCGTTTGGGACACTCGCAGTAAAAGTATCCTCCATAGTGGGTCTAGTAAACATCCTTCTGATTAATATATATAGGCACACAGGGATAGCACTATTGGGAGAATTCCTGGAGGTAATCACTTCTCTAGTTCAGGATTGGCAATGTTCTGTCCCGTACGGTAAAGTGATCGTAGCAGGACATTTTATTTCAGAATGTCGTATCCCCTATGATGGGGACTTTTTAGACTTGGGTGATTAAATGCTGAGTGGTTTAGAGAGGGGTCAGAAATCTCAATGGGGTAAGGAACAAGTTACTTACCTGTGACTGTTGTTTTCCAGCATGGGTCTGGCATGGATTCACATGCTCATGAATATTCCCAGTCAGGCGGGCAATCCTCGGTAAAAGAAAAAACTGTTTCAGTTTCGTTTCTAAACTGTCTTTTTTCCGATAAACCAATCACTGAGCTCTGGGTCATACTACCCCCAGCCAAAAACTGCCCTCTACCCAAGTCCCTCCTCTGGCAGCAATCTTCAGATTTGGTAGCACGTAAAGTGGCAGTAGGACCAAGAGAAGACCCGCAGAGGGGCAGGGGGGAGGGTTCGGATGTGAATACATGCCAGACCCATGATGGAGAATAACAGTTACTGGTAAGTAACTTGTTCCTTCTCCTGCATGGGATCTGGCATGGATTCACATGCTCATGAATAAAGAATACACAGCAGTACCTAATTACACTACCCCGGGAGGTAGCAAGGCTCAACAGAAGCAATCACTTACCTCCTCACCAGGCTCACCTTCAAGTGAACAGGTTGTGCAGCATTGCTTGGCCGACTCTGGACTCCTCCATGGAATCCCCGTCGACGCAGTAGAATTTCGTGAAGGTGTGCATTGACCTCCACCTACCAGCCCTGTAAAATGTCCAGAAGCAGGGGCACACCAAACGGGAACGCCGTCGTAGCAGCGACTGCTCTGGTAGAATGAGCTCTCGGACAGCCAAGCAACGGTTGGTTTGCCAGCAGGTGACAATGAGTAATGCAGCCGGAGAGCCATCTGGAAAAGGAAGCCTTGGACAGGGCCGTCCCATCGCTCACAGGACCAAAGTTCACAAAAGCTGAGAAGTTTTCCGGAAACTCTTCGTGCGGGCCACATAAAACCTAAGTGCTCGAGCCACATCCAGCGAGTGCAAAGTCCTTTTCAGCCAGCAACAAAGGCATCTGAAAAAACACAGGTTACACCAAGGACTCGTTGAGATGAAATTCTGACGGAACCTTGGGCACGAAGGAGGGGTGCGTCCGCAGCATCACCCTCGTCTTGTGGAAAGTCAAGTAAGGCCGCTTGCAGGACAGGGCCTGGATCTCACCTACTCTTCTTGCATAGGTGATGGCTACGAGGAAAGCCGTCTTCCACTACAGAAACTTAAGCCGAGCTTAATGCATAGGTTCGAATGGAGCCCCCTTGAGCCTAGTTAGCACCACGTTGAGTTACCACGCCGGGGCCGGAGCCTTTACCGGCGGGAATGAACGGAACAGTCCCTTGATGAATTCTTTGACTAGATGGTGCAACCACAGCGAAGACCGTTCCAGAGACCTGGTATAGCGGGAGATAGCCGCCAGAAGTACCTTGATGGAGGCATGCGCCACCCCCGATTTAACCAATGACGGTAAAAACGGAAGTTCTTGAGGGGACGTGACGCTCAAAGGGTTCTTCTTCGGAGACTGGCAATATGTTGCAAAACACTTCCATTTCTGTCTGTAGCACTTCCAAGTCGACGACGCCCCTGGCCTTGGCGAGTACCTCCCTGCAGTCCGCCGGAAGCTCGTAACCATCGAACTCTAATGCTGCAGGAGACAGGCCTTCAGGTTCAGCAATCCTGGGTCATGGTGCAGAATTACGCCTCCTTCCAAGGCGAGGAGGGTCCGCGACCACTAGCAGCTTCACTGCAGGGGATGTTGACATGCTGCGAATGTCTGGGTACCAGATCTGCCTCGGGCACGCTGGTGAGACGAGGATCATACTGCACCGGTACCGTCTGAGTTGACTGATGACTCTAAGAAGCAGTGGCAATGGGGGAACCTGTTGGCGAACCACCGGCACTTGGCGTTTGTCGCAGTCGCAAACATATCGATCTGGGGACTGCCCCATTTGAGGAAAAGGTTGTCCAATTGATCCTGCCGAAACTTGTGGAAAGGATGCAGCTCCCTGATGAGAGTCGGCAACAGTGTTCTTTACTCCTGCCAGGTGAAATGGAATAAGAAACATCCCCTGGGCGACGACCCAGTGCCACAAGTCCTGCGCCTCTTTGGAGAGCGCTCGGGATGTGGTGTCCCCCTGCTTCCCGATATAAAACATTGTGGTGGTATTGTCCGTGAAGACCGTTACCACTTTGCCCTTGAGGGATGGTAGAAATGACCTGAAGGCCCAAAACACTGCCTGCAGTTTCAGGATGTTTATGTGTAGCGTCTTCTCTTCCAGCAGTCATAGACCTCTGGCGTGAAGACGTCGGTGTGGGCACCCCATCCTTCCAGGGAAGCATCCGTTGTGACCGTCTCCTGGTATGGGGGCTCTGGAAGTCCATGCCTCCGGCGATGTTGGAGCGCACGCCCCAGCACCTTATCACTCGACGGAACTCCTCGTCGAGTGCGATTTTGTCCTTGAAGCCTCCAGACACCTGGACTTAACGGACGTTGAGGAATTCCTGTAGTGGCCACATGCGTAATCTGCAGAGCCGAATCAGGTATATCCATGTCGGTGGGCAGTCATAATTTCGAAAAAGAAATGTCGAAAAAACAAATGTCGAAAAATGTCGAAAAAAAAAATGTCGACTTTCTTTTTTTTTTAATTATATATTTACTTAAGGGTTTCGGGAGTTAAAAAAAAGGGAAAAATTAAAAAAAAAATGCATTGAAAAAAAAAGTCGACATTTTTTTTCAACATTTTTTTTTCGAAATTTTGACTTTCGACATTTTTGTTGTCGAAATCATCACTATGAACCGACGTCATCTTGCCAAGCAGCGACTTGCTGGTCCTCACCGTGGCGACACTCGGTGCTAACAGCCGTTGCACCTGGCTGAAAATGGCCGCTATCCTCTGCTCCGACGGGGACGCCAGGCAGGACACAGTGTAGAGCCTGGATCCCAGGAACAGCGTGTCCTGCGATGGAGTCAAGCAGGACTTTGCAGAATTCACTGAGAAACCCAGGTCCGTCAGCAGCCAGACGGTCCTTGCCGTGTGAAGAACGGTGATGTCCCTTGACTTGGCCCGGATGAGCCAGTCAGCCAGGTACACATGGATCCCTTGCAGTCACAGATGGGCCGCCACAGGAGCCAGGCACTTGGTGAAGACTCTGGGCACCGACTTCGGTCCGAAGGGGAGAGCCATAAACTGGTAATGCTTCCCTTGAACGACGAATCGCAGAAACTTGTGATGTGCTTTGTGTATGGGGACATGGACTTCCATACTTATGTGTCCTCTAGATCGAACGACGACAGACAGTTCCCCCTCCTCCAGCTGTCCGAGCACATGCCGCAGCGTGACCATCCTGAACTTCTGCGACTTTATGTACTTGTTGAGCCGTCGTAGGTCGAGAATGGGCCTCCAGCCCCAGTCTTCTTTCTTACTAGAAAGTACCTTTAGTAAACTCCGGAGCTCCGGAGTTGCTTTGGAACCAGCTCCATCGGCCCTTTTTTTAACATGGCCTGAACTTCCAGCATCAGCTGTGGGATGTGTTGTTCCTGTCCGGCCACCAGTGGTGTTAGCGGACACTTCAGTTGAAACTCTAAAGTGTATCCATGGGCGAGAGCGTCCAGCACCCTTCGATCGGTTGAGAATTGGTCTCCCACATGCTGACGAAGTTTGTCAGCCGGCCTCCCACTGGGTCCACGGGTGGGGGCCAACGTCTTGGCCAGTTAGGTCCTGCTTGGCAGTCGGCGCACTGTCCTGGGAGCCATGACGGCGGCCACCTACGAAGGCCTTGGAGTGACCCCTGTTGGCTTCATGGGTCAAGGAACGGGAGGGTTGGCAGTAAGAGGATGAGCCCCCGCCGAAACCCTTCGAAGACCTGCTAGACTTCCTTCCTGAGGAACGAAAGGACGGCCGGTGTTGTTGTATGGTGCCCAAGGCACGGGCCATCTCTGTGTCGGTCTTGATGGCCTGGAGGGATTAATCGACAGCCTTCCTTAACAGGTTGTCTCAGTCGAACGGCATGTCCAGAACCCTCGTCTGGACCTCCTGTCTAAATTTGGTGGCCTTGAGCCAGCCACGGCGGCGGAGGCTAATCCCATTTCCCATCTGGTGGAAGCCCCTGTCCGCAATGTCCCGGGCCACCGTGATAGTGTGGTCCGGTGCCACCTTGCCTCCAAATCCTCGACCCGTTTGTCATCGGGGAAGAAATCCAGGAGTGGAGCCATCTTGTACCAAAGCTCCCGGTCGTATCTGGACACGATCGCTAAGGCATTGGCCGCCTTGACCATCGTCACTGCTGAGTAGATTACCTTTTTACCCATGGAAAGCAATTTCTTCCCCTCGTTGTCCGCAGGTGCAGATGAAGAAGACAGCAAACTCAACTACTTTTTCCTGGCGGCCGTCGAGATCACGGAGTCCGGCGACGGCTGAGACCATAGACACTTGTGTGCAGACTCTGGCACCCAGTACTTCTTTTCAAGCCGGTCTCTTTGCTGGAGCTCAGGCAGGGTTCCTCAACAGAGCCAGCCCTTCATCCCAGATGTCGTCCAGGAGTGGGACCGACAGGATGGTCTTCCTCTTTGCCTCCTGGCACAGGTAAAGGAAGCCCTCCTTTTTCTTTCCTGGGGTGAGCTGGAAAAGCTCAGACGCACGGACGATCATGGAATGAAAGGATCCCACTTCATCCGGTGGAGAAGCTCTCAGCGGCAGTGATGCAGGATCTCCCATCCCTGTGTCGTCGTCCGTCGTCGCCGTGTCCGTTCCCGTCCCCCTATGGAGGTGGGGCCAGCGACGGTTGGAATGGAGGTGTAGGATGCCTCCTCCTCTTCTTTTCCAGTGGTTGCCCCGGTGTCAACGGGGTCGCCGCTGGCGGCGTGGAAGGCAACCTCCTCTGAATCTCTGATACCAGCGTGTGGAGGGTCGAGAGGCTGTCCTGCGATATGTCTCTCAGAGGCACCTGGGGACAGGGTCGCTGGGCCCAGGGCCCATGTCGTCATCCCAGTCAATGGTGTTGTCGTCGTCGCCGCCTCTGGCAGGCGCCTCTCTGATGTTCCCATCGTCGTCATCGCCACCACCCTGGATGGGTCGGACGAGGAAATGTCTGTGCCTTGATTTTCTTCTCCGCTAGTCCCCCTACGCCCCCCGTCTCGTTCTTCGGGTCCTGAGGGGTCGGTCTCAGGCTAAGGTCCGGCATCCTCTTCACCAGAGTCTTTTCTACCGGCTTGGACAAAGCCTCCCTTCGAAGGAAGGGCCACTCTGGCTGCCACCGGGGCACCCTGTACTGGGTCAGCCCCTTTTGCCTTCGAAAGGGAGGCCACCACCAACTCGATTGAGGACGACTAGTTGGCCTGGATCACCTGGGCTTTCACGGGCAGGTCGGACACCTTTTCCTGCTTGGCCTTCTCCTTCACGGGCAGGACAGACACCTGGTCCTGCTTGACCTGCTCCAGAGTCTCCTGCCGCTTCCCGGGGGTAGCTGACTTACTCTTGGACGAAGAGCTGGAGCGGTGGCTGGAGATCGAGGCAGACGGAGACGACTAACATCCACTCGATGCTTCCTGTCCTTCCACTGGACTCTTTCATGACCTCTGTGACTTTCTCTCACTATCTATTCTCCCCTTTGGCCCAATTCACTCTGCAGGGCACACACTGGATGTTCTGATCTCTTCAGACCTTCCCCTATCGACCCTTCTCACCACTCCTCTCTCCTGGAGTGATCAGTTTCTCCTTTCCTCCCATCTCACCCCATCTACCCCTCGGCCCAAGCCAACTTCAGCACTGCTACCTACCTTCTCGGTTATCCGACCCATGAAGCGTGTATCAGTTGATGCTTTCGCCGCCACTTTCTCACCCCCCTCCTCCCCATTTGGCAGACTCGCACCCTGAAACAGCCCTTTCCATGCTCCAATCTGCAATATCTGATACTCTATGTTTTTGCCCCTGTCATGAGGATCCGCTTGAAGCCCAGAGCCAAGTGCAGCTCTTGGTATGACTCAGACCTCGTCACACTTAAACACAAGTGCAGGGTGGCTGAGAGGAAATGGCGTGCTTCCGGTACATCCTCTGACAAACTGGCCTGCCGCCTGCTTCAAAGGCAATACCGGATACCGGCTCTCTGTCTGCACCAAGAACAGAGCTCACATCCAAGCCCGCGTCTCTGCGGCATCTAACAACTCAGCCAAATCTGCAAGGAGCTGGCCGATCCTGCTGCAGTCTCTACCTCCCATGTCCCTTCCCAGGCCCTCTGCACGGCCCTGGCTTCTCATTTCATCTCTAAAACTCAGGACATCCTGTCCTCTCTCTCCCTCTCTTCATCTCCCTCTCCCCCCTCTACTCCCTGCTCTTCCTCTGGCCTTTCTTCAGCCACCTCTCCTCCCTCCTTCCTCCTTCCTTCCTCCTTCCTTCCTTCTCTGCCTTTCCCCTGTTCTCCTCAGATAAGGTTTCTAGACAGGTCCGATCTATGAAAGTCCAGTCAAAACAGGTTCACCCCTGTTCCTCCAAAACCATCAAGGAACACATTGACACCCTGGTTCCTGCTCTGGCTGATTTCTGCAACCACTTCTTCGCCACTGGAGTCTTCCTATCCCCCTTGAAGCAATCCCTTGTGCACACTTCTTAAGAAACCCGTCCTGCCCGGCTAACTATCGCCCAATCTCCATCACTCCTTTCCTGGGCAAACTCCTGGAAAGCTGGCCATCTCCCAGCTAAATCTTCATACTGAATCTGCCGGTTGTCTCCATGACCACCAGTCTGGCTTAAGAGCTGCCAGAAGCATGGAAACTGCTGTCCTGAACATCCGTGAAGACCTGCTCTCCAACCTCGATTCCAATACCCCCTGTGACCTCATCTTACTCTCTTCTGCCTTTGACACGGTCAACCATGCCATCCTGCTCAACCGCCTCCGTGATAACCTGGGTATCACCGATCAGGCCCTGGCATGGCTGACCACCTTCTCTGATAGACCCTCCCAGGTCCAACTTGGGTCCTTCCTCTCCTCTATCTCCATCTCCATCTCCATCTCTACCTGTGGTGTTCCCCAGGGGTCTAACCTCTCTCCATGGCTGTTCAACCAATACCTGGCACTTCTGGCCCACTGAATTGCCGCTCTCTGCCCCAACTTTCAGTGCTATGCGGATGACAACTCATTTTCAGGCTCCCCTCTACCACCTCTTCTCTTCCTCTCTGTGACGGTCTGTCTACTATCCAGGAGTGGTGTGCCGCCAATGATCTCTGCCTTAATGCCAGTATGATCGAGATTCTCCTCATCGGCACACCTGCCCCCTCCTTTGCTCTCACTCTCTGGCCGGCCTCCCTTGGCCCTCTTCCTGCTCCCACCTGTGAGGCTAAAAACCTTAGGGTCATCTTCGACTCCACACTTTCCTTCTCTCCTCACATCTCTGATGTCTCTAAGAAGTCATACTACCAGCTGCACCTCATCTGAGGTATTCTCTTCCTTTCCTCTTCTTCCTCCAGAAGCTCAATGTCTCCAGAACTCTGATTCTGTCCAGGCTGGACTACTGCAACAGGCCTCCTTCTAAATCTGCCTGCCTCTAGTCTCTGCCCTCTGCAACTCATCCAAAACAGGACTGCGAGTCTGGTCCTTGGCCTCAAGCCCAGGGATCATATCTCTCCAGGACTGAAATCTCTGCACTGGCTCCCAGTGGTGGCGAGGATTAAGTTCAAAACCCTCTGCATTGTCCACATGCCTTCGGGGGCCTGGGACCTCAATACCTCCAACCCTCTCTTCCAAAATATCTTCCTTCTTTGCTCATCCGCCTCCAACTCCCTCAGAATTAGTCGCTTCTCCAAGCAGCGAGTTGGTGGTAGATCTTTCTTCGGCTGGGGCTCCCTCTGGAACAGACTCCCTGCCATCTTCGGAAGCACCTCAAGACCTTCCTCTTTGCTTCTGCTTTCACTCCCCCTCTCTCCTGCTGATCTCCTGGCTGAATCTGAAACTGCACTGGTTACCTGGCACCCTCTGATCTCGGGCCCAGGTCCCCTCCCTGCCAGTTGCACACCTGCACTCCCTACCCACCCCCCCTGGCAACTTGGGGACTGTTTCTGTATCCCTACGGCCCCTACTAGCACTTGACAACACCTGATGTCTGCACTTAACCTGCACTTGCCACCAGCTGGCCGCACTTTTATATATGGTTTTTATTTTTCTGTTATCCTATGTACTGCACTGCCCCCCCCTTCCCACCCTCCCCTGCACAATCTCAATGTCACCTGGCCTAGTAGGATCGTTGTCTCTGTCTTCCCTCTGTTTCCCCTCCCTTGCCTCGTCGCGCCTTAAAACACTTGTGTATAGGCACGTTATAAATGCCATATATCAAGATGGCTAAACAACCTGGTTAGTAGGAGGCTTCTTTTCTAGGGGTGGTTTACAGGATGAGACTTCCCACTGATGGCTCAGTCACAAATGTCCTCAATAATAAGAGACGTTTCACCAGTCTTCATTTTGAATTGAAAAGCAACTTCGTGGACATGGATTAAGGGGGTAGGTACCCTTGTCTGGGATTTACCTCGCTGTGGGCACCCCCTACACTGGTCCAGGCATCCCTACCTCCCCACAACAGAAATCTAAGGCACAATACCCCCGATGTCAGGTTCTAAACTAATCTAAAGTAGTGCCTAAAGGCTGCAGCCTTCTCCAACTTTCTCCCTCAGGGTATTTCCTTAAGGGGTCCTCCTCAAGGTGTTTTAGACGTGCCAATCAAAAAGGTTAATCAGTTCTCATCTCCCTCTCTTTCTCACTTGCTACCTCCCTTTCTGTCTCTGCCTCTTCCTCCTCTCCTTCTAAACTCTCTACTAACACTCTTTCTTCTCCCCCACCCTTTGATCTGACTGGTCTCCACCTTCCCTCCTCCCTACCCTTTCCCCTCTCCCACTCATATCTAACCTACTTCTCTAGAACACCTTCCCTCCCCCTCTCCTCCTTCCACCATCCCCCTACTACTCATACCTTCCCTCTTCCACCACTCTTCGGTCTTACATGTTCTCCCTATTTCTCACTCCATCTTCATACATGCGGTACATGGGAGATTTCAACCCCCTTTTGGGCTTCGCCTTGTTCCCCTAGCGGAAAGAAAAATGTCCATGCTCGCCGTGTGGGTCTTACATGCCGGGTACGTTTTTCACAGTTCTTTTCCTCCATCATGGACATTGATGTTATGTCTGGGCGCTGATTGATCGCAGCAAGCACCAAACCTTCTCTGCAACTGCCCGGTGTCTTCTGGCCTTGGTATTTCTGATTGGGAAAGGAGAAGAAACTTGTCCAGAGGAGCGGCTGGAAGGCAATGTGATCGAGACAATGGTACCTATACTTTTACACTACAACACTCCCTTATGGGGGGGGCAGGAGGAGAGTCCACAAACTAGGGCCCCCCAACCCCCCCACCACACCTCTGGGTTATGGTCTGCTCTGGCAACTGCACTGGTAGGCTGACTACCCATGGTTGGGAGGGGTCCCCACTCCCCCTTGACAGAGGCAAGCCCCTGAGTCTTTCAGAACTAACGACCCCAAAAAAAAAGCCTTCCCAGAAGAGACCCTCATGTCAGAAGCATAAATAGACACGAGGAAGAATCCAGAAGGGTGAAGGAACTTAGCAAAGCAGGTTTGAGTGGCTCAAAGGACAAATGAAGGATGCCCACAAGCAGAAGACAGCCCCACAAAGAAGACTGTATGGGGCGACCAGACGGCCCTAAAAAGCAGATGAGGTAGGGTGCTTGGTTCTCAATGCCCTTTCCAGTGATAGACGTGGCCAGTGACAAGGGGACTACTCTCGGCAGTAGATCGCCTTAAGGCGGCTCCAACACGGAAGGCCTGACAAGGCACACAAGTGGAACCAGCAGGAGAGAGGAGGGCCAGGTTGGAGGAGGGCCAGGAGCCAAAAACCCAAACCAAAGTTCAGCCATGGATGCAGCATTTAGGCAGAATGGGCAGAACTGGTCCTAACATTGCAGCAGTTGTGGGAAACCCAACAGCATGTAAGTAAACCTGATTTACCCGAAAATCTACCCAAAAGACTTAAGGTATGGGGTTTCACCTTATACACCACCAGTCACAGGTGCGGAACTAAGCAAGCCCACCAATCACAATAGAGAGTTAGGGACCCCAAATCTGCCACTCAACACAGACTGCCGCCACAGGTTGTGATATGGACATCAAAAGGGCAGAAACCATTCTAAATTAGCAACACAAACAATATAGAGGTAAAATTACTGGGCTCACAAAGAGCACACGTGTAAAGAAAGCGTAAAGAAGGGCCATTTTGCGGCTATCCCATGGTTACTGTGCACAAAAAAAAGCCCCTTTAACAAAACGGCCCGAGAGTAGGCCTTAAGAAATACATTGGTACGCTCCCAATGGCTACCAAAAAGTTACATTGAGCTACCAATGTGGTAAACCAGCGTGCATCCCTGG
Source organism: Ambystoma mexicanum (assembly GCF_040938575.1). Lineage (NCBI taxonomy): Eukaryota > Metazoa > Chordata > Amphibia > Caudata > Ambystomatidae > Ambystoma > Ambystoma mexicanum. The sequence goes on along the minus strand of NC_090929.1, from coordinate 112,728,201 downwards.
TGAAGACAAAACTAAATAACAGTTGACAGTACCCTACCCTCAAACCATTGCAGTGTGATAAAATTACCCCATTGGGACAAATGGGGGGGGGTACTTCGGATGCAACCCTTGGACTAGAAGCGTTATGTGCAACTCAGGACCATAAACTCAGCCTAAGTGAAAAGGATTGCAATGGCACGGGCCTTCAGTAGAAGTCAATCCGACCATCATCAATAGGTCAGCTGCACAAAAATGAAAATAGGAAAAAGTATGAAGTAAAAGAAAGCATATAAATCAGACCTAGAAATAAAGTGGAAATATAGGGAGGGGACATCCGGGAACTCCAGTGTTCTAGTACATGAATTCTGGGAATTGTATTTGGTGTAGGTATTCTGGCGGGCTTGCAAGAGTGTACAACATGTATTCTGCAACTGGATGACACAGTGGACCAAGGCAGCAAGCTTTAAAATTGCGTTGTTGATTAACTGCAACAAGAAAAGTTCATGGATAACACCCATATCAGCTATTGATTGTAACTGGAATTGGTTATTTATAACGCGCTTAATACCCAGATGTTTCTAAGCGTCAAGACAGGATCAAACCTGTATTGCTTTGCATCATCTTGCTTCCAAGGCAAGCACATTGCCCCTGAGCTATCCTCCTGAGACTGATCAGCAACTTGTCCCCGTAAAAACAACCTAACATCTGCTTCCTTCAATAGAAATGGCACGTTTCAGTTATCTATAAAAGCAATAAACTTGGTAATTTCAACCCGGGTGCACAATCTTGACTAATAGATCAATGAGGCATTCTTTAGAACATATGTACGCCATTGTAAATATGGAATAGACAATGCCGCATGTCATCTTACTTTTTGCAAATCCAGAGACAGCTGCTGTATGAAGTCTTGGAGCTCCTGCTCTCGGTGCTCTAACTCCGTAATTTTCTTTTCTGCGCTTTCTTGTGTTGTTAGCAGTTCATCCCTGTTTGCAAAACAAAAGGACGCAGGACAGTCAAAATCTATGTAGATCATCGCTTGTTTCATAAAGCCCAGCTACTTTTCAGATTAAAAAGAATGGTGAAACTAGGGGATATATCATACAACAGATGTTTCCTCTAACCTTTTAAATGTCATAACCTTTTGCATCCCACCTTCCTCAATCACCTTTTGAGAGAAGCACGTGCATTACCAACTACTGCATCTAAAATAGTTACATATCAAAGGTTTTCCTTACACTTATACCGTCCTGGGTTTAATGGGAGTCACCAATTACTCTAGACTTATGACATGTGGAGGCATTTTTGTATAGCTATAAAAAAAAAGCTCGTCATTCAGTGCAAAAATCTACGATCATTAAAGTACAGATACGTCATCCAAGGAGAATCCCCAATCACTTTTACTGAGAACTTGTTATTGTTAGGTAAGAACTTGTAGAGTCCAACTGGTGTGGGAATTTACAAGACTTATCTGCTTGGTATTAGTGACCCAACCTTTAGCATAGGCCTGTACTACGCAAGTTGGTAGAGTGGCTGAGCAGCCAGGCTCATCTTAGAAGGGGTACTGTGAGCTGTAGAGCAGTACAATAAATCAGTAAATACAATTATTTAAGTAAACACTTATGCCCTTAAAAGTTATATTAAAATGATTTATTTATATATATAAACAAAGCGAAAGAATCACACTAGATATGCAGCAACTACTAGTAACATCAAGTAAAATTTCAGAATCAAGTTATTCAAGCAACAATAATGCAGGTGAGTGAATTCTTTTTGTACTAAAACATTTCCAGCACACAGTGTGACATCAATCAAGGTCAGTAGTAACACTATAGCCCTGCAACAATGGTATTTACTCCCAGAGGGATGTAGGAGGTCTTTTCCCCAGCAAATAAGAGTGTCAAACAATTAAAACCTTTATAGGGGATAAGCATTGCCAAAGCCAGTAGGGTTCAGAAGGAATACCTTTAGGGAGCCAGGACAGCCAAAGTCAATATGACAGTTCTAGTTGATGCAATCATCTTAGAAAAAGTTAGGTGAACAGTCAATAGTTCTTTGAAGAAAAATCTAGGAGCTCAAGAGAGCCTACCTGATGTGTACAAGCTGTTAGGCCTGCACAAGTGAATTGAAGTAATTCAAAAGGATAGAAAGAAGCACTCACCAAGCTAGGAAGCACTAGTGGTTAAACTCAAAGCCCACAGTACCTTAGAATTGAAGCAGATGTTCCAGCTGATTTCCTTCTTGATGCAGTCTCTTATTCCTGGAACTTGGGCGTGGTGATGAAAGGACGGACGTCTGGTGGGATTCTGCAGCAGCACTCTCGAGAGGTACTCTACAGCAATGGAGCCCACTCATTTCAGCGGCTCTTTGTGGTTTTGGTGCCTTTTTCTCAGCGCCAAAGAAGAACGAATATCCATGGTTGGAATTTCCTCGTTTCCTCAGTCCTGAACTCTGGTGAGGGGACTCTGGAAGAAGATTCCTTCCTTCTGTAGACTCACACGGATGGCTGTGAAGTTTCAGCCAAATTCATCCTTTGTAAGACGTTGCATTCGTCGATGGTCCAGGTCCCCCAGGAAATGGGAAATTCCTGGCCAGGAAGGTCGCGACACAGGGGTTGGCCCAGAATTAAGCAGGTCTTGAGGCGAGTTGGTCCCACCACCCTAAGGAAGGAAGTCTTCCTTGGCTGAGCTTCCCTGACGATGCGAAAACGGAGTCAGCACAGCTGCAAGGCTTCCCCGTTGTTTTCGCGGTCCCGGAAGGTGCTGCTGGGTTCTCTCCGAGTCGTCCTCTTCAGATTTGATGTTCCAATGGTCCCATTTATTCACAGCACTAAGCTGTCAATCACCCAGGGGAGGGGGGGTCGTCCTCTAAGACAAGCCACCCTGATAAATTGGAACTGGTTTTGGCCAGGCATGCCTACAAAATAATGTCAGTGAAGTTACGGGCTCCTCCCGCACTTCCTGCCTTCCCATACACACTGGAGCCTGCCAAAGGCAAAACACACAAAGAACCCAAACTTGATCTAAGCAGAGTAAAAGCCCAGAAGGCACGAACAAATGAGAAATGGTGAAAAAAGAAGACAAGGGCCATTTTGGTAAAATGGTCACCTTTGGGTGCTGTACTGCAGCTGAGAAATCAGCCTGCAGATACATTGGACAAAAGGTAGTAAAAAGAAACCACTGCCACCAGCCATTCAAGTTAGTGTAACAACATGTTACATGAGAAGTGGGATAAGGAGTTACTATGTAACTCCCCAGCACTCCACATAAGTTGGTGTGTGCTGGACCCACAAAGAAAAAAGCTAAGACAGACGAATGTTGTCCTACTATTCTTGGGAACTACAATTCACACAAGAAAAAGTATTGAAACATTTAGGGGAGTCCAAGGGACTCCTCAGTGGCACTGCACAAAAGGTGCTGTGTGTCACTATATACAATTCAGATGCCTAAGGTGTTTACCAGACTACATTAAAACATAAGTAACAAATCTTTGTCGGAGGAAAAGGCATGAGTGGATGGCAAAAAGGCCCACTCACTCAGGAGGCTAAAATCAAATAGGTCCCAGATACCAGCAAAGGGCTGGGGGTGTCCAAGGTTAAATGGAATTAGCACAGAAACTGAACATTCTCCCTAGCACATCACCCCCAATCAGAGCCCCTCGTTAACGGCTCTTGACATATTTCAAAATAAGAAGAAAGTAAGAAGCTACACAGATAATCCAATGTGATAATTACTGTCTGGTCTATCCAGACTGCCACATGCCGACATGCTAGGACACTATCGACTCCTCTGCAATGAACTCTCTTTGTGGGTTCTATGTGATATTTTCAAATATTGAAAGCCTCACACCAAACAGTCAGATTTGCCCCGATTTGGTGTGGCCCTCAATATTCATCATGTATCACTTTTTGGGGGGGTTTCACCCCCCATACCTCCGATTTCACCCAATCTCCTGCCTTCTCACCTCAAACGGGTGATTTACCACCTGAGCCTCCCTTTGTTCCTTCACCCGCCCGTGACAAAATACATCACCCTAAACCCTGCTATCATCACAGACACAACAGACACAACAGACACACACACACATATATACTCACCAGCCCCTTCCGTTCCATGCCACAAATACTCCTCCTCGACCCACACTCAAAACACCCTTATACATAACTTATCCCCCACCCCAGCATGCTACATTCTCCCTCAACATACACACAGACACAAACAACACACACACACACATCCAATTCGGCCGTGTTTTCTAGTCTGGCTTTGGCCATCACTGTTAGGGAGAATTCTCGGTAAAGGCTAATTTCCCAAACCTAGTGAGTCCCCCAGCAGCTTTGCTGGATTTTTGGGGTTTATTTTTTTCTCCTGCTAAGAGTGAGACTCTTTTTCTCCCACTCTTAGACATGATCTGAGGTGTCCCTTTGACTTTGTATGTGTTTTATGGGCTATGGGGTCCTTTACCCCATAGAGCTTCATGTGTTTTGATATATGGGTGACAGCACCCTCCGTGCAGTAACCCAGGGGTGTCGTAGCGACCCCCCACCATAGACTCCATACCCTAGGACTGACTACTGTCTCCCAGGGCATGTAAAGTCACCATTGGCTTTACTAGTCTCAAATTGTGAACAGAACCAGTACAAACCATCATATTGTGGACGTACTGGTCGGGGCAATTTGATTGCCCCGGGGTCTGTTGTTCGAGGGGGCACTGTCCAGTTCCCCCCGACCTAGTTTTGGCTGGTGGCAGTGGATACTACTTTTTATATTCGACCGCGAATATATCCCTATGGGATTTTCCCATTGTTCGAGGCTACCACTTTTTAAAATAGCCGTGAATATACCGCCGGTTTATTAAATTAATATAAATTCACCGGTTGGTATTTTTCACCGAAACTTGGTTCCGAAATGGCGTTTGTGTTCGCTTCTGTGACTCCAACCCAAGTCGAGCCCTTTGTTCCACTTTTTGGCAGGCTTCTCCACAGAAGCCTCCAAAAGTGGTGCCACTCTGTCTGGGTACCACAGGGGGTGTGGGAGGGGTTTTAGGCACCCTGGACTGAGTTGCCTCGGCAACTCAATTCGCACTCTTGTGTGATTGGCCCAAGTGGTGAGCCGCCCGGTTCACCACTTAGCATGTTTGAATGACAGCTAGGCTGAATGAATGGGGGTTTTCTGAAAAAGTCGCCACAGGACCTAAAGAATCCGAGGAGGGAGAAGCCGAGCCGACCTGCAACGACGACACCATCGGTGGAGCCCTGCTGAACCGTCTCACCACTTTTCCCGACGACAGAGGCGATCTCCAGCCCGGAGAGTCTTCTTCCTTTGACTGGTGGGTATAACCAGTTTGCCTGTCTTTTCGCCTTCCTGGACCATCTCGTGGCCGCCTTGCCCGTGCCAAGCACCCCGGCAATCGGAATACCACGGTTTACCACTACTGCGAAGAAAAGGGTGGTACCTTGTAACCGGGAAACTCCACGGCTGGTTTCTTCCCTGGCAGTGCAACGACCTCCAGCTTTTCTCCAGGTCGAGACCTCCTCTTCCTCTGGACGAAACACTGACTTGCACCCGGTGCCAGGAACAACTGCCCCCGCTGGAGCGTTCTTCCCATTTTCAGGTACTGTGTCCCACCTGGCTTCCCTTGCGACAAATCGTTCGGGGTGACAGTAAATCCTCGACTTTCTAACCTGAGTTAGCCTGGGACCTGTTAACTAACTTTTCCTGACTTGATCTCAATCTTTTGTGAACTATTTACAAAGACTCTTTGGGCCTAACCCCACTGGGTGATCCTGGACACATTTCGCTTGCTCTGTCTAAGAGTGGGCCTGGCATTTAAACTTCCTTGCTCTCCAGTAGACTTTGCCTAACCTGCCTCACTGTGGTTCTTTGAAAAGTATTAAGATTTGTGTGTTTTCATAACTATGACTCCCCCCCCCCCTTTTTATATAACTTATTAGAGTGCCTTCTTAGGTTAAGCGCTCACCTCTGTCTGAAAATAAGTGGTGTTTCTCACTAAGACTTGTCTAATAAGAAATCAGGGTGGTATATATATAATAGTGACTGTGTGTTGAATTTACTTACCTCTTTTGTGCTAGTGTAATTTACAAGTGTGTGTTTAAATAAATAATTATATACTTTTACACCAAAGCTCTGGTCAGTGTTTGCTTGTGCTACTGTGTCTTTGTACCTATTGTGTATACTCTATATACTGCCTAACTCATCTTGAGAGAAGTCTGACTGCTCAGCCACAGCTACCAGGTAAATCTGGGTGGTACAGACTGCTACCAATTGGGTTTACTGCCAACCACCTGCAGTCCTAAATCTTTTGCAGTGGTCCCTAAGGGAACTGCAGAGGTTTCTGCCTAACAGTCACCCCCTGCGTGCACTCGTCTGCGGCAGGAGAATGACAATTCAATTTAGAAAGACTGCTCTGAGTGGTCTCAGAGCAGTCTTTCTAAATCTGCTTTTTTTCCAGATAAAAAAAAAGATTTTCACTCTGTACCCCATTTGTGGACTTGCAATCAGACCCATGTGTTTAGATCTTTCCAGCTTAGTGTTCTTCTCTGTTAGGGAGAATTCTCATTTCTGTGCGAATTCCCTTCAACCTTAGAGACTCCCAGCTATGTTGCTGGACTTTAGGAATTTTAAATGTTAACCCTGGAGTGAGTGTTTCTCCCTCATGTGTTTTGACTTGATTTGGATAATGTGTTTCCACTGTTTTTGGAGTGTGACAAACTCCATAGGCATTTATTTTTTGTATGGTGACACAAAGCACACCTTCAGTGCAGTGTCACAGAGAAATCCTTTAGATATCTCATAAGGTTTAAAAACCTTTTTTTTATGTGAACTACCGTTCTCAAGAATAGTAAAGTGAAATTGACCTTCCTTACCTTTTCTCTTTGTAGGTCCAGCACACGCCATCGTATGTGGAGTGCTGGGATGGGGGGGGAGAGTTACCTAGTAGCCACTTATCCTACATTCTCATGTAACATTTTTTATGTTACCCTCACTACTTTAAACGGCCGGTGGCAGTGGTTTAATTTTCCTACCATTGTGTTCTTCTACCGCAGGCTGAATCCTCAGCTGCAGTACAGCACCCATGGGTGACCATTGTGTCAAAATGGCCCCGGTCTTCTTTTTATGCCATTTTTTGTTTGTGAGGTCTTTCTTGGGTTTTACTCTGTGCGTTGAGCCAGGTTGGAGCCCTTTGTGCGTTTTGCCTTTGGCAGGCTTTAGCCCTGAAGCCCGCCTCTGGTTGCAGTGTGTCTGCAAAGGCAGGATGTGAGGGAGGTTCCTGAAACTCCCCTGTCCTTTGTCTCTAGGAGTGCCTGAATGCAACCAGTCCTGATTCGCTGGCTAGCTGTCCTTTCAGGACAGCCAACATGCTGTGTGATTGACAGCCTAGGCTGTATGAATGGGAGAAATCTGCTTAAAAGGAGAGGGTTCTGGGACTAGAAGCAGATTCGACCACTGGGAGAAAGACCCTAGGAAGAAACTGAACGAAGCTTGCTGCATCCTCCTGGAACTTTGAATTGCCTGGTGAAGCCCTGCTGCTGTGCTGAAACTCCTTTTTCAATTCAACAGACACTCCGGAAGGGACGACTTCTTCCCTTGGGTTAGTGGTACCAACTAACCCCGAGACGAACTCCACTGGACCATCTTCCCTGACTGTCTGTACTTTTTTGCTGCTGCAAGAGCCGAGAGCCAGGGGACGATCAATCCGTAGTCGAGTGCAACATCTGAAATCTGGCTACAAGCTCCAGTAGTCTCCTAAGGACCCTCCGGAAGCAGGACAACCAGAGCTCGAGTCCACTCAACAGAGTGCGGGACCTAAGGAGTGAAGGAAGCCCAACCGGTATCCGAGATTCATGACGATGCTGTTTGCTAAGTGCTGAAACCGATAAGTGCTGCTGACTCGAACAGAGCCCGTAGCTGCCAACGACCTGCTAACTACTGGCAGAGGAGCCCTACAGGCGTCCTCCCTCTTGTCCCCACAACTGAGGCTCAGGAACACGGGGTCTGCACCACTGTAACAGGACAGAATCCAGCTGGGCCGCTCTCATACAAACCAGAGGTACTGTTTACGCTTGGGATACTTACCTCATTGTCTTTTAGCTGTGCTTTTCTCAGTTGGGAATTGCATTGGCTTACCTTTAGAGTTGATTCCAACACTCCTTCCACAGGCTTTACAGCTTGTGACCGTACAAGTGATGTTATCTAACAAACTAACTTTGATCCCAAGAAGTTCATCAGCTCCATAGACTGTTCCAAATTGACTTTGGCTGTCCTGGCTCCCTGCAGACACTTCTAGCCCATTTACTTTGATATTTCTGTCTCTCATAGGTGGTAACTTGTTTTACACTGTTATTGCTGGGAAAGGCTTGTCTAGACTTCATTGGAAGGTTTAATTGTCCTCGCATATACTGAGAACCTTCCTTTCTTAACCCTTTCCTTTCTGCAACCACAGAATCTGAAAAGTATAACTAGTGTGATATATAAATGCCATTAGAGGTCTAATGGGAAGACAGATGGCGGGCCTGTTAACCTTAATAAATGCTCGGGCTGTATATGAGATAGTACGAAGTTATAACCCATCTCCCTACAGCCAACAAACCATTCTGCTAAAAACAGATAAGTTGGGCAGCAAAGGACAGCTTAGCCAGACCTACTTATCTATACTTAACATCTATTGGAATGATTCATATACCGATCCATCAGCCATGTTGGAAAGAAATGGCAGACGCAATTGACGTGGGTCTGGCATACGAAAACACTGCCACCATAATCTGCGGAGACTTCAACATGACTGCCTGTGAGAGATATCATACTTTTCCAGCGGAACAACTGACCTCAACCGGCATGAAAAATAAAACGAGACTCTGGAAGGATTTCGTGAAAAACCACGATCTTCACATGGCCAACAGCCACTTCGTACAAGACAACCAGTGTCACGCTACATGGAAGAGGGGCGGCAAGTCCTCAGTAATAGACTACGTTTTCGTCTCTCGAGAGATGACTCTGCTAATATGAGCACTGGAAGTGATGTCAACAGATAAAAGTGACCATTACAGGTTGAACTTTACCTGGTCTACTCATTCTCCCATCTGCGAGGCTGAACTGACATTCGGTGTGACAGCGAACACACAAGGAAACCGCCTGAGAATGACAGCAGCAAAAATTGACCAAGCTACAGAGAACTTGGCCAATCCAATCAATCTGTCTCAGACTGATCAGCCGGAAGCGATAGAGGACTACACTTGTCAGCTGATATGCTACAGGGCAAAGAAAAAACAAAACTCGGACATAGATAAGCAACTACACCAACATACCTACGATCCAATCCTCATACAGAAAGGTAAAGAAATTAGGAAAGCTATTCGAGCAACAAAATCCCCGTCACCCATGTCTCAACAGATCCAACAGAAACAGGTCAAATCTGTATACAGATCTTGGTGAAAAAACTATAAAGCCACCCTCATACAAATGAACACGGAGAGGATGCTGGCAGCATTTAAGGAGAAATCGTCTGCCGAAACGTGGTCACTCTTAAGAGCCCCTTTCAAAACGCAGCATTCCTTGAAAGCAACAGGAGTCACGGAAGCAGCTTGGCTAAAATTCTATCTAAAGCTCTATGAGGCTCCAAACAGTGACACCAAGGAAGAACGTAGAGCTCTAGGCAACTGGTCGTTATCATATGACCAAGATTCCTTAACGCTGATGATCGAAAGACTGAATTCGTCAAGAGCTCGGTGACCGGATGGGATTTCAAATCATATGTTGAAACTACATCCGGCCCTATGGGCTAGATTCCTGGACATGATGCTTCAAGAACTCTTGAAAAAACAGATGCACCCGAAATCTTGGAAGACCGCCAACATCATCCCAATTTTTAAAAAGGGGGGTAAGATCCGACCCGATTAGTCATGGGAAAACTATATGCATCCATACTGTTGAAAAGACTGACCCAATGGTTAAAAGCTAACGCCCTACAGGACAAATTCCAAGCCGGATTTGTAAAGGGCCTGGGGACAATACCCCCAACGTTTATCTTCTCTCTACTGAAAGCAAAAAAGTCTTGACGTCGAACATTAAAATCCATCTGGCATTTGTAGTCTTTTCTAAGGCTTTTGACAGCCTTGATAGACCATTGCTTTGGCATAAACTGAGGGTGAACAACTGCCCTAAAGAGCTGCTAGAACAAATAGGCCAATACTCAAATACCACCATCAGAGTACGGCTTACATCAGCAGGCCAACTGAGTGAAAACATCTAAACGCAACGAGGAGTAAAACAAGGATGTGCCTTAGCACCGGCACTATATAACTTCTACATCGCGGACTTCCACCAACATATGGCGGACATTCGATGCTTTCCACCAAAATTGGGTGCGACAGTTATAACTCCTATCCGCTGCGCTGATCACCTTGTCCTTTTAGACCTCACGGAAATAGGACTTCAACGGCAACTTGATGGTTTACAAAAGTAAGGAACACAGAACCATCTACAGATCAACACACAAAAAACAAAAATAATGACACTGAAGAGGCTGGGAAAAAGACCAAAGAATGATTTTAAATGGGGTTTAAACAACGAAGACATCCGGAGGACAAAGTCATTTATTTGCCTAGGAATAACGATCTCATGCAGCAAGGTTGAATCAGAAGCATTGTAGCAATTGGCCATAAAAGTCAGAACCCTAACGAGCCAGGCTCTGATTCTAAAAATAAAATACTCTAAATGTTCCCGGATTCCCTTCATTGAATTCTATTGAGGAAAGGTTGTGCCAACCCTAACCTACAGTTCCAAGGTGTTCATTAATTTACCATCCAAATGGTGGCCAAGATTGGAGGGTCGCTCCTGGAAAAAAGCATTAGGGTTCCCTTATATAATTCCGATTCAGCTAATAAGAAAATAATTAGGCCCACATTTGCTTGGGATGTTTGTACAATGGAAGAAACTTACCTTGTACGTAAAATGCTTGACAGACTATCAACACCGATGCTGAAGCCCTGAGACAGGAACTAATAAGCAGATCTAATCCCCTAACCATTACTTGGGCAAATGACTGTATTAGACTATTCAGAGTCTTTAGACTCCCCAACTGATGATCTCTCAACCTCGGAGATATCAGTGAAAAAGAAACTAAGAGCCAAAGACTGGATAACGAGATCTCACATTTACACCTCCATCAGGATCTGGCAGCTGAACCACGGAAAAGAGGAGTTCCTCAATCATACATAATTAAATGCCCTGACCCAGAGGTCAGGAGAACCTTTATGAGGATCCACTTCAATCCGTGCAAACCGGAGAGATCGTGGCAGTTCAAGCTACAACTAGCTCAAAAACCCACAAATGCCGATTCTCTTTGGAGGAAGGAGCTAAAGAATCACTTAAGCACCTCTTCACATTGTGATCCCACTTTACAGAGCAAAGGACAAGATTCTTCTGACAGTTCCTGACAGAATTCAGTACACTCACGCCAGTCTTATGGTGGAAACACATTTTAAAAGGCGCCAACATTTCTGAAGAAACCAATTACTTGACAACAAAGGTCAAATAGTAAAGAAACCGGTAAACGGCTTCACTGGATCAGAATCTTCTGTTTTGCTATAAACGTTTATTTTTAAATTAAATAGCAATACATACAATAAAAAATGCCATTACTGTCCTTATGATGGAAGTCACCTCAGGGTGTAGGAAATGTCTAAGAGGCATATCCAAAGATTATCCACTAACTTGTTCTGACTCTGAAAAGTATTTCTTTGTTACATGAATTGCCTTTTTAAAGACTGCTCATTTAAAAAATTTTAAATAAATAAATAACTATTTATAACTGAAACCTTGAGTGTAAGTGTTACTTGTATTGATGAATTTCATTGCTACAGCTCTACAGCGCACATGTACCCCTCTTGAGATAGGGCTGGCTGCTCATTCACACTACCAGCTTGTGTAGTACAGACCTATACCAATAGGTGGGTTACCGAATACCAAGCAGATAAATGTTGTGTAGTCTTACACAGTGTGACTGCATCACTTCTTACCTAATATTCCCTGTCTCACATGATGGAAGCGTGCACGTTTTCACTTTGTGTTGAAAACCCTTGTTCAAGAACCACAACTCAAATAAAGGTAACCACATGCAATCCCTAGGATGCCTCTCAAAGAACCAAGAAACCGAGCTGGGTACAATTGTCATAAACCTCACTTTTCCAGTTACACAATCTGGTAGGTAGGCAACGTGTGGCTTGCTAAATATTTTGTTGGTCTAAAAGTCCCATCAGCCATAGTCACTACAGTCAATGGTCAGGGTTCATGGGAGTCAAAAACAACAAAAAAAATGAATAGCGGCAGGTTGCGTACCGTGGCTTAGAGGCTCCATCTCAAGCACAACAAGGTCAGTGGGTGCATGTGCTTCAGGTCTTTGGGTGTAAGAACTTGGACTGAGCAACAGACTGTTTAGATCAACCAGCTATTGCGGTCAGAAGATAAGCTTTAAAAGAGTATTCCTGCAACCTATCAGCTATTTTATGACATTTCCCCATTTCTGCCTCTGCCAACGGCTATACGACGACTACCCTTAAGGTGAGGCAGAGTGCCCAGCCCCAAGGGGAAGCCAAACATTTCAAAATGGCAACATGAACTAGCAGTCAAGCTTAACTCTATGAGGGGGATGAAGATGCAATTAGTCCACACACTTATCCATAGAAAATACACAATGCTGGTATACTGAACAAAATACACATTCATTATGACTCTGACTGGTTTAATTTGACCGTCTCCAGGAGTACAGTGGAAAACATGAAGACATGATGTCAATCCTCCTCGATGACATACCAAGGTCCGGGAAGGGCAGCTTTGTGCTAGTAATAGGTTTTGACTAGCTAGAGGCCCCAGACACCCTAATCCACAACCACATCTTGTGTGATGTCATTGATGCATCTGAGCTGGTTATCAAAGATTGGAGAAACAATCAGTTTCAGTGGTGCATCTCCCCAGACTAACTGTGTATATCAGAGGCAGTTTTAAATCAGTTCTTAGTTGACCAGTGACTCTCATATGTGAAGAACCAAGAGGATCTTGAAGGACGCTGTGTTCATGCTGCAACTGCCCCTGCCAAAGCCAACTCTTGTAAGGAGAAGCTTTGCCTCTAACAACCAGGGGAGGCATGTACGGGTATTTCCCTCCCTTACAGCAGTTGGAGCAGCTGATTCACCTTCACACATCGTCCTTGGTGCCCTCGTGAAGCCTGAGCGAGCGAGTCCTCATTTGACTGGACACAGAGTACATCCGCAGTACTGCTTTCTCGCTCACTGCACCATCGTAGGACATCTTCGATTGTTGTACTGCTGCTCTTTTTCACAGACCAGACTAGCTTCCTGAAACTGAGACCATTTGTCCTCCAGTGCTGCCTGCAGGGTCACATCAAGGCTGCACACCGCCAGTCACATTTTCTGCCCTTCTCCGGCATCAAGGGAGTCCAAGCAGGCGGTTGCCCTTTGCTCAAATCCTCAAGTCCAGCTACAGGCATCTTAGTTAAGCGCAAGTCCTGCAACAAAATGCCTTGCATGACTGCCTTGGTGGATGGTGTGATCGCCAGACAGACACTTTGTCATAGGATAACAGTAGCAACACTGGCCCCTTTAAGAAACTCTGGTACGCCCGACTCCCTTCACGTAGTTTATGAAGCTGCTCTGGAGTCCATTTAAACAAGGGGATCTGAGCTAGATCAAAGTATCCTGGAGATAGTTAGCCATCAGTTTAAAGAACAAGAGGAAGGTCGGAACTACAATACGGAAGACGAAGATGTGGTCCAGACCCAGAGATTCCCAAGTTCCCTATATGAAACCACCACACCTGATCCCTATTCCACCAGAGAGAGGCTGGAAGGCGGCGACCAAGTCATATAAAACCTCAAGGCCTCAATTAGTAGGCAATGTAGGTAGGTGCAAGATTCCTTTGGTGCTGGCTGGAGAAAGGAGAAGGTGGGGCAGGAGCTGAAGGCAGGAGACTGGAGCAGAGCCCATGAAGCCTGTGGAGAGCAGGAGGCGAGCCCCAGAAGGCTGCGGCACAGAAGAGAAAGGAGGCTTCACAGAGGACCGAGTGGGCTGAAAAAAGGCAGACCCAAAAGGTGGGGAGTTCAGAGACAGTATCACCCCATTACTGCGTGGGAGGCAAGATTGTATGCAGTACCCTGTGGGAGACTGCACCAGCCTTGTCCCCTTGGCAATAGTTAACCCAACCTTTGGTATAAGCATGTACTGCACAAGTTGGTAAAGTGACTGAGCAGCCAGGCTTATCTCAAGAGGAGTCAATGTGAGCTGTAGGGTTATAACAGAGATTCACAGTGGCAAGTATCCAAATAAACACTTACTCTCAAGCTTTCTAAATTAAACAATTATTTATTAATTTAACAGTCAGTTAAATAAGCCTTCCTTAGAAAGGAGCAAAATATGTAACACAAAAGAACAAGTTACTTACCAACTGGTAACGTTCTTTCGACTGGATGTTCCTCCAACGCATTCCACATCTTTGACATGTAATGTCCACAGCTGTGCACTTCAGAAACTTTTTTCGGCAGAGGGCGTCTTGCGTCGGGTCCATGTCCCTCAAAGGCCTGGGTCGAGGGAGACGTCACAGGATGTTATAAATAGGACGCACAGCACCCATAGCCTCAGTTTAAGTTTTTCCCCCAGAACGTGAGGCACCGGTCTGATGCCTGCTGGACTGCACTTAGCCTTGCGGAAAACGGAAGCTGCAATCGCATAGGAAATTCTCCCGACGAGCAGGCTGGGAGGGCGATGTGGAATGCGTTGGAGGAACACCCAGTTGAAAGAACGTTCCCAGTTGGTAAGTAACTTGTTCTTCGATTGGATTGTGTCCTCCAACGCATTCCACATCTTTGACAGACTCCCAAAGCAGTACCAGTAAATGTAGGAGGGAAAAGAATTCAGAGTACCCAATCAGATTGCGGAATAAAGAACCGCCTTCCCTGACCATGGATTGTATTAAGGGAATACTGTTTTACAAATGTATGGATTGAAGCCCAAGTAGCAGCATCACAAATATTCCTAATAGGAACACTCCGCTGGAGGGCGTTGGAAGTAGCCACGCCCGTAGTGGAATGAGCTGTCAACCCTTCAGGAGTGTCTTTACCCGCCAACTGGTAACACTCCATAATGTTAAGGATAATCCACCTGGACAAGGTCTGTTTGGTAACGGCCTGGCCCAATCGGTGTCCAGCAAATCCTACAAAGAGTTGATCGTCCACTCTGACCCTGGACATCTAGAAATGTAAAAGCTAAGAGCTCTCCTAGGATCCAACCGATGGAGATGCTACTCTTGCTTACTAGAATGAGGAGGGTAGAAAGATGGAAGAACCACCTTTTGACTGAAATGGTATTCAGAAACTACCTTACGTAGAAGGGAGGAATGTACTCGCAGTACAACCCTGTCCTTGTGAAACACAGTAAAGGATGGCGAAGATGAAAGTGCCTGCCATTCACTCATTCTGCGAGCGGAAGTAACCGCAACCAAGAACACAGTCTTGAAGGACAGTAATCTCAAAAGACAAGAGTGCAAAGGTTCACACAGAGCACCCATGAGAAATTTCAAAACCAAATTTAAATCCCAAACCGGCACCTGGAAAGGTTCCAACGGGAATACATTAGTCAGTCCTTTAGGTAACTGAGAAATCAAAGGAATCCTAAAATAAGAACATTCTTCAGACGAGCGTTTAAAGATAGACAGCGCCAGCAGGTAACCTTTAATGGTACCCACTTGAAGGCCCCTGTGGGCCTAAGAAAGCAAGAAAGATAAAACCCTAGGAATGGACCACTGAAAAGGATCAGCATTGTGATCTCTGCACCAGTCGCAGAACTTACAGCAACAGTAAAGGGATTTTGTCGCAGGCCGCCTGGCCGAAAGCAACACCTCCATCACGTCATCCGGGACGTCCCAATCCTTACAGCTCAACCTTTCAGATACCAAGCGTGAAGGTTGAGAGCCTTGACCTCTGGATGGAGAACCTGACCCCTGACCCCTCCCCCCTCGCAGGCACAAGAGCAGATCCTCTCAGCATGGAGGGCAGATGGACCTTCTGGAAATGTCCGGGTACACGCTCTTCTGGCCCAATCTGGAGCAACAAAGATCATGCGGGGACCAAACCTCCGTAACCTCTGCAACACTTAAGGAATGACGGGGACTGGAGGAAACGCGTACAGCAGTGGGAATGACCAATCCACCATGAAAGCGTTTCCCAAGGCTCCTCTTGGAGGAAATTCCCTTGAGCAGAACCTCTCGCACTTCCGGTTGACACTGGTGGCGAAGAGATCCACTTGCGGGGTTCCCCAAAGGGTGAAGATCTCCTGAAGGACTTCCTGAGCCAACTCCAACTCGTGGGAGACAGCGCTCTGCCTGCTCAGAGCGTCCAGCGCCGCATTGTCGTCTCCGGCCAGATTAACTGCCGAGATCGAAATTTCCTGCTGGATGGCCCAGAACCAGAGCTGCATTGCTTCTCTGCACAACGCAAGTAACCCACCCCCCCCTTTTTGATGAGGTAATGCATGGCCACTGTGTTGTCCGTCATGATCAGGACACTCATCCCCCGTACAGAGGGCAGAAACGCCTTCAGGGCTAGCCTGATGGCCCGCAGCTCTAACAAATTGATGTGGAGTCTGGACTCCGACGGAGAACAATGACCGCTGGCGGTCAATTCGTTGGCATGAGCGGCACATCCTGTGAGAGAAGCATCCGTCACTAATGTCAACTCTGGCCACGTTTGCCAAAACTGTTCCCCCCTCATCAGGTTCCCTTCGTTGGCCCACCAGAGAAGATCCTGGGAGACCGAGAGTGGAATCTGTACGGGATCCAACATCTTGCCGGAGAACTGTGACCACTGCATCTTGAGAGCCCACTGCAGGGATCTCACCCGCAGCCGGGCCTCTGGCACCAGAAAAATGCAGGATGCCATGAGGCCGAGCAACCTTAAGAATTCGAAAGCCGGGAGACTCTGGGCATGTTGAAACTTGTCCACCATCTGCACAATGTGATGAGCCCTTACCCTGGGAGGCAAACACTTACCCAAGGACGTGTCGAGAACAGCCCCGATGTACTGGAGCTGTTGGGAAGGTGTCAGATGAAGCCCAGCCTGTGGAAGGTGCGGCAGGTGACACCGAGATGATCCAACGCCAGCTCAGGAGAGCGCGCTTGGATCAGCGAGTTGTCCAGGTAGGGGTAGACGTGAATCCTCCCTCGCCTGAGGTACGCTGCCAGCACCACCATTCGCTTGGTGAAGACCCTTGGGGCGGAGATCAATCCAAACGGCAGGACCCAAAACTGAAAGTGCGAGTTGCCAGCCGGAAACCTCAGGTACTTCCTGTGCACGGGATGGATCGGCACACGAAAGTAAGAATCCTTGAGGTCCAGAGACACCAACCAATCCTGAAGCTGAAGGGCCTGTAGGACTTGAGAAAGAGTGACCATCTTGAACTTGTCCTTCCTGAGAAGTTTGTTCAACCAACGTAAGTTCATGAAGGGTCTCAATCCCCCGTCTTTCTTTGGGATCAAAAAATAAGGGGACTACCATCCCTTGTTGCTCACCAGTTCTATAGCGCCTTTCTCCAGCAGGCTCAAAATTTCCTGCAAACGGAGCGGAAGCTTCAAAGAGAGTTTCCCCGGTGGATTGTCGTGAGGCTGCTGAAGGAAGGGAAAGCAGTAGCCGTGGGCTATGGTATCCAGAGCCCACACATCTGAAGTAATGGCACGCCATTCTTCGAGATGCTGAGACAGTCTGCCCCCAACTCGCGAACCATGGGACATTGCCTCACAACTGGTTGGAAGCGGCTGCGGCAGCACCTGAAGGCAAAGAGGCAGCTGCCTGAGCGGCTTTGGCACCACGAGTTCCCCCCGCCCACCCCGGGTACTTTTTTCATTGGCCCCTTTGACTGGCGGCCCCTCTCGTTCTACCAAAGGAGGAGTAGTAACGAAAGGAACCCACTGCTGTCCCCTAGGACGAAAAGGCAGAGGTTGACACACTACGGCGCTCAAAGACTTTGCCGCAGTTTTTGAGGTCGGCAACCTCTATAGGCTCTCGTCAGCCTTTCTGCCAAACAATTGTGCGCCATCAAAGGGCATGTTGAGAAGACTGGCCTGCACATCCGGACCAAACCCTGACTTCCGCAACTCCGCAAATCTGTAGATAACGGTGCTCGCAGCCATGGATCGGCCAACACTGGCGGCCGTATCCAAACCCGACTGAAGGGATTCACACATGGCATCCTTGCCGTCCTGCACGAGAGCAAGGATCCCATCTCTTTCTTCCCCCTCTGGAATATGCTCAGCCACCAAAGAAAAACAATTCCACAGAGTGTGTGAAAACCTTGCCAAGGCACACGTGGAGTTGGCCGATTTCAGGGCCATGCTCCCAGCAGAAAATACCTTGCGGGCCCAACCGTCGAAGCGCTTGTCGTCCCTATCCGGAGGGGTGGTAGGGTACGCCGCATGCCTTGAGGTAGCTGGAGCCGCCTTAACCACCAAACTCTCGGGAGTGGGGTGAGTAGATAAGATAACTGGGGTCGCTAACGGAAGGGTGGTATTTCTTGGTTAAAGACTTATTAACAGCCGGAAGATATTCCAGGGACTGCCAAGCAGCTGCCACCCTTTTCTGCAAGGTAAGATGAAATAGCAAAACAGGGTCAGAGGACGGACCTTGATCCAAGATGTCCATCAGATCATCCTGCACAAAGACTTAGGGAGGACTAGACCAGCCCAGATACTCCGAGACTCGCGCCATGAGTCTCCTATAAGAAGACACTGCATGAGCCCCAGGCTCAAGCCTACCAAACTCTACTTCCAGGGAAGAGTCCAGAACTCACTGAATTTTGACTTTGGAAGCCAGTGTTGGGCACCCACCCTCTGGTCCGCTCTTGAGACATGTTTCATGTCACTTGTGGGTGCGGATGCCTACAGGAAGTGGGGGATTCAGGGTGGATTGTGTTTTTCTAGATGGCCGCTGCAATGCTTCCCGTTCTGGCAATGATGCCATTTCCGCCGGTGCTATTTGCAGCGATTGGCCGGCGGTAACGGTAATTACACTGGGTTTCAGTAGATTTACAGCCGCGGTGCACTGTTTCGGTACTAATTCCGCCAGGTGAAATTACTGTTACCGTCACAGGGGTGTGCTCATTCATGACAGGTTGTAATACGGTGCTAATTCTTCCAAATGCCACAGCAATAACGGTCCCGCAGGGATACCGCCCCACTAGTGATGAGGCCCAAAGTCTCTCAGTGCTAACAGTCTTAGGGACTAGTCGGTTTCCCCATAAGAATGAGCAAAACAGGCAAGCGAAGTAAAGCAGAAGGCTTTACTGACCTCTAAAAAATGAGGACAGGGTTCAAAACAAGCAAAAAGAATGAGGTTCCATAGGAATATGGTTTGCTGTGATTTTATTGCTGAAATAACAGTGAGGTACAATTACAAAGTGCAATAAATATTGCAAGAAAAAAATATCAGCATACCTTTTAGATTGCCCATAGTACAAAGAACTTTTTTGGGGGGACACCCCCGACGGACACCTTACCTCTCCTTGTCTCTCTCCCCTTTATCCCAATTTTAACCTAAATCTGTTTTTTTTCACACCTAAAATTCACCGCCATCATTACACTTTGTCTTTATTTCGATATTTTTTCTGCTAGTTGGTATTTTTTACCCACTGTATTGATTCTAGCAATATTTTTTCATCTTTGTAAATTCAGTCATTATTTTGTGCAATATTATCACTGAACTCCTAGGAATATATAGAGGGAAAGGTGTAAAGAGAAAATCTTTCCCAACACATCTGTAACATATATTGTGTGGATATTCCCTTATTGTATGCTACCCTGTACCATTTCTCCACTCTGCTCCCCTCTTGAAATTATAGCTTTGACTGCTCTGCCTCCATTACACCTTGAAGCATGGATCGCAAACCTCGGGCACTCCAGATGTTATGGACAAACTACATTTAGCACTAGTCAAGAAACACCAAAGGTAAGGGAATATGGGAGTCCTAGTCAAACATCTGCAGAGCCACAGGTTGCAGACCCTTGCCTCGAAGAGACCAGAAAACATCAAGAATCCCGGAAACTAAGGTGTGGACTGATCTTCTTGATCCTCGCAATTCTCTTTCTAACCAGTGGCACATCAATATTTGCATGATTGAGCTCTTACAATTAGAGCTTGTGAAGGAAAAACTTGTATGGGGCAGAAGTGAAAAAAAAACAGACACTTTCGGCAATATGGACTTCCAAGTCTTTTACTTCTACAACAAAATACATGCGCAATCCAAAAATTTAAGATGAGATGATAACCTGTGCTGCTCGAGATCCAAGTGCTGCTGCTGTAACTGGGTCAACTCATCATTTAAACTGGATGATAAGCGGCTCGTCACCTGGAGCTCTTCCTTTGCTTGGCTGGCTTCCCGCCGTTGATCTTCCAGCTCTTTCTCTATTTTCATCAATGATTCTTCCTTTTTTATGAGCTAAAAGTGAGGAAAGGTCTTTAATTTAAAAGTCAATCATGCTTTCATGGTAGGGAAGCATGTAATTCAAAATACAAACTGATTGGACTTCCACATGAGTACTGCATATTAATGTGTTAGGTTAACAATGCAGGTTAACAATTCAATTTGCTTTACACCTTAGTTAGTTAAAAAAGTAGAAGAAGCAGAAGAGGTTCCCAATAGTTAGGGAACTCCCGTCCCCTGCACACTAACAGCAAAGGATACTTATCTATCAGATTTTTGGCAAAAGATTACAATTGGAAACAGCATATATCTACTAAATACATATAGGAAATCCGAGTCTTCACTTTGGACGTCTTGGTAACTTATACTGATGGTGTACTAATGACAGGCATATACAGAAAACCGACTGACATGAATAATACATTACACTTCAAACGTTTTCATCATAAACACCTAAAAGAAAGCTTGCCATACAGTACATTTTTAAGATTGAAAAGAATGGTCTCCAATACTGAAAATCTACAGAGGGAATAGGACATCATGGCATAACAATTTAAATGACAGAGGATATCCCACAGATATACTAGAAAAAGCTACTATGACAAGAATGGAGTTACACAGAAGGGAAGATCTCCTGAAACCGAGACAGAGGGAATGAGCACCAGGATGATACATACCTTAAAATATTCCTTGCAAAGTCATCAAGTAGGGAAGATTATAAAAAAGAATTGGAACCTGATAAAACTTGACCCGAAACTCAATCGGTTGTTCCCCGAACCTCCCATGATGGCCTACAAAAGGGGCATGAATTTGAAAGACTCCTTAGTCAAAGCAGAGTGCCTGAAAACGTCTGGTCAAAGAGTGTTGCAGAAACAAAAGCCTGGGACCTATCCTTGCTTGAGTTGCCATTACTGTTCGAGTATTATAAAGGGGGACAACAGGTAAAATGACTAAACTTCATACTTTGTCACTTGCAATAGTAAGAACATCATCTATGCACGCAGATGCCCCTGTGGTAAATACTACGTGGGGCAAACCACACAAAAGGCTAAAGAAAGATGGATGGAGCATAAATCCTATTTTAGAACTGCTAACGAGAAATCACCCATTTTTAGACATTACCGCGATAATCATCGCACAATTGAGATGGATGATCCTAGAAGTAGTGCACCCACTCCCAAGAGGGAGTGCCATGGGAAAGAGATTAGCACAATGGGAATGGATTTACCATTTGAACGCAGTAACCCCCCTGGCGATGAAAGAAGATTATTACCTGGACCCATATCTGTGAATGATCTGACAACTTAATTTGAGATTATACATGAGATACACTTGGCCACAACATTATTTCACCTCCACTAGATTATAACTGGCTGTAAAGCATCGCTCAGACTGCACTCTTGTGGGGCAGGGATTACTATGTTCTTAAGCAGACAATTAACCGGTACAGACAACTGTTCATCTATTCCTCCTGGGTGAAATGTACATATGAATCCTGGGATTGAACTCCCTTTTGGACTAGGGTTAATCCCCCATATCAACATTGGTGGTAAAGCATAATTCAGCCTGTGCACTCTTTTTGATGCAGTGATCAATGTATAGTTGATCAAATTACTACCATTTACAGATAACTTGCTACCAGGACCTTACAGGTGCTTTGTCAAGATGATCACTGTTTACTTACATCCCCTTGGAACAATGTTAAGACGAATCGTGCAATTGCATGCCCTTCTATACTTTGGTTTAAATGGTAACCTGACTTCTCTGGGCCAGACCAGAGGACACATATTTAATTGAGATAACACTGTGGGGGACAGGCTTATAACACTTGGTCTCGCATATACTGCCCTGATCTGCATAGAGCGATAGTTTGTAGTCTACAGACTATTTTGGCAGACCATTTCATTTAATTGACTGGTTGCAATCTTTTACACACAGCTACTACTCTGCTAATTCCGCCTTTATATACCTATTAATGACTGTCAGACAGTATCCTATGACAACCACATTATTTTAGTTACTTTATTTGGGAGCCCCTTTATTTTGAGGACTGACATATGCACTAGGAGACTAGTCCCTTTCCATCTCCACTCTGGAGGGTTTGTGAATTTTGTGATCTAGAAACTGTTTTCAACTGGCAACTTCAGGGCAGTTTATCTTGTTACTATCCCATCTGGATCTGATTTTTTATTTGGGAACATTTCTCATAACCTCAGGTCATTTTGTGAATGCTTGGTTACTTCCTCAGCGAGATATCTATATGCTACCTAACATGGGATTTACATATTTGGCTGCAGCAAGTCCGTCTATTTCTTTTTTTATGCTTTCTTACCTAAGATACATCTTGTGACTTTCCCACTTTACTAGGAAAGTTGATAGGGCCTTCTATTTAGAACATCCTATGTTCACTCGAGCGTTGATAATAATTTGGACTTTTTTATAACATTCACTATAACCGCACTACAACGCGGGTTTGTTCACATTCATGTCGTCACAGCTGCTATTGCGGCGTGACATCATCACGCTCCGCAATGATGCGTTATACACAGCAGCCATTGTAACAGCGGTCCAACTCCATGGATGCCCTGACGACACCTCTAGGCTTGATGAAGAAGAAATCTGTCCTTTAGGGTAAGCCCATTGTTTGAGAAGACTGCTCCTACACTTAGTGCACCCGGACTAGCTGTTAATTTGGGGTATACATTTTCATTTGCAACACTTTCTCTGTTACAGATGAACAATTTTGGTTGGTGATGACTACATTGGGACATCGGCTTGAATTTTGCACTCACAGAGCGGATATTACGGTAAGCGCTCTTATGCTATGCTTTTGATGTCATTTAGCCGAGAGATACGATTCCTCAACTATAAATTTTCTTGTTGACACCTTACACTGGCTCTCTTGCACAAAGAGAAGACGACTTTTAACCCATCACCAACCTCTATCCCACAGAATTTACGGGGAAGGTACTTTTTACAACCCGAGGTCACGAGGTGAGTGCTAACCACTTTGGTCTTTGCATTTGTCCAGACACCCATTAGGCACCATTGAGAGTAATAGGATTCTTGATCTCAACTGTAGGGTCTTCCTATGGAATTTGAAGACGGATGACACTGGAATCCTTTACAGTATTTGATGCACCATTATCCCCCTAATGATTGACATCTGGAAAGGTAGATAACGTAGTCAGTTTTGACACCTGATTGTGGACGGAGGGACAGACTGGTGGCCCAAGTGTGTAAGTGCCCAAT
The DNA here is from genome assembly GCF_040938575.1 of Ambystoma mexicanum. Taxonomy (NCBI): domain Eukaryota; kingdom Metazoa; phylum Chordata; class Amphibia; order Caudata; family Ambystomatidae; genus Ambystoma; species Ambystoma mexicanum. The sequence continues at coordinate 112,704,476 of NC_090929.1, read as the reverse complement.
CTACCACCAGTCTAACATTAACTGTTTACCAATACCAGCTCTTTTGCCTTAATTTCTAATAGTTATGCTTGACACTTGGCAATAATGGAATTTTGTTAGAAATCTTATGTTTTACCTATTAAGATGCTGGTCCTGACATTGAACAGTTAATATGGTATTGTGACTATTACTATGTTTGTAAACATATGCTCGTTGGAAGACAATTTCCTGAACTGATTATTTCTCAGATCAATCATTGTTTGAAGACCCCTGATGAGGAGAATGTATCTCAAAACGCATTGGGTTACCATCTACTAGTGAATTAAACATACCTTTATGTTAAAAGAATTGTGTAATACATGTCTGTTTTATAAAAACTAAGTGGTTTCCACATGTAATCTGTTGCCAATAATTTGATACAAATCTGATACATAGGTATCCTTTACTGTTTGTCATTTTCATAAGCTAGTGATAGTGTACAGGGGACGGGAGTTGCCTAACTATTGGGAACCTCTTCTGTTGCTTTGATATTCTTTGGTCCATGTGCCAGGATAAATCTTTTCTCCCCCACACCTTAACTTCCATTTTATTATAGATCCCTACATTTAGATTAGACTCTTACCAATCATTACATTGGGAATGCACTGTGTGAACTTCGTGTTTAGGAAAGTAGAAGTACCCACATGTCTGTTTTTTCCACTCCTCCCAGCTCCCTCTTAACGGATTAGTCAGCCCTCCTACAGAAAGTGTTTAGTGAGTGAGAACAACAGAGTAGCACTTTATCCGACATGGTTCTTGCAGGAATTAGCTTGGTCTCATTCCCGAATTCTCTGTCGACATCCATCAAACATTTTGGTATCGCATTTATCCTTCTGTCAGAAAACAAGTGTGTGAAGTGCCACTTTTGTTTTTCTAAGTGACAAGACATGCATCTCTTACACGAAGATACACAAACAATGGTCTTTTACGTATTGTTGCATAAGGACATCTGGTATAGCATAAATCAGATTGAGCTCATCAGTGATTTACTAGCAAATGAAAAACATCTCTGTTGTGTTTCATACAGAAAAAAATAGAAAATATAAAAGCAACTGGCTACTGAAATTGTCCCAAATTCCTCCTCTTAAAAGAAGCGTTAAAGAACCACTTTAATATAACCTTCTTTCACATTTCCTAGTCTCACAATAACTCCATAGTGTTAGGAAAGATGTCTGTTTTGGTTAACATTTGCCTCCATAGTTTCCCATGGAACCCCATTCTTTTTGCTCTGTTTTTGATCCAGTCCTGACTTTCTGAAGGGAAGTAAAGACTTTGCCGTGCTCATTGTTATAGGGGAACTGACAAGTCCCATCTGAGTATCAGTACTGTGGAACATTGTTTCCCTTCTGAATTCTTGTTTTTTTCATTACACACAACACCTTACAGTGCAGTGAAATGGTTCCATGACACTAGCTTTTTGCACAGAGGAGGAACAAGTTACTTACCTGTAACTGTTGTTCTCCAGCATGGGTCTGGCATGGATTCACATGCTCATGAATATTCCGCATCGTCAGGCTGGGAATCCTTGGTAAAGAAAAAAATCAGTTTCGATTCTGAACTGTCTTCCTCATAACAACCAATCACTGGTCTCTGGGTCATACTGCCCCCAACCAATGACTGCCCTCTACCTAAGCTCTCCTCTGGCAGCCATCTTCAGATTTGGTAGCACGTAAAGTGCAGTAGGACCAAGAGAAGAGCCGCAGAGGGGTAGGCGGGAGGGTTTGCATGTGAATCAATGACAGACCCATGTTGGAGAACAACAGTTACAGGTAAGTAACTTGTTCCTTCTCCAGCATGGGGTCTGGCATGGATTCACATACTCATGAATACAGGAATACATAGCAGTACACACATGCACAATCACGGGAGGTGGCAAAGCTCAACATTAAGCATTTCAACATCTCAACATTAACCATCTCTTACCTCCTCACCAGGCTCAACTTCAAGCAAACAGGTTGCGCAGCATTGCTTGGCCGACTCTGGACACCTCCCTGGAATCCCGGTTGACCCAGCAGAATCTCGTGAAGGTGTGTGTCGACCTCCACGTAGCAGCCCTGCAGATGTCCAGCAGGGGCACACCAGACAGGAACGCCGTAGTTGTGGCAATCGCTCTGGTCGAATGGGCTCTCGGACGGCCAGGCAACGGTCTGTTTGCCAACCGGTGACAATGGGTGATGCTCCCGCAGAGCCACCTGGAAATGGAAGCCTTGGAGAGGGCCTTCCCTTGGTTCACAGTGCTAAAGTTCACAAAGAGTTGAGACGTCTTCCGAAAACTCTTTCTGCATTCCACGTAGAACTTCAGCGCTCTAACCACATCCAGCGAGTGCAAAGTCCTCTCAGCCGGCGACAAAGGCGTCGGAAAGAAAACAGGTAACACCAAGGGCTCATTTAGATGAAAGTCTGACGGCACCTTGGGCATGAAGGAGGGGTGCGTCCGTAGCACTACCCTCATTTTGTGAAAAGTTAAGTACAGAGGTTTACAGGAGAGGTCCTGGATCTTTCCCAGTCGTGCGGAGGTGATGGCCACAAGAAACGCCGTCTTCCACAATAAGAATTTCAGTGGAGCCGAATGCATAGGCTCGAAAGGAGGACCCATGAGTCTAGTTAGCACCACATTGAGATCCCACACCGTGGCCGGAGCCTTCACCGGCGGGAACGAGCGGAAAAGTCCTTTCATGAACTCCCTCACCAGGCGCTGCAACCACAGCGACGACCGCCCCAGAGTTCTGGTGTAGCGGGAAATCGCCGCCAGATGAACCTTGATGGACGCGTGAGCCAGTCCTGCTTTGGCCAGCGACAGCAAGCACGGCAGCACCTGCGGGGCCGTAATCCGTAGAGGGTTTATCTTCTGTGCACGGCATCAGACGGAGAACCTCTTCCACGTATGTCCGTAGCATTTCAGTGTAGACAAAGCCCTGGCCTTGGCAAGTACCCCCTTGCAGTACGCTGGGATCTCGTATCCTCCAAACTCTAGTGCTGCAGGAGCCAGGCCAGCAAGTTCAGTGACCCTGGATCGTGATTCAGGATCGCGTCTCCTTCTCTGGCGAGAAGATCTGCGACCACCGGCAGCTTGAGTGGAGGGGACGCTGACAATTCCAGAAGGTCCGGGTACCATATTTGTCTCGGCCACGCCGGTGCGACGAGAGATCAACCTGCACCGGGACCATCTGAGTTGATTGATGAGTCGCAGAAGCAACGGCAACGGAGGGAACGCATAGAGAAACAGGCCGTCCCAGGGGGAAAAAGAATGCATACCCCATGCTCCCCGGCGGCTGGGGAAACCTGCTGGCGAACCTCCGGCACTTGGTGTTCGTCTCCGTCGCAAACAGATCGATGTGGGGATTGCCCCATCGTCGGAACAGAAGATCCACTTGATCCTGCCAAAGCTCCCACTCGTGACACGAGGGCAGCTCCCTGCTGACGGAGTCGCCGATTATGTTCTTCACTCCCGCCAGATGAAATGGGACGAAGAATATCCCCTGGGCCACGGCCCAGTGCCATAGGTCCTGAGACTCTCTGGAGAGTGCTGGGGGATCTGGTGCCCCCCTGCTTCCAGATGTAGAACATCGTGGTGGTGTTGTCCATGAAGACCCGTACCACCTTGCCCTTGAGGGACGGAAGGAAGGACTTGAGGGCCCAAAACACTGCCCGTAGCTCCAGAATGTTGATATGTAAAGATCTTCTCCTCTGGCAGCCACCGGCCTCTTGCGTGGCGACCTCTGGTGTTCGCGCCCCATCCTTCCAGAGAGGTGTCTGTCGTGACTGTCTCCGGATGAGGTGGGGTCTGGAAGTCTGTGCCCGCCCACAGATGCGCGCGGCCATCCCACCACCGTATCACTCGACGGAACATCTTGTCGAGATAGATATTGTCCTCTAAGCTTCTCAATACCTGGATCCAACGGGTGTCGAGGTACTCTTGCAGTGGCCGCATCCGCAGCCTGCACAGTCGAACGAGGTATATGCATGACGACATCATGCCGAGAAGTGATTTTATGGACCTCACCCTTGCGATCTTCAGGATCAACAGCCGTTGCACCTTGCCCAGGATGGCCGCTATCCTCTCCTCCGACGGAGACGCCAGGCACGACACTGTGTTGAGTCGAGACCCCAGAAACAGCGAGTCTTGTGATGGCACCAAGCAAGACTTTGCATAGTTCACTGAGAACCCCAGCTCCGTCAGCAGCTGGACGGTTTCTGCCGTGTGAGCGACGGCAACCTCCCTCGATTTCGCTCGGATGAACCAGTCGTCAGGTAGGGGTAAACATGGATCCCTCGCAGACGCAGTTGCGCCGCCACTGGCGCCAGGCACTTGGTGAAGACCCTTAGTGCCAACTTTAGTCTGAAGGGAAGGGCCTTGAACCACGAAGCGCAGGAACTTGCGGTGTCCTTTGTGGATGGGGATGTGAAAGTAAGCATCCTCCAGGTCCAACGATGACAGGAAATCCCCTTCTTCCAGCTGTCCTAGCACGCGCTGAAGAGTGACCATCCAGAACTTCTGGTATCTGATGTACTTGTTCAAGCGGCAGAGGTCCAGGATGGCCCTCCAAATCCCGTCTTCTTCTTGATGAGGAAGTACCGAGAGTACACTCCAGAGCCCCGAAGCCTCTTTGGGACGAGTTCTATGGCGCCCTTCCTCAGCATGGCCCGCATCTACAGCAGAAGCTGAGGGACGTGGATTTCCTGTCTGGCCATGGGTGGTATACACTTCTGTTGGAATTCCATAGTGTGTCCGTTGGCCAGCGCGTCCAGCACCCAACAGTCAGTGGAGGTGCTCTCGTGGTCGAAGGTGCCAAAGATGCACCCACCCTGGCCGCCATTTCCATATTTTCTGTGCTAGCTTGGACAGATTTGGAGAATGTGTGCCCCCCTGCTTGTTGATGTAGAAAATTGCAGTGGTGCTGTCTGTGAAGATTTGTAGACTGATTTGTCAGTTGTGTTTCAAAGGCTTGCAGCGCTTCGAATACTGATAGAAGCTCCAGCAGGTTGATATGGTTCTGTGCAGAGATGTGAGTCCACAGACCATGTGCTGTGAGATGAAGGTGATGTGCCCCCACCCGGAGAGTGATGCGTCTGTTGTAACCATCGCTTGCACCGCCGGATTATGGAAGGGTTTTCCCTTGAACAGATTCTCCTTTCTCCACCATCAAAGGTCTTGTACTAGTGTTGGCAAAACAACCACTAGATCGTCCCACTCCCCACTTCTGAGACCACTTTTTCACCAACCACTCCTGCATCGGGAGCATGCGCAATCGTGCATGTAGGACCAGGTAAATGCAAGATTCCATCATGCCGAGCAAACACATAGCTTTGCGTACGCTTATCTGGTGACCGGCTTGATACTGAGGTATTTGCAGCAATATGTTTTGGATTCTTTCCTTTGATGGAAAGACTAGCCCTTCTTCTGTTTTTATGACAGCTCCTAGGAACTGTTTGGTCTTCTTTGGTACAAAGCTTGATGTTTTATTTGCTTATTGAGAAACCCAATTGGAAAAGAAGGATTTTTTTGTTCTTTGTGTATTTTGCCTGCAAATTTGGGGTGACTCCCCTGTGATCAGCCAGTTGTCCAGGTAGGGGTACACTGGGATTGCCTTCCCTGAACAGGTGCACCGCCACCACCGCCAGTACCTTGTTGAATACCCTTGAAGCAAATGCTATTCCAAAGGTTAGCACTTTGAATTGGTAGTGCAGGTTTGCTATCTTGAAAAGCAAGACTTTTCTGTGCGCTGGGAACATTGAAATATGAAAATGGGCATCTTTCATATCCAAGATTGCCATGTAGTCCCCCTGCTTTAGCAGTGGGATTAATTCTTGTACCGTTGTCATGCAGAATTTTTGTGGCTTGACATAGGTGTTTGCAGGGCGCAGATCTAATAATGGTCGCATTGTTAGATCTTCTTTGGCACTAGAAAGTAGGTTGAATAGATACCCTTGTTTACCTGGTTCGCTGGGACAATTTCGATGGAGTCCTTTAGCAGCAGCGTTGCGACCTCTTCTAGAAGGATGCGCAGCTCCTCTTTCGTGGTGGATCTTTGACGCAGGGGATGATTGGAGAGTCACTGCAATAACTCCACGCAATAACCGGCCGCCATGGTTGATAGCACCCACTTGTCTGAGGTGATTCCCTCCCATGAGTGGGTGAAGTGTGCTATACGCCCTCCTATTGGAGAGGCATGGGAGGGGAACTGAGGCGGGTGGTCATAGCTTTTGAGGTGTTGCTCCACCTCTGGAAGTGGAGGACCTCCCCCGGCCGAGAGATCTATGCTGGCCCCTTTGGAAGCTTTGATAGGCTTGTCCTTGATTGGAACGCCAAGATGAGCCCTGATTTTGGCTATATCCGGAACACCACTGCAAGTTTTGTCTCCTAAAGTGCCAAAGATTGTTCCGGCCTCTTTGGCCTGATGGTTTATCCGTGAGCTGACTTAAAGACTTGAGAGTGGCATACATTAGGTTCGATAGGCATGTTGAGGAGCATTGCCTGCGCTTCTAATTTAAAACCATGCTTGGCGTTTTATGAGTGTCCCTTCAGCAATGATTCTACAAGCATTATCTGCTGCATCATATGCTGCATCCAAGTTATTTTCTAGGATGCAGTTAGACACCGCCTTTCCTTCCGCTTCTACAAGGGACAGTTGGGACATTAGAGGTCATGGGGCTGCGGCCATTAAAGTTGCAACCTCTTCCCACTTGTGGCAGTTGTACCTTGCCAGCAAGGTGGTATTGTTGGCAATTCTTGTTTGAAAAGCCGCTGTGGTGCCCACTTTTCTCCCGAGAGTGTAAATCTTCTTGCTCTCTTTATCGGGGGGTGCTAGAGGTGGGCCCACCCTTTTTCGTGTCGTGGTCACTACTAGTGAATCTGGTTTTAATTGGCCGCTGATGTACTATGGGGTCTGTGGGCGCAGGGCGGAACATTTTCTCAATACGCGGGTTCACCGCCCGCATTTGACTTGGGGGTTTCTAGAGAGGGTTGAATTCTTCTCTGGATTGACTGTGGGTATAAATTCAGTAACAGCCTTCCTGTCCCCCAATATGTCCTCCAAAAAATCCTTGTCCAATGCGTTTCCTAAGTTTGGATTTGGAAACGCTCTGCCGCTTTCAAGAGCATGTCGTTAAATTGAAGTTGGTTGTCCACTGGTGAATCTGCCACCGGCGGGTCTACGTGATCAGGAGAGGGTAAGATTTATACATTCTCCTCATAATAGTAATTGTCTACTTCCCTTAGGGTATCTTGCTGCACAGAGTCTGTATTGGGATCATAGAGATCAAAATGGTCTGGGTCTTGCTGATGGGTAACTTGAAGGGTGTCTGTACGTGCCGTTTTTGCTAGATGGTGGCGTGTTTTGTATGCTTTTTATTTCCTGTGGATTTTTTTTTTTTACATCCGCCATAAAGGACATGCATCTCATTACTCTATCAATGTCTTCGGAGGACCATTGTGAGGAACTTGGTATATTTACAGGAGTGAGAGGTATTTCTGGAGTAGGCTGCACCTTGCGTTTCATAGCTGCTGCTATAGTACCCTCCCCTTGAGAAAAACTCTTTTTCTCCTTGTGTGATGCACTCACTTTCTCCCTAGGGGAATGGTGACTCTTTAAATATTGTTTTTTCTTTTACATTCTCCCTTTAAGGAGAGTCTCCGGGACATGTTTTTGCACCAAATGAAATATTTCCGAAGTTTGCGTGTTTTTTGCCGATTTCGACGCTAATGAGGATTGTCGGATTTTGGCAGACGGGAGAGCCGGAGCCGTGTCTTCAGACGCTCTGCTTTCGGCTGCTGTAATGGACACGGGGTCCACATCACTCTTGTCTCGTGACTTTGGGGGCCTGTCGTGAGGCGATCGTGATCTCGAGTGCCCAGAGGACAGGGAGTTATTGGACCTCCCCTTCGACACTATGCGGCCGTGTAGACAATGTTATCGTCGACTTTTGGCCTTGGGGTATGTGCTTTGTGTGGGCTTATTTGTGTGTGCTACTGCCACCGGGTGTCATCCCCGTAACAGCGCTGCCGGCCTGTCTTATGGGGTCGGGGACTAGCGCTTTGGAATCCGAAGGATCCCTATCGCCTTGGTCATCAAAAAAGACACCAATGCTGCCGTCACTGGATGCACCCTCCACGTCCATGGCGGCCTCGGCCTGCATGGCATGGTGGGCCCAACGTTTGGTCCTTCAGGGTCTTTGGTTTAAAAAGCTGACAACTCTACAGTGGTCCTCGTCGTGGTCCCTCCGAAGACAGAGGTTGCACAAGCTCGGATCAATTTGCAGGTCTAAGCTGTGGAGGATGCTATAGCGTTGATTTGTTTCTTGAATGTGAGTGCTGAGTCAAGATAGACACCAAGGGTTTTGACTGCAGGCATCACTTTAATGACATTACTGCCAATGTTAAATGAGTCATAGCTAGGATTGAGTTTTTTGATAGCCGACTCTGAGCATAGGATCAGGATCTCTGTTTTGTCGTCATTCAGGCAGAATCCATGGGAGGCCATCCATGCCTGAATGAGGAGATATAGCTTGTTTACTAAGGCTGAATCTTCCAGGTAGTTGCCCGAAAGGGGATGAGGATCTGAGTGTCATCTGCATAGTTAGTGTAGATGACACCCAGTCTGTCCAACTTGTCAAATAGGGGCTTAGTAAAGATGTTATACATAGTGGGAGATACACATGATCCTTGTGGGACACCACAGGTGACTTGAATAGGGTCGGCTGCAGCTAGGGGGGGAGAAGACTCATTGTACGGTTGGCAAGGAAGGATTGAATCTATGTTTTGGCATCACTTGAGAAGTGGGCGGCAGATCTAAGGTGATTGCATAAAACTGCATGGTCTACCAGGTCGAAAGCCGCCGACAGGTCAAGGAGGAGTAGCATAGCTGATTTGCCAGTGTCCTTCAACTTGTCAATTTGGGTCTTGAGGTCAATCAAGGCTGTTTCTGTGCCATGAAGGGGACGGAAGCCAGATTGTCTAGAGCCTAGTAAGTTGTTATTTCCAAATAGTCCTGAGTTTGTAAGTAAGCTACTCTGTCAATGATGTTAAGTAGGAATGGGACTGTGGTGATGGGTCTATAGTTTATTGGAATTGTTGGGTCCAAGGTTTGTTTTTTAAGTAGGGGAAGCACCCAAGATTGTTTGAGGTTGTTGGGCACAAGGTTTGACCAAAGGATGCATTAATAACTTTTGAGATAAAGGGGGCTAGATCTCTAGCTGCGTCCTTTATTATATGGGCTGGACAATTGTCACCTTTACAGTTAGATGGTTTTAATGAGAGAATAATTTTTTCAGTCTCAGCTAGAGATATTTTTTTTAAGCTAAGGGTATTGTTAGGAGAGTTGGGAAGCGGTTGCTGCTGTGGTACAGGTTCTGTTGGGAGGATCAGGGATGCTTTTTTATTGGCGATTTTAATTTGGAGGGAGCTGATTTTGCCCGCTAGGGCATTTTGGATTTTAGTACACCAAGGCTCGTCTTTAGGGGTATTGTCGACTTGAGGTATAGGTGATTCAATTTCTCTGAGGATGGAGAATAATTCCCTGGTATCTGAATTAACTTTAGATATTCTTTCATTAAACATGTTTTTTTTTTGTGTTTATAATTTCCTTTTTGTACAGGCTAGAGAGGTTGGCTAGCTTAATTTTGTTCTCTTCAGTGGGAGAGTGGTGTCATATTGATTGCAGCTTTCTTTTTTGAATCCTGAGTTCTTTCAAATGAGGTGTGAACCAGTTATTAAGATGGGATATTTGTCTACTTTTACGAGTTTTAAGAGGGGTTATAGTGCCAAGAGCTGTATTCATGGTTCTGTTGAAGACTTCTACCAGCAGGGTAGGGTCTGAGGTATTAGTAAAGTTATCAAGAGTAGAAAGAAGGTGAGGTAGGAGATTTTCTGCTGTAGAACAAGTTACTCCTTACCTGGTAACGTTCTTTCGATGGGATGTTCCTCCGACGTATTCCTTATCTATGATATTTGTATCTCCAGCTTGCTGGCCTCGGAAATTTTTTTTCCCAGTAGAGGGCGCTGTGCGTCGACGTCCGTCGAGTAGGTGTTCCTCGACAGCCACCGTATCGACGCCAACGTCATCATGCCTATAAATGGCCACACGCAGCGTCCGTTGCTCAGTTCTGTTTTGTAGAGTAAGGTAGTTATTGCATGAATGGTTACTACCCTTGAAGGAGCGTAAGCTGCAACCACAAGGGAAATGTTACTGCGGGGATGGATGGGAGGGGCGATAAGGAATACGTCGGAGGAACATCCCATCGAAAGAACGTTACCAGGTAAGGAGTAACTTGTTCTTCGAAGGGATTGTGTCCTCCGACGTATTCCTTATCTATGATAGACTCCCATAGCAGTGGTATGTGATTGGAGGCGGGAGTAAGAGATGCCCTGTTACTCTTTAAGAATGAACAGAGTGTAACACAGCTTTGCCAAATCTAGTCTCTTGACTAGAGGAGGAATCCAGGCTATAAAATTTGGTAAAGGTATGTGCGGACGACCATGTGGCAGCCGCACATATGTCTCTAATTGGTACCCCTCTTTGAAGAGCTGAGGAGGCTGCGATATCCCTGGTCGAATGAGCCCTTAGATTTTGAGGGGGCTCTTTCCCTACCAGTTTGTAGCATTCCAGAATGGCTAAAATAATCCATCTGGAGATGGTTTGTTTGGTTATTGGTAATCCCAATTTATGTCCTGCGTAACCTACAAAGAGTTGGTCTGCTTGTCTAATTTTAGCAAGTCTACTGATATAAAAACTCAAGGCTCGCTTAGGGTCCAGCCTGTGTAGTCTCTCTTCCTCTTTCCCCGGATGGAGAGGAGGATAGAATGAAGGTAAAGTAATCTTTGATTAATGTGAAATTCAGAAACTACCTTTGGGAGGAAGTTAGGCTTCACCTGTAGAACGACTGTCCTTGTGAAAAATTGTATGAGGAGGTTTACAAGATAGGGCTTGTATCGCGCTAATCCTTCTAGCAGATGTTAATGCTACCAATAAAACAGTTTTGAGGGTGAGAAACTTCAATGAACAAGAGTGGAGTGGTTCAAAGGGAGCACCCTTTAGGAAGTTTAAAACTAGATTAAAGTCCCATCAGGGAACTTGGAATGGTCTTGGAGGGTAAACATTAGTTAGACCTTTCAGGTATTGTATTACCAATGGAATTTTGAAATACGATGGCTCCTCTGCAGTGCGCTTAAAGATTGATAGCGCTGCGAAATAGCCCTTAATAGTGCCAACTTGAAGGCCTGAATTTGCCAAATAAAGTAAGAAGGATAACACTGCAGGTGTACCACATGAAAAGGGTTCGATATTCTTTTCTCTGCACCAGCTGCAAAATTTATTCCAACGGCAGCGGTATAGAGTCTTAGTTGCTGGCCTTCTGGCCGAAAGCAACACCTCCATGACGTCATCTGGAAGGTCCCAATCCTTGTACCTCAACCTTTCAGATACCAAGCATGAAGGTTGAGGGTCTTGATGGCTGGATGGAGAACCTGACCTCCCTTCTGCGAGAGAAGATCCTCTCTGTACGGTAGACGAATTGGAGGATGGATGGACATGTCCAGAAGGTCCGGGTACCACGTTCTCCTGGCCCAATCCGGGGCAATTAGGATCATGGTCTTCCGAAACCTTCTCAACCTCCTGATCATTTGAGGAATGACAGGGACCGGAGGAAACGCGTACAGAAGTGGGAACTCCCAGTCCACTACGAACGCGTCTCCTAGAGCTCCTCTCGGGGGAAATTTCCTTGAGCAAAATCTGTCGCACTTCCTGTTGATACTGGTGGCGAACAGATCCACCTGAGGGGTTCCCCAAAGGGCGAAGATCTCTTGAAGGACTTCCTGAGCTATCTCCCACTCGTGGGAGACTGTTCTGCCTGCTCAGAGCATCCGCTGTCAAGTTCTTCTCTCCGGCTAGGTGAATTGCCGATAGAGAGATTCCTTCCTGAATTGCCCAAAACCAGAGCTGCATCGCCTCTCTGTACAGTGGCAGTGACCCTACGCCTCCTCTTTTGTTGAGGTAGTGCATGGCCACTGTATTGTCCGTCATTATCAGGACGTTTCTCCCCCGTACAGACGGCAGAAAAGCCTTCAGTGCCAGTCTGATGGCTCTCAGCTCCAACAGGTTCATGTGTAGTCTGGACTCCGATGGAGACCAACGACCGCTGATGGTCAAGTCGTTGGCATGGGCTCCCCACCCCGTGAGTGAGGCGTCTGTGACTACTGTTATCTCCGGCCATGGTTGCCAAAACAGTTCTCCTTTCAAGATGTTCTCTGGAGAGGCCCACCATTGAAGGTCGTGGGCTACCTTGTCCGGAATCCGGAGGAGATCTGTCATCCTCCCTGAGAATTGTGACCGCCGAATCCTCAGTGCCCACTGGAGGGATCTCATTTTCAGGCGAGCCTCTGGCACAATGGATATGCAGGATGCCATGAGGCCTAGCAACCTCAAAAAGTCGTAGGCTGGGAGACGTTGGGCATTTTGAAACCTGGTGACCATCTGCAGAATATCTTGAGCCCTCACCTCTGGTGGCGAGGTTTTTCCCAGGGATGTGTCCAGGACTGCTCCAATGAACTGGAGTCTCTGTGATGGTATCATCTGTGTCTTCTTTAAATTGAGGGAGACGCCCAGCTTGTGAAGGAAGTGGCAGACATAATCTAGTTGGATCCGAGCTTGTTCCGAAGAAACTGCTCTGATCAACCAATCGTCCAGGCAGGGGTAGACATGAATCCCTTCCCTCCTTAGACTTGCAGCCACAACCGACATTAGCTTGGTGAAGACCCTCGGGGCTGAGGTCAGCCCAAATGGCAGAACTCGAAATTGATAATGAGAGTTGCCAATTGCGAACCTCAGGTACTTCCTGTGCTTGGGATGGATTGGCACATGGAAATAAGCATCCTGAAGGTCCAGAGATACCAACCAGTCCTGAAGCTGAAGGGCCTGAAGGATCTGAGAGAGAGTTACCATCTTGAACTTGTCCTTCCTGAGGAACTTGTTCTATTCTCGTAAGTCCAGGATGGGTCTCAGTGCTCCGTCTTTCTTTGGTATGAGAAAGTAGGGGGAGTACCAGCCCTTGTTCCTGTCCGCTACAGGTACCGGTTCTATGGCACCTTTCTCTAGCAGGTCTACAATTTCCTGCAAGAGGAGCGGATCCGGCACTTTCAGAGAGCTGTTCCCCAGTGGATGGCTCTGAGGGATGCGTAGAAAAGGCAGGCAGTAACCTTGGGCAACTGTCTACAATGCCCAAGCATCTGACATAATAGCCTGCCATTCCGTCAGATGGTGAGTTAACCTGCCCCCTACAGGTGCCTTGTGATGGGAGACCTCAGAGTGGTTTGGGAGCGGCTGATGCAGTTGCCGAAGGTGAAGCGGCTCCTGCTGATGCGGCTTTCTTTCCTTTACCCCGTCCACCACGGGTACATTTTCCTTGGCCTCTTTGAGCCGGCCGTCCTCTGCCTCTTCCATATGAGGAATAATAGCGAAAGGACCTTCCTCTCCAAGAGGATCCTGAGGGACGAAAATTCGTGTGGCGGATTTGCAGCCCCTAGTGACTTGGCTGCTGCTTTTGATGTTTGCAGTTTTTCCAACTGTCATCCGCCTTCTTACCAAACAGGGAAGAGCCGTCAAAGGGCATATTTAAAAGTCTGGCCTGTACGTCAGAAGCAAAGCCGGACTTTCTCAACCACGCATGCCTGCGGATTGTGGTACTTGCCGCCATGGCCCTGCTAATACTGTCAGCAGAATCAATGCCAGTTTGAAGGGACTCACACATTGCATCTTTACCATCTCTGATGATATTTAAAAATGCGTCCCTTTCTTCTCCTTCCTGGAGGCAGTCAGCCGCTGATGAAGCACACTCCCAAAGAGTATGGCTGAACCTAGCGAGCGTACAAGTCGCATTAATAGATTTTAAAGCCATGCTACAGGCCGAGAAGACTTTCTTAGCCATGGCATCATATTTTTTTATCATCCCTATCCTGCGGAGCAGTGGGGTATGCAGATGTACTGCCTGCTGAAGTTGCAGCCTGGACCACCAGACTCTCTGGAGTAGGGTGCTTAGATAGGTATTCAGGGTCAGCAGCAGATACCCTATATTTCACTGACAACTTCTTGTTAACCGCAGGGACAACTTCAGGAGTTTCCCAGTTAGTTAAAATCTTTCTTTGTAAAGCAGAATTGAAGGGAACCACAGGGTCCTCCTTTGGACCTTTATCCAGAATATCTGTGAGGTCATCCTGTTGAAAAACAGGCGAAGGCGCAGACCAACCCATGAACTCCATAATTCTTGACATTAGGGTTCTATAAGGGGTTTCAGCATGTTTCCCTGGGTCTGGTTTGACAAATTCCACTTCTGGGGAAGTGTCTAGGCCACTTGCTTCCTGTGATGCATCCTGAAGGTCTTTCAACCTTCTTTCCTCAGAGGCAAAAGTCTCTAGTTCAGGTCATGTGGTCCTCTGCAGCCCAAAAGGCCTTTCTTGATCAGAATCTTCCCTTTCTTCATAAATTGAAGTTAAGGGGGGATGCTCTGGCCTGTGAAATGGTATAAAACCCATCTCTAAAGCAGAGGGAGCCATCATCAGTGGCCTTGAAAAGGTCGATGTCGTCGACGCCGATGTAAAAATCCTCGAAGGCGCCGACAAAGGCGTCGAGAAAACTGGAAGAGGCCTCTAAGAACTCGAGAGGATCGGAATCCTGCTCGAGGATGTCGACGACGTTCTCAACGTCGTGTCGGAGGCTCTCGGTGTAACCGTTGGCTGTGGAGTAGCCGTGGGTTTTTCTTTTATCAGCGTCGATGTCGGCGTCGACTCGATCGACAGATGCGTCGAAGAACCCTTCGACAACGGTGTCGATGGCGCCCATCTATGCTTCGAAGGGGTTTTCGACGATGGCGTCGAAGATGCTTTACTTCCCGATGGCTCATGGCGCTTTCGGGTCGACTCTTTCGCCGGGTGCTGCGACTCGCGGCGTTTAGATTTTTTGGGCTTTCCACCTGGGGTATCACCCTCAGCTGACTTCGAGGGGGTCGAGGCCGCTTTCTCGAAGACGCTTAGCATCTTTTTTCTGAATTCCTCCCACTCAGCCTGAGAGCTGTGTTTTGTGGGGCAATTTACTCTTTCAGGGGAACTAGAAGACGACGAAAAAGGAGATGTTCTACGTCTCTTTTTCGAGTGTCTAGACCTCGACGAGTGGTGGGAGCCAATTCGAGACCTAGACCGAGAATGCTTTCGACGGTGAGGAGACTAATGTCTCGACTCTATCGTGGAAACTTTCGAGGAAGTTAAAACTGACCTACCTCTCTCGAGCTCCTTCAAGGCGTTCGCTGTCATGGAGAGGCATTCCTCACACTCCAAACACTGGTGTGCGATTCCCAGACACCACAAACAGATCCTGAGGATCCGTCAACGACATTTTCTTCCCACGGTCTCAGCATTTCTTGAAACCGGACCGAGGAGTCGTCGGGTCGGAGGAGGAAGCCATCGAGTACGAGTCGGTTTTCTTGAGGAAATATGAATATATTTCGACTGACGAACTGAGCAACGGTATTCCGAGGCACACAAAGCGCAGAAAAACGGAACTGAGCAACGGACGCTGCGCGTGGCCATTTATAGGCATGATGACGTCGGCGTCGATACGGTGGCTGTCGAGGAACACCTACTCGACGGACGTCGACGCACAGCGCCCTCTACTGGGAAAAAATGTTTCTGAGGCCAGCAAGCTGGAAATACAAATATCATAGATAACGAATACGTCGGAGGACACAATCCCTTCGAAATCTCTTTTTTACACCTAGTAGGGAGAGGCAGTATTGGTTTAGGACGGGCAAGATCAGGAGAGAGCACATCTCTCGCATAAGAACATCTTGCAAATGGTTATCCATTCAAAAAAAAAAAATAAATAAAGACTTAAAAACCCTCTGCCTCACCTATAAAGCTCTAAACGACCTAGCCCCCCCGTACCTCACCAACAAACTCACTTTGAAACCTAGCACTAGAATCACTAGATCCTCCAATAGTCTCTGCCTCACCGTGCCTAGATTCACCGCCAAAAGAGCTAGGGGCTCGAGCTTCACTGTCCTTGCCACTCAACTCTGGAACACCTTACCACTGAATATTAAATTGACCAAATCCTTCCAATTGTTCAGAAAATTAGTCATTAGTTGGCTTTTGGAGAAGGCAAACCTTAGATAGACTAATCTCATTACTAACAGTATATATTGTACATACCTTGAAATGTTTAACCGTGAAATCCAACTACCTGCTTGTATATACTGCATATGGCATATTACCACCACAATTGTATAACTGCAAAAAATGTCTATATATACTGTAATTATGTAACCTGTCCTTAAGCGCCCATTTACCCCTGGGTCTGGAGCGCTATACTAAATAATAAACAAACAAACTTCGACCCCTGATGTGGTGGGATCAACCATTCCCAACGTCTGCTGGTTTTCCCAGCCATCTGGAGTCTTCGGAAGCGTTCCTGCTCCTCAACCAGAGATCCTGATGAAAATATCCGTTGCTGAGTCTGGAAGTATAGATCAGAACGAAGAATTGGATGTTGTAAGCTGGTGAGCGTCCACACACTTGAAACTGAGAAGATCCTGCGGCCAAAACGGGAGATATCTTGCCCGAAAACCGTCCCGCATGCGAGGCTGGGGGAGATGCCTCTGCCTTCCTTGAGCCCGCTGCCATGACGGAGACTGTGCCCAGCTGGGACAATGCAGCGTTTCCTCCTGCCGTCCATCTTCCATGGTGCGGCAAAAGTTACTGTTCCATTACGCAGCCAAGTCTGCCCGGGGGCTGGAGGACCACCAGGACGTTCCCTGCTGGGACGTGTAATTTCCGCCTGAGGAGCAACGAGCGCAGTGCCGGCTGCGCGGACCTGGGTGTGTGAGAGCGGGATGCCAGAGCGGTCCAGCACGAAATCAGGGCGAGGATCGCGCTCGCGGCATGCCGCCGGGCCCCCTGGCCCCAGCAGCAATAACTCTGAGGTGTGATGCATCGGAGGACATAGGGCGGCCCGCACAGACTGACGGGTCGCACTGCACCATCGGAGTCCACCGTACTGCGACAAGGTAGGACCAACTAAATTAACCGCTTTAGATATTGCCCATGACTTATTGTCTGAACGTGACCGAAAATTACTAAAAATAGCAGACATCGCAGCCAATACCACATAACACTACAACGGCCAGTAAGAGTGGCACTTGTCTAACGCGCTCTGCTATGTTACAAACTACGCCTGGCACAGCCTCCCTAGGATATAGCAGGGAGCATACTTGGCTTGCGCTCAGCCTTGCCCCACAGACTGTAACAACCCATGCTGCTCCAGCATCGCAGAGCGCTACACACTCTCGTTATTAGACATATATACAGTGCAGCCCAGACTACAAGCCCTCATCAACCTTCACGCGGCAGCAGTATTATAAATTCACGGCGCATATCACCGCACAAACACAGGACGTCCATAACCCGCGTGACACCACCCCCCTGAAGCCCATCGGGGCAACAACTTTCCTCAACCAAGGGAACCAGTGTGAGATACCTGCAACTCCAATAAGCTGGACTGCTGCCCTAGGCGACCTAAGTAACAACCATACCAAAGGACTAGACCACAGCCACTCACACCTGTCTATTCAAATAGCAGAAACAAACGATCCACACCTCATCACTACCCCTGCAAAGGCAACAAATCCGGAAAAGCATCCTAGCGAAGGCCCTCCCCACAGTTACTTTTGCAACAACAGCATGACCAAAGGTGCCAACAAAAGAAAGGGCCCAATGGACTCATTCACGGGCCGAGACCCTCACCTTCCATAACCCCCCCCCTTCTCCCAGCAACATCGAAACACCAGAGGGAGAGGGGACATCAAGGGACGACCATCTCTTACAAACTATGCAAAATGGGTTTCTTGCCATCAATGTGAAGTTAGACGATATAGTTGGCACAATAGGATCGCTGAAAGCGAAGATTGAAAAAGAAAGCAGCCGCATCATGGAAACAGAGTCACGCATCAGCATAAACGAAGACAGCATAGCACGACACAATCGCACATTGAACACTATCCAAACTGAATTTAAAAAGATGGTAAATAAATGCGAAGATTTGGAGTAGAGATCCCGACGCAACAATATCCGAGTGGTCTAAATTCCAGAAACTACACCTAGGGGCCCCATGGAGCTCTTCCTGGTGAATCTCCTCAAATCACGTTTTGACTCCTCAGAATTCTCGCCACAATTCCTGGTTGAGAGGGAGCACAGATCACTCACCCCTCCCACACGTCCTTCTCAGGCTTGCCAGAGAAAAAGGTATGCTACAATCCTGCAGAATACATATATACCCAGACTTTGCGACAGGCATACAAACACAAAGAAGATCACATGATAATGTGAAACGCATCCTACATACCCGAAAGATACCATACTCGTTAATATTCCCAGCTAAACTACGAATCCAGCATGAGGGGGAAAGCCCATTTCTTCGATGACCCTACCCAGGCATTGGCCTACGTTGAGTCGCATATACCCATACCACCGCGACAACCACAGTCAGGAGCTAACACGCCACGCAATAATGTGGAAGAGAGCATGGAAGAAAACGACTGAAGATAAGCAGCAACATCACAACTTGTTATGAAAATCGACAACCCACCAGACTTGTGACGGACGAAATACTGTAGAAGACCCGGGGAGCGTCGCGCCACACTGAGGGCAAGGCTATCGACATGGTCCCCCTGGGATTATCCAAGAGTTTGAACTGGTTGCATCATCAAGTTGGAGCAGACGAAAATGTTGAAACTGTAGACGTACCATGGCTTTTCAAGGGAAGCGGATCTCTTGGAACGTTAGAGGTCTAAATAATCTGATTAAGACAAGAAAGATCTGGGCTTACCTTGACCGGCATTCACCAACCATTGTAATGCTCCAGGAAACTCATGCCCTGGAGTAAGCCCATAATCAAATGGCACGCAAATGGGGGAAGAACAGGTCCTACACCAACTACTCTTCCCAGGCGAGAGGGGTAATAACGCTCGTACACAAAAGTATCGACTTCAAGGTGGGAACAACCAATATAGACCCCGATGGCAGATTCGTACTGATATCCGGTACCATCAATAACAGACCGGTGCTACTCAAACACATAACCTGGACGATCCAGCGCTCTACATCAAAGTAACAACGCTAATAAATAATACTCTGGATGTACCAATCATCTGGGGAGGGCATTACAATACAATACTGAACCTCACACTGGACAGACAGAGCACTAAACAGAGAGCTATGACCAAGGCATTGTGTACGTTAAACCAGACTATGTCCCAATATGGCCTGATAGACATTTGGAGATCAGAACATCCAACCTCCAGGGAATACACTTACTACTCTCTACTGTACATGATGCCCACTCCCGAATTGACTTCTGGCTAATCTCTGAGACATGGACTGCTGGATTGTGCCACTGAACAATACTATTGCGCACCTGGTCAGATCACTCGCCCATCGTGCTCGAAATACTACAAGATGGTGTAAATATCCCAAGACCTGTATGGAGAATGCCACCATCCATGCTGCTCGACGACTCCGTGAAGTAGGCATTAAGGATCGACATTGAACTGTCCTTTAAAGAAAACAACAACTCGATGACAAGAATCTCCACGATATGGGAAACGTTCAAGGTTTGGCTACGGGGAACAGTGATAGCTGCCAGATCAGGCATCTTAAAAACTATAAGGATGGAACTCAAGAAAACAGAAGAGGACCTGAGGAAACTAGTAAACAAATACAGCAATACTCAAAACAGCACATTGCTAGGATTCATTAAGCAAGGCAGGCAAAAGTTCTGCGAATTAGCAGACAGAGATCCGATTCATGACCAAGAAAGTCCATGCGAGGCGATATGGTGAAGCAGACCGCCCTGGAAGACTGCTGGCTGGGTTAATAAAAGGGGAACGTGAAACACAGCATACAAGTGAGATCACCAAACCCGACGGGCTGACGACCATCAAACAAGATGAAATTAACGGCATGTTCAGAGACTACTACCAGACACACTATGCTAACAACGATAAGGTTACAATTGAGGAGGTGGACCGATATCTAGCACAAACTGACATACCCACACTAGACAGCACATTCAGCGCCAAATTAAATAGCCTGATCACTATAGAAGAGATTGCGGATGCCATATCCTCCCTCGCATCAAGCAAGGCCCCTGGCCCTTATGGTATAAGCATGGAACTATATAAAACTTACAAAGACATCCTCGCTTGTAAATTACTTGAAGTTTGGGAAGGGTCATGTGAAGTTGGGACATTCACTATCTCTCTGATGTGGTGATAACCATCCTAGATAAACCCGGTAAATCCACAAACGAAATGGCCTCGTACCAGCCTCTTTCTCTGATAAAATCAGATGCGAAAATCTTCGCCAAAACTCTTGCCCAATCTGGCACACCCCAACCAATCAGGATTTATACCGGGAAGATCCACGGCCCTCAATTTAAGACAATTGTTTGGAACCATGGCACAGATCAACCCAGAAATCCCAGCAGCGGCAATGATAATAGATGCAGAAAAAGCTTTTCATTCTGTATTATGGAACTTTTTATTTGGTGTCTTTCGTCGTATGGGTATGGGAGGGGTCTTTAGTACATTTGTGAAACTTCTACACACTGACCCACGGGCTAGAGTCTGAACAAATCGGAATTACTCTGAAAGCATAAAGCTCCACAGAGGGACCATACGGGGGTGCCCTTTCTCCCCAATGCTGTTTGCTCTTATGATAGAACCCTTCGCAAGAAGGATCCGTGAATTCCACCACCAGAGAGGGATACACATACAGAGGCCCCCACAAATCATCTCATTATACGCTGATACGTTCATTTACCTAAAACACCCTAACGTTAATTTGTCACCTATCCTCGCGCAGGTCGATAAGTTTACCCAATATTTTGGATACAAGATAAACACCAGGAAGTCTGAACTATTTCCTCTTAACGACAAGACGACTGCACCAGCACAGCTAGACGGTATGAAATGAGAGGGATTAACTGTGAAATACCTGGGAATCCAGATCGCACGGACACAGTCTTGAATATAATCATGCAAAATATCTCAAAATACTCTAACACAAACTCTCTCTTTGGGGTAAGCTCCTTTTATCGTTAATAGGCAGAATAACCGTCCTGAAAATGATAATTGCCGCCAAACTACTATACTTCTTTTGCTCCATAACGATTTGGCCTGGCCAGAAATTCTTTAACTCACTTTGCAGCCTTGCGGTGGGTTTTACTTGGGGAGGTAATGCGGCCCAAGTAAAATGGGATTCACTCACAGAACCCCATCTTCATGGGGGCCTAGCAGCCCCTGATTTTGAGCTATATTACCTGACCGCACAGACCCACTATGCGGGAATGGCACAACCCTGAGCTCAAATACTCACACATAGAATTGTTAAATGCTCTGCCGCTGGTAATGAAAAAAGATCCACAATAATATGCTCTCACAAAACTGACCCCTGCATCTTCGACCCGTTGCACACTACACTTGATGCCTGGAGACGCATCATGTCAAGACTAAACATCACAAAGCCTTACAATCAGAATATCCTGCTCTGGGACTCCCCGGACCTGCCTCTCACCATGGAGGCTGACATCCAGATTGCATGGGACCCCAACAGAACGATGAAAATGGGTCACCTTTTTATAGACGGCAGGTTCGTGACCATAACTGAGTTTAAGGGTAAAATGGGAGACAACCCGATAAAAACACTGCAGTACTACCGAGTTAGGGCTGCAGTGCAACGTAACTGGCCATCTAATGAACCTGAAAATAATAAGTGAATTGAACTTATAATACAGAACAATAAAAAAGGTCTTCTTTCTAGACTGTACTCCAAGGTACAAGGCAAACTCCCTATGAAAATGGGGAAAAGATACAGGTTCAGTGATTGACGACCTGAAATGGAGGAAAATGTGCACTCTCGCCAGAGAAGTCTCACTCAATTCACGACTACGGCTAATTCGATACAAAGTACTGAGTAGACTTCACCATACCCCAAAACACATCACAATATTTAATCCTTGGAGTATACAACTCTACCCTAAATGCAACGCGGAAGACGCTGATACAATTCACATGTTTTGGAATTGCTCACCAGTAGCTGACTTCTGGAAACCTATAGCACAAATACTATTTGAGATCCTGTCCATTCCTCTGATGCTGCACCCTCTGAAATACCTGCCGGGCGATATTGGCAAAGCCGGAATTAACACTTGAAGACTATTCAATATTGGATGCATAATTGCCAAAAAATACAAACTGCTAAAATGTAAACGAAATGACGAGAGTGAACGAAAACGAGGAAGGATATGCACTCACTGTTGCGGCAACCTCCCGGCCTAAAGTGATATATGGGCTCCATAATGCACTTACAGGGAAAAAACTACCAGTCCCTAGACTTTGGCGTGGATTACCAACGCAAACCTATACGACATATGCTTGACACATGGACTAATGTATCTTAATTGTAAATTTTTATAACAGAATAAGTGGAATGTCACAACATGACTGCATGTATGTCTCAAAGTAACAATATTGTTGCTGCTATCATGTACTGTATCCTGATGCCACATGTTTTTCTTTTTAAATGTAATCCTACGTTACCTACCTTGTGGACTCATTGTGGACCCCTGACCAAGCTCACCCCTTCCTGAGACTAAGCCTTGACCACTATCTAAGCTACCTTGATTGTCTTGGCTACAGCTCCCAGAGTTGCCCCTGTTCACTAACTAGATTGGCCTACTTCATATCTGTCCATCAGGCCAGAGTATGGACATCCAGTCTAACAATTCAATGGACAAGTAATAAAACAAGCATCATGGGCCAAACAGGGTTAAAAAAAGTACCTCTAGTTACACAGGCCTACAAAGCTAATAGGTTTATAACAATACATCACTAGTTGTGCATGTCTAAAGCTAATAAGGGTTTCAACAGGTTACTACAGTAGGCTTACTGCAAAGAAACAACTGTCTTTGTTACAAAATAATGTTGCTTCTACAACGTCCTTCCCCTAAACTAGCGCATGCAGCATATGTATGCAGGGTTCGAAATTGAGGGGTGCTGGGAGCCATTTAGCTCCTGCTTGTAGTCTAGAAGAGCCCGGTTAGCATGACGCCAGCAGCTACTTTTGGCTCCCCAGGCCAACTGATGCCAAACAAACACACCCATGTGAATTTAACTCTGTGCGTTTGGGACAATCTATAAATAAATGATGACACATCTATAAAACATTTCAAGCATAAGATGTCATAAGTAGTGGGCAAAATGATATGTTTAAATCTTATGCAGAAGTTAGATTTGCAAAACATGATGTACTAGCTCCTCGTTCCTCAGTGTAATCTCATGGTCACTGCAGGATATCCAGGAGCGGCTTTTTGCTCCTGCTTATATAATCTTAATTTCGATCCCTGTCAGTATGCAAACATTGCATTAGCAATATTCTATATAAAACAGTGCTTGTGTTTACCAATCAGTCTGATCACGTCAATACATTTCAAAATGTTAACTTCACAATTAACTTTAGGTATCAGTATGCTATACAATTTAGCAGGTAGAACATCTCTCACTCATTTACAGACCAGTGGGTTGGTATGTGGCCATCTAGATTCCAAAAACAAGCTTTAAAATAAAATAAATCCAAGTTTTAAGACAAAATAAAATGCATCCAATGGTTTGTCAGAGAGCCCCAAGTGCCCTTTAGCCAAACTAAAAGGCCATCTAGATTACTGCTACAGTTTCAGCACACCGCTAGTCTGCATAGGTGTGGGAACCACGGTTGCCTCACCCACATGGGAGCAACTAGGATGAGTGCCAGAGATTCTCTGTGCATCTTGTTGACCACTTTCCTCATGAGAGGGGTTGGTGGAAAAGCGTAGGCAAACATTCCTGACCAGTTCATCCACAGGGCGTTCCCCTTGGAATCTGGCTGGGGGAACCTGGATGCAAATTCTGGGCAATTGCCTGTTTTCGCTTCTGGCAAATAGGTCTGTAGTGGGGAAACCCCACTGTGAGAAGATGTCTTCTACGACTTCTCTGAGTAGACACCATTCGTGTTCTCTTGGGAGGGGATCTCTGCTTAAAGCGTCCGCTAGCGAATTGAGATCCCCTGGAACATGTTGAGATGACAGGTAAATGTTCCGTCTGAGTGCCCATCTCCAAATTTTCTGGGCAAGCTTGGACAGATTTGGCGAACGAGTCCCTCCCTGTTTGTTTAGGTAAAAACATTGCTGTTGTGCTGTCTGTCAGGATCTGCACTGACAGGTTCAACAGGTGGGGTTCGAACGCCTGAAGCGCTCTGAATACTGCCAGGAGCTCTAGCAGATTGATATGATTCTTGGCTATTGTGTGAGACCAGAGACCCTGAGCTGTGTGGTGGAGGAGGTGTGCTCCCCACACTGACAGGGATGCGTCTGTAGTGACTACAGCCTGTACTTCTGGATCGTAGAAGAGTTTCCCCTTTGACAGGTTCTCTCTTGTCCACCAGTGAAGACTTTGAACAAGTGTTGGCGAAACGACCACTAGATCGTCCCACTGACCATTTGCCTGAGACCACTGTTTTGCCAACCATTCGTGCATGGGTCGGAGGTGCAGGCACGCGTGGGGGACCAGGTAAATACATGACGCCATCATACCTAGCAAACGCATCACTTTGCGCACCCTTATCTTGCGACCGGGCTTGTAAAAAGGAATTTCCAGTAATAGATTCCAAATTCTTTCCTCTGATGGAAAGGCCAACCCCTTTTGAGTGTTTAAGACAGCTCCTAAGAACTGTTGGAGGTGTTTGGCACAAGACTTGATTTTTTCTTGTTTATGGAGAAACCCAATTCGAAGAGGTCGTCGATCGTTCTTTGAATGTTTGACCTGCAAATGACTGGGGTCTCCCCGTGATGAGCAAGTCGTCCAGGTAAGGGTACACCAGGATTGCCTCCCTGCACAGGTGTGCCACCGCCACTGCCAGTACCTTGGTGAATACCCTTGGAGCCGAGGCTATACCGAAGGGCAGCACCTTGAACTGGTAGTGCTGACTGTCTACCTTAAAACGCAAGAATCTTCTGTGCGCTGGGAACATGGAAATATGAAAATAGGCATCTTTCATATCCAATGTTGCCATGTAATCCCCCTTTTTTTTAGTAGGGAGATTACCCCTTGGAGTAGTCATGTAAAACTTTTGGGGCTTGACATACTTGTTTGCAGAGCGTAAGTCTAATACTGGGCGCATTGTCAGATCTTTTTTTTTTGGCACAAGGAAGTAAGTTGAATAAATACCCTTGTTTACCTGGTTGCCCGGGACGAGTTCTATCGCGTCCTTTGCTAGAAGATTGACGATCTCTTCAAGGAGAATCTTCTGGTGGTCCAAGGAATGTACTATTTGACATGGGGGTGGTTTCGGGGACGCTCGAGCAGTTCTATGCAGTATCCTGCGGACATCGTGGACAGCACCCATCTGTCTGATGTGATCCCTTCCCAAGCTTGGGTGAAGTTGGAAATGCGTCCCCCTACTGGGGATGCATGAGAAGGGACCCTGAGCGCGGCGTCACTGTTTAGCGGGAGGCGTGCCGCCTCTTCTGGGGCTGCCTCTACCCTTACCACGGTCACTCTTGTTTCCTAAACTGTAACTCTGGGTAGACTGCTGGTTGTTACCCCATGATGTACCCCGCCCCTGTCAATAGTTGGAGCCTCTGAATTTTGGCCGCATGCGCGAATAAAATTACTATTGCCTCTTTGATTAGGGGGCTTCTTGGTCAACTGTCCCAGGGATTTCAGAGTCTCATACTCATCTTTGGCATTCTTTAATGCGTCCTCTCCCGCTTTTCCAAACAGTAGATAGGCTCCACCGGCATGTCGATTAAGGATGCTTGTGTCTCGGGTTTAAACCTAGACTGTCTTAACCAACCATGCCTCTTAATGACAGTGCTCTCTGCTATTAGCCTGCCGGCGTTATCTGCAGCATCAAAGGTTGCCTTAAGGATGCAACCAGACACAGCTCTCCCCTCCGACGCAACCTGGGCCAACTGGCCCTTTAAAAGGTTCCGGTGCGGAGTCGATGAGGGCAGCTACTTGCTCCCACTGGTGGCAGTTGTAACTAGCCACCAGAGTGGTGGAGTTGGCAATCCTTGCCACGGAAGTGGAGGCTACCTTCCTTCCCAACCCGTAGATTTTCTTGCTCTCCTCGTCGGGGGGAGCCACAGATGATGATGATAGAGGCGTTCCCGCCCTCCTCCGGGTATTAGTAACTACCAGGGAGTCAGGCTTCATTTAGGCCCTTATGTAAAGCGGGTCTGATTGGGCTGCCCGGAACAATCTCTCGATTCTGGGGTTTACTGCCCTGGTGAGGTTAGGATTGAGAAGGGAAGGATCAATTCTCTGTTGGATGGATTTGAGAATTGGAATGGCCAGAGCAATGGGTTTCTTTTCTCCTACTAGTTCCTCAGCAAAATGCCTCTCCTCCTGTGCCCCATGAGTGTCTATGCGGAAGTGTTCTGCCGCTCTAGTCAATACCTCATTTAGGAGGGGCTGGATGTCAACTGGAGAGTCTGTAACTTGAGGTTCTTTGCCTACCTGGGAGTCTATTCTGTAGACTTCTGGATCATCTTCCTTCTCCTCTTGGTCCTCATCGTCCCCATAATAGTCCACCCCAGTTTGGTCGTCCAACGTTACCAAGTCTGGATCCTCATCCTGTAGTGGATCCTCACTATACTGGGCATAAAGGCTGGATGTAAAAAGGGTCTGAAGATCGACCTTGCGTTGGGGTCTCAAACCGAGGTTTCTTAACAGGGGGCTGCGGGTCCCTAAACCCTGAGGGAGTAGCACCGTAAGGGGGAGAGGAAGTGTTCTGGGTTCTTGGAGTAGAAGTCTGCTAGGGAGGGCATTCTAGACATAACCCTGTCTATATAACCCTGTCTATATCCTCACTGGTCCATTTCTTGGAGCTGGGAATGACCCTTTCTTGAGAGGGTTCCCCTTCTATGACTTGACTGGACCTATGGGCTTGTGCATGGGGTCTTGGCTAGCTGTTTATCAGAAGACTTAGAACTGTCTTTATGTAACTGTGGTGCAGAAGAAGGGTGAGATGGTTTCTTCTGCCGTTTCCCCCCTCCCCCATGAGTGGAAGAGTGTTTCCCTGGTGTTTTCACCCTCTCAGAGCTTTTCAGCGGCTCACGTCTAGATTCAGGGGTAGTGTCCCTTTCCTTAGAGTGGGGCATTGGGTTTCAGAAGCAGCCGCCGAACGGTCTGCTGGCGCCGACTCCTGGTGAGCAGGCTGGCGGTCGGCTTCGTCTTCTGACGAGCGTACCTCCATGACTTTGGCGGGTGAGGCACGTTTGGCAACTGTGGATGGTTGCCTGGTGTTGTGAGGCGATCTTGACCGAGAACGCCCAGAGGACACCGATTTGGTGGACCGCTCTTTGTGTGCCTCTTTCCGAGAACTCGACACGCGCGTCGAGTCTCGGTTGGACTTCAAGTGTTTAGGTGTGGAAGTGGTGTGGGTAGCACTCGTCTCACCGCGTGTGTTCCCCGTAACTGCCCTGCAGGACAGCCTTCCGAAGTCGGGGACTTGCACTTGGCCGTCTTTCGACACCTCGTTGCCCTCGCCGTCCGAAAGTATGGCGTCGCTGCCATCACTGAAGGTGCCCTCCGCTTCCATGGCCTCGCGTTGCCCGTCGTGGTGGGCCCAACGTTTGGTCGAGCGGTCCTTTTGTGTGTTAGCCTTGAACCAGCTACACGCTCTACAGTTCACCTCGGGTGGTCCCTCGGCAAGCAGAGGTTACAGGTGGTGTGTTTGTCAACCCAAGGATATTTGTGGTTGCACTTGGGGCAGAATCTGAAAGGGGTACCCTCCATACACACCCTGTGGCAGCGGGCTAGTGTGTGTGTGTGTGTGTGTGTAGGAAATATATATATATTAGTGTAGAGAATGTTTCCACCCCACTCTCCCTACTTGCAGAGGCCTTCCAAGGCCTGGGCCGAGGCCCAGAGTCTGTCGTGCAGCTCTCAACGGTTGTTTCTTCTCCAGGCCGGCGTCGAGCTCTGAATTTTCGATGACTCGACGTGGGAGAGGAAGAAACGGGGAAATATAATATTTAGCAAAATATGGCTGAAAGCCAGGGAACTCCGCAGAATGCTTCCGTCAAGTATGTCGGAAAAAACCAATCGGAGGGTCCTACACGCGTGAGGGATCATGGGTACAGTGGACGTCCCACTAGGGATAGTATTACTGGCACGCCCTGTGTCGACGCCCATTTTCGAGTTTCGAAAAACAAACTGTAATACTCCGTAGCTTCAATTAGATGTCGGCCTATGCACATCTAAGCAGATTCCACAAGCCTCAGAAATATATATATCATACCAGGATCACGTTGTCAGCTGATTTATTGGGATCCCTTTGAAGAGATTGGGAAACTGCAAAAAGAACAATATTTTCTAACAGAAGTTCATCATGTCAGTAATCCATTGCAGGAGGGTTTCATCAGCATGACCTTGGGAGAGGATGTTTGCATTTTCTCAAATGGATCCGCTAATTTATTTTAAAAGTATTTTTATTGAGCACAGCGATATTACGGAACAGAACTCTTCAAACTCAAATCCTGCATAATATCATACTGAGAAAAACCATCACCAATTGCACAGATGAAATTATGTAATGGAGGTTTCAGTATGCCATCTAGGATCATCAGACAGCTAAATACAAAAGACAGACATACTCACTTCCTCAAATTGGGTGCCAATATCAAACCAATCGTATCTGTGCGCAAGTGAGTTTTGTAGTGGGTCAACCAATGAACAGACCACAATAACGCACAAGACAAGGGTAAACACAAACAGGATGTTGGAGGAACAGACTAATATGAGGTTAGGGTGAATGAGTGGCGATTCTGACATAAAGGCTGTTAAATGCTACCAAGATCTCTTACAATCATTTGTGGGAGTCTCTTCACTATTCCCGACTGACTATCCATTTATCGCAATAAAAGCTTACACACAGTTTAATATCTTTAGTATTTCTCCCATAGTTACAATGAGAGCACAGTAGCCCCAAAGCATAGACCCATGAGGAGGTTCAACAGAGGGGCGGGGGACAGTGAGGAGGGGAAGTGTAGAGGAGCAGGTGAAGGTCTCTTCTCTAGTCCCTGCCCCTTCACCACCGCCCTTTTGAAGTAACAGATGGAGAGCTACCATTGGGAATTCATGCACAAGCCTATGTGACATGTCCATACTGCGACGATTGTACGAAAGACGATAGGCACTCAGACAGCCATTCAGAAGATAGCCTCACGTTGAGCTAATGGAGGGAAGTTACCAAAAAGGATGTCAATTGCCTAAATGCCAGGCAACGGCTCTGACAACCATGGATGAACACTAAACAAGTCTGACAACAGCAAAATGATGACATAAAGAAGACATATAAGCCTACATCGAAACAATATGAAAATACTTCACACTGATGATTTAACAGAAGCACTAAGAGAAACATGTACCAAAAGATTAAGTTATCGTGAAAATAAGATGATGCAGTAATGTGTTGACCAATAACTGTAAGCTTGCTAAAAAAATAAGGAAAAAAAGAAGAAGAGGTACATATAACATGTTTAAATGTACGACGGCTCGTGTTAAAGAATAAACCCAGCTACCTCAAAAACAAGCCTACAATCGTAAATTGAAGAATTGATGAAGAAGCTGTTTTCATGTGCAGAATAAGGGAGTACAATTGGCCGTAAGTCAAGGAGGCTATTTCGAGAGATGGGCGCAAGGCACAGAGAGGTAAATTAATAGACCACATGTATGATACATATTTCTGCTAAGATTAGGAGGGTATTAAACAACCACAAAGGCAAAAGCATATGTGAGGTGGAGTGAGCAAGTCTCTAAAGGCCAGAGAGGGTAATGGCACCCTGGTTAATTAAATAAAATAGCTCAAATTGAGATGCAGAAATTGACAAAATCGTGGTCTCCTGGCACGTGATTAAGAACTCAAAACAAAGGCTAATCATTAGAGCTTTGCGTTAATATCGTGGTGTTCTCACACTCTCTCGAATGTCCCAGGACAGTGAGCAGACTAGGAGGTCAACTATAAACGAGAGACCTTGGCTAAGGATCTGATCTATGACCTACAACGGACTAGTTGGGAAAAATCAAGAACAAGTTGACGCAGCTTGAATACCTACGGTTCACTTCGTTCACATGCTGCTAAAACAAGCCTCAAGTCCAAGGATGGATAAAGTTGCCAACCAATCAAAAGCCTGCCATGCACTTGCATATACATTGTTGCAGTTATTAGCCGGCTGCCATCGTCTCTGCTATAATCAGTATGTGACGTGAGTAGATGTAGCCGAGGGCGTGTCCTACAGACAAGGGGCAGCTAATGAGATATTAAGACACATTATTCTATTAGTAGATATGTCCCCCTAAATCCAATCCCTCCGGCCTTAGGTTTCTATAAAATGCCACGTAGGATGACGTCACGAATGACGTATGTAAAAGTATATAAACTCTGTGCAAGCAAACTTTGTTGTGAATATCGAGTATCTATTTTGAAAGCTGTATTTCTCCCTGCTTTCTTTCATTGAGATTAAAGCAGTACTTTACTATCTTTCTTTGGCCTGTCCGATTATTTGGTCTGTGATAAGTATTTGCAATCCCATCTAGCACAAAGAAGACGCTTTAAGGTGCTAGGGCACAGAAGGGAACAAGCAAATTACAAGCAAAGGGTATGTAGGAAGCACAAAGTCAGCAATCATCAGGAAATTCAACCAAAGGTCTGCCACACACTCACATATCCAGATAATGCACAGTTCTGTGCTTATAGGTTTTTTCAAGATCAAAACATGTTCGAAGCACTAAATATGCATCAAACCATTCTCACTCATGTCCAGTGTAGATGGATCCTTTTCTGTTGGGCAATTCGAAAGTTCAAGCCCCCTTTCATCCGCTTCATATTAGAACATTCACTGGATCAGTATTTCCCATCGATATCAAAGCCTAGCTCAACTTCCCAGCCAATCCTTACCCACTTGTGGTACATCTTTATTACCTGAAGTCAATAAATGACATAGGGTAGAGTCCAACTGGTCATCAGATAAAGAAAGGGTAAACAAAGAAGGAGGGTCATCTTTTTGCATTCAGCACAGTTACCAATTTATCAAATAGGGCAGACAGCTAGGAATATGTAAGCCATTCCTTTGGGGGGAGTTTATGCTCAAACTTTAATGAGCCAAAAGACAGTTAATGTACCCATATTCCAGACATCTTACGGATGCCAATGTTTTTCCACCCAGGCCACCAAGACTCCTCTCGATGCAATAGTTATCACGATGTTCCTCCATAGAGTCTTAAACTCTGAGAAATGTGCTACGCATGGCAAAAGATGACCTCCGTCTCAGGTGCCCATTTTCAGACAGCCACTCGCTCAGGCATTTGAGCAAGATCATCCTGTGATGCCTCCGAATATTGCGGTAGCCAAACCCTCCATTACTGGTTTTCTTCAGCAGAGTACTGTGAGAAACCATAATGTTCTCCCACCTACTCTCCCATGATCCTCTGTTCAGGTGGCCAGAGAAAAGCCATCGCTTTTGGATCCCGACTCTGAGGGTGGACAAGCGACGGAGGATCCCCGGAGTGGAGGGTCACGAGTGATTGGGAGGAGGATACCCAAGGGCGAGATATGGTATTCCCCCATTACCAATAATACTTCACTCTCCCTCAAGAGGCATTTTGAATCTCAGCCCATTTCCAGCAAATATTGAGACAAGTTAAGAAGAAACTATGAGCAGGGAAGATTACCTATAGAAACAACATCAGTAAAGTAAGGGCAACCTACTGTAGAAAGAACTGAAGTTGTCCCACTAATAGAGTCAGGCAGGGCCAGGCATTTTATAATGACCACTCAACCCTGACTCCACTTGACTGTTCCCACTATAAAAGGTGTGGTTTTTCACAAGAGAGGGAGGCGAGCAGATAAGCAGGAAAGACTAATAGTAGAAGCAGGTGTGAGCAGCATGAAGCAATGTGAGCACAGTGGCAGTGTGAGTTGTGTGGAACGGAGTGCGCCGGGACCGCAGATTGTCCTGGGAATGGCAAAGAAACTCATTCCCCTTTCAGCAGAAGTCACAAAGCAGAAGCCAACAGAGTGCTGAAACCCAAGGGAAATTGCTTGTTTACTCCGACTTGAGGTTTGGAGTGTCTAAGGGGCAGCTTGGAGCCCCAATGTGTAGACCGACAAATCAGTAACTGTGAGAGAAATGTTCGTTTTCTAAGGCAAGAGTTCAAAGAGGCCGGTGAGTTTTGCTAAACTGTTAACCTGGACCGCTTTGTGATTAAAAACTGGACCGTTTGAAAAATAATGCTGCGGTAGCCAAAAGCCAAATTCCATTATTTAAAGCGATTTGCATGCTGAAACAAAGTTGCATTGTATACATGTTTATCTCAAACAGCAAGTGAAAGGCAAGTTGCTTGTGGGATTCCTGAGGAGAATAAGTATGATTCGTCGTATCAACTATCAATGCTGAGGAAAGTGAAGGAGCAAAATACACATTGCCAAAGCCAAGAGGCTTCAAAAAGTGACACTAATCACGTATGGATACAGAGTGTTAATTTACAGAGCAGTATAAAGCATTGCAGAATAACGTGTGAACTGGTTTTGAATATTGTGAAGTTCTAAACTGGGTATTGCCGTAAAATACTGAGTAACTGGAAGACCGGAGAAGAAATTATAAGTTACTCACCATAGTAACTAAAGTACTTATTCCCCTTTCCTCCATACTGCATGGGCGTCCCTTCCAAGGGACAGGAGAGAGAACCTTTTTCACTAGAAAAAAACTTTCTTCCCCTTTCAATTTAGAGGCGCGCTGGGGTGCGGCCCAGGAGCCTCCATTGCCCCAACTAAGCCCTCTGGCGCCACACCTCAGTCCCCATTGACGCATCGACAATAGATTTAACATTGCCTAATGAAACCAGTATTAGGGGGGGTAGGGTGGTGGGACGTATGGAGGAAAGGGGACTAAGGAATAAGAGTATGTTAGTCACTAAGGGGAGTAACTTATAATTACTCTTACATCCCGTCCCCTTTCCTCCATAGTGCATGGGCGATTGCAACTGACTGTAGCCCCAGGGTGGAGAGGAGACCCTCCTTAAGCAAATAGGTTCCTGAGAACATCCTGTCTGAAAGCCGCATCAGATCTAGAGCTGGCATCCAAACAGAAATGCTTGCAGAAAGCCGAGGGAGTGGCCCAAGTGGCCGTCCGCTTATGACCTGCCAGGGGACATGGCGCTGGAATGCGATGGCCGTTGCCTTGGCCTTGACTGCTTGGGCGTGCATGTTGGCCGGAAGCAGCTTGTGCTGGCCCTCGTACGCTTCCTTGATGGCCGAGACATCCACCGGGATATGGCGGCCTTAGAGGCCCGATATCCTGGTCTTGAGCCTCTGAAAGTGACAAACAGGGCATCCGATTTGCGGAAGCCCTTGGTCCTGTCCAAGTAAAATTTCAGGGCACGTCTGACATCCAAGCAGTGCGGCACTCTGTGCTTCACCTTGGGATCAGAAAAAGAACGTAGGAAGGACTATTTCCTTGCTCAAGTGGAAAGCAGACGGCACCTTGGGCAGAAATGCCGGGTGTGTCTGTATGACTACTTTGTCCTTGTGAAAGGTAGTATATGGTTGTGAGGCGACCAGCGCCTGTATTTCACTGACTACAAGCCAAAGTGAGGCCGACTAGCAAGGCTGTCTTGATGGTGACCAGCCTGATGTCTGCAGACGCCATTGGCTCGAACGGTTTGTGTGCCAGGGCGCCCAAGACTATGTTGAAATCCCACATGGGGTGCGGCCTCATGACAGGCGGGTAGAGCCTTGCGAGCGGGTAGGGCCTTGCGAGCCCCATCAAATGTTTCTTGACGATAGGATTGAAGGAGGAGAAGATCCCCCTCCTCTGAATATCTGTAAGCCCTGATGGCTGTGAGGTGAGTGGGCGAGATGCGCCGGAAAGGAGAGCACATCGTCCAAAGTGCATGCCAGGGGGTCGATTTCTTTGGAGTCTGCCCAGTGGCCGAAACTGGTCCATTTACTTTTATACTAGGACCTTGCGCCCTTTATGATTTCCAGATTAGCCTGGGAGAGACTGAGGTGCTGCAGCGTTGTTACCTGATCAGGTACCACGCTGTGAGGGCTAGTTTCTGTGGCGCGGGGTGGATGACCATGCCCCCCTGCTGCACCAGAAGATGAGCTGGGCCCGTCTGGAGGTGAATCCGAGGCATCTCCGAGAGGCTGAGCAGCTCCGAAAACCATGGCCTGGCCGCACATCATGGAGCTATTGGAATGATGTTGAGTTGGCGACACTCCTTGATCTTGCAAATCACTCTGTGAATCAGCGGCGTGGACGGGAAGGCGTAAGCCTTCATGCCGTTCCATTGAAGCAAAAATGCATCGCGCAGGGAGCCGGGGCCCTGTCTCTGCCAGGAGGTGAACTGAGGGCACTTCTTGTTGTGCCAGGTGGCAAAGAGATCCACCTGGGGATGACCCCATCTGCATTAGATGATCTGAATGACTAGGTCGTTTAGCTGCCACTCGTAATTGTCTGCTCCCAACCTGCTACGCCTGTCCGCCTCCAGGTTGGCTTCCCCCGGGAGGTGGACTGCTGTGAGGTATATGTCTTTTTCCAGGGCCCACTCCCACACGCCGATTGCCAGTCTGCACAGAGGAGGGGATCTGGTGCCTCCATGCTTGTTGATGTAGCACATGCTGGTCGAGTTGTCTGTCTGGATGAGGACAACCTTGCCCCTGAGAAGTGGTAGGAATGCTCCCAGCGCTAGCCAGATGGCGTTCAGCTCTAACCAACTGATGTGGTATTCCTGCTTCTGTCGAGTCCAGGTGTCGTGGACCGAGAGATCGTCCAGGGTGGCTCCCCAGCCCTCGAGCGAGGAGTCTGTGGTGATAGTGACCTGCGGAGTGGGCGGCCGAAAGGGCTTGCCCCGTCCGTAGGTTGCAGTCCCTGGACCACCATGTTAGGTTCGGGTGGAGAGATGGAGGAACGTTGATCCTCTTGGATTGTGAGCCCCGCTCCTGGTTCTATGAGGCCGCAAAGTGCAGCTGAATCCTCCTCATTCTAAGTCTTGTGTGTGGGACGGCTAATAGGACAGCCGCCAAGAGACCCAGTAGAGGATGGTACCACCAAACCGAGGTCACCTCTCTGCTGAGGGAGTGGGCGGGGGCCCTCTTGATGGCCGAGATCTTGCCCTCTGACGGGAATACCTTCTCGGAGCACGTGTTCCAAGAATGTCAGAGTCTGCGTGGGCTGCAGCTGCGACTTCTTGAGATTGAGCGAGAAGCCCAGATCGTGCAGCGTGTTCATAGGGAATGGGAGGAGTGGTGAACCGCTTCAGGAGATGTAGCCCTGACGAGCCAGTCGTCGAGGTATGGGTAGATGTGGAGGCCCTGCGCTCTGAGGAGAGCAGCCACTGTATTCATGAGCCTGGTAAAGACCCTGGGGGCCGAGTTGAGGCCAAAAGGAAGGACTTTTTATTGAAAATGGTAGCCCATGACCCTGAACTGAAGGAAAGAATGATGGGGCTGCCAAATCGGGACACGTAGGTACGCGTTCTTCAGATCCAGGGAGCACATCCAGTCTCCCTTGCACAATGTCTCCGCTATAAAAGCTGGCGTAATCATCTTGAATTTTTGAAGGGGTAAGGAGAGGGTGAGGATGGAAATGTCCAGCACAACTCTCAGACCTGCCTGGTTCTTCATCTGAATGGTGAAAATCATGGAGTAAAAGCCCAAACCTCGCTGAGAGGCTGGGACTTCCTCCACTGCCTAGCTCTCTACGAGCGACCGGATCTCTGCCAGAAGAGTTGCTGTCCCAACTTGAGGGAGTGGAGTGTAGGAGGGAGGAGAGGCTGGGATGGGTAGGCGGTACCCTGTGGATGCTACAAAGACAATCCAGGGGTCCGTGAAATTCTGGCGCCAGAAATGTGCATAAGAGCAAGCCTGCCCCCCCCCCACTGGAGACACATGGACTCGGAGGGACGCGTCATGCCTTCTTTCCCTCGGAGGCTGTCGCGGAGGAGGGGGGCTGGAAAAAAAGCCATTACCACCCTCCACCCTGCTTTTTTTTTGTTGCTTGCGCCGGTTCTGAGACG
The DNA here is from genome assembly GCF_040938575.1 of Ambystoma mexicanum. Classification (NCBI taxonomy): domain Eukaryota; kingdom Metazoa; phylum Chordata; class Amphibia; order Caudata; family Ambystomatidae; genus Ambystoma; species Ambystoma mexicanum. Next base: position 112,668,305 of record NC_090929.1, on the reverse strand, counting down.
GAGAGCAGTCAGGCTGCCTGGATCTCCGTTTCCTGGAAGCTGCGGAACCCTCTGTATGAACGCCCTCTGTCGGAGCACTGCTGTGACTGGGTGTACGACTTGGGCGTGGTCTTAGTCAAGATGGATAAAGACTTGGCCGTTTGTGAGCTCTCTTTATCCTTGTCCAGCTCTTCATCCTTGGAGGAATGGAAGAGGTCCCCCCTCGAACAGTAGATCTAATATGCGTTCCTGGACGTCCGGGTTCTCCGGAGTCAGGCTGTCCTTCGCATGTCCATGGCGATACAGATGCCACTGCCAGAGGTGTCAATATGGCCAACAGTGGATTCCATGAGGTCCTGCGCCACCAGCTTGGCCTCAGCCAGTCGCGCCTTAAAACGTGATTGGCTCTGTGTAGGGAGTTTCGGGAGGAAGTCTGCAATTTCCCGCCATAACTTTTGGTTAGCGGCAGCCAGCATGGTATCGGTGTTGGCTTGACGAAGATGCAAGGACGCATTGGAATACAGCTTCTTCCCGTACGCCTCCAAGATGATCTTCTCCTTGCCTAGCAGCGTCGACGATGAGGTGGCTGAGGACGACTGAGGCTTGGAGTATAGTGATGCCGCAGCGATCACTGAGGAGTGCGGCTGAGGATGGGCCAATAGCAAGAGTGTATCCCCCCTCCATCTGCCGATGCTTGGCGATACTTGATGTCCAGGCGTCGATTGACCGGCTGGACCGAGTGGGGCTTGAGCCAACCCTTCTTGGCCAGGGAGACTACATCGGTTTGCAGTGAAATCCCGGTTTTGACAGAGGGGAGTTGTGTGAGGACTTCCTCCAGAACCCCCTCTGCCGGCTGTTCAGCCTCGGGTTGGGGTAGGCCCAGGTACTCCGCCAGCCCTGCAAGAGGTTTGTGGAAGGCCTTGGCTGAGGATGGTGTGTCCAGATGTGGAGGTGGAGGAGTAGCTGGAGCCGGAGGCTAGGGCACAGTAACCACGGCCGGAGGCTGAGGAGGCAGAGGCTGGTACGGAACCGCCTGAGGAGCCAGAGGCAGCGGTTGCGCCAGGACCAGGAGTGCCGGCAGAGGAGCTTGTGGTGCCGATAGCATCGTAGGGAGGACCCTGATGGTGTCCTTGAGGATAACCCCCATCCGAGCTGACTTCATGAGCCCGAGGAACCTCTCGAAGAACCCCTCTTCACTGGCCAGAGAGGGGGTAAGGGGTACTGACGGGGTAGCCGGGAGCTGCTGAAGCCGCTGCATACCCTGCCCGTATGGACGCAGTGGAAAACTGCCCTGCGCATAAGGATAGGCTGTAGGCCATGTACCTGGTTGAGGCCAGTCTCACCTTGACACTCATTCTTCGCTGAACTCCGGGAATGGAGTCGGACAGGTGCTTCTGTCTGGCGCGGCAGCCATCTGGTCGAGCTGCCTGCCACGGGCATGCGACGTGTTGCTCGGCTCGCTGGTCCCAGCTCCCTCCGAGACTCTTGTGTGTGGATCACGGGGCCTACCCTGCTCCTCGGGCCTAGACCCCGTAGGTGTGACACTCTCGACCCAGGGGGTCAGTAGATCTGCATCAAGACTTATTGCTGGTACTAGGGCGTAGCTCCTCGGCCATATTGACGGTACAAGGGTGGAGCCCCTCAGATGACAATCGTACAAGAACCTTCCGGTCCCTCAACATAGCCACTGGTGGACCCAAGGATCCCTCGGCCTGAAGGCCGGTAGCTGCAGCAGCCTCAGTGCATGCGCTGGTACAAGGACCTGAACAGTCCCTCCCACGCGGGGGAGTCCATGGGAAGGAGTCTGCTTTGCGGGGTGCGATAGAGAATGGCGGCCCTACCTTGGGCCTGGCTCGGTACTTCACAAAGTTCTTGAGGTCCTCTGGAGGTGACTTCTGGAAGAGCTCCCTCCACCCGGCTAGTCTGTTCTTCAGCGATTTCGATGACAGCGAGCCACACGCTGAACAAGCCTGCCAACCGTGGTCTGGCCCAAGACAACGTAGGCAGAGGGTGTGGGGGTCTGAAGTTGGGAAGAGCCCGTTGCAGGATGGACACCTGCTGAACCCTGTGGAAGTCAACATGCGCCGGGGAGGAGCGTGATGCCTGAGGACCGAGTACCTGACTGATAAAAAGACAAAGACAGAAGAAGTAACCACGCGTGGAATTACATGGCCGAAGCCAAACCCAGGAGCGCTGGCAAATTCAGCATGTTCCCGTCGACGTGGAAAAAGGGACTGGGGTGTGGCGTCGGGAGTGCAGAGTGGGGGCAGCGCATGCTCCTTGGGCCGCACCCCTGTGCGCCTCTAAATTTCAAGGGGAAGGTTTTTTCTGGTGAAAAAGGTTCCGTCTCCATTCCCTGGAAAGGGACGCCCATGCAGTATGGAGGAAAGGGGACGGGACGTAAAAGTAAGTATCTTGTGAAGTATTATGGATGTTGAAGTCCAGAAGGAAAGGAACAGTTCCACCTCAATGCCAAACCTGAAGGGGGAAGCGGGCAAGGTTGGGAAAGGGAACTTGTGTGTTTGAAATGGAGCAAACTGAGGCAAGTGAAAAATAAAAGTGGAGCCTGCAGAAAGCATGAATGGATAATAGGAAAAGGACAGAGGATAAAGGAAAAGTCATGCAGAGAGCAAAGAAGGAAGAGCAAGGAATAAAAAGAGGGATTACAGATCAGAGTGGTCACGCCTAGGAGGAGCAAAGAAACAGGAGGTTTAAAAAGAAAAAAGTCTCCGATTGTACCCCACAAGTGAAGTGTGTGTGTGAAAGAACTGTCCATAAAATGAAAGGTACATCCTGACAAGCTGAACTTGTGTTTGAAACCAAAAGGAGCCTAAGCTTGGGGAAGGGAACCCTGCAAGGCCACAAAAAGTGGAATACCTGTTATTTGTATGATATTGAAAGAAAAGAAAATCATCCTGCCAAAACTGAATTTGTGTTGGAAACTGAAAGGAGCCTGAACTTGGGGAAGGAAACCCAGAGAGGCCTAGCTAGCAAAGTTGTAGACTTATTATTTTGTAGTGTTGAAAGGATTGAAGCTTGGGGAAGGGAGCCCTGAGAAGTTTCAAAAGGAACGGTTATATTTCTTTTGTGGTGTTTGGAAATTCGACAAGTTGAATCTTGGGGTAGGGAACGCCAAGGAAGTAAAGAAACAAAGTATTTGAGAATATTGCAAGGGCTCTGTGGAGAAAGTCTTACGAACAGCCCTTTTTGATTTAATTCATTTTTGTGACATTGACCTAACTACACCTGTTGAGAAGACCACCTGAAACCAACTTTGGTTTCCTACTTTCTGTTGAACTACGTTTTTTCCTTTTTGAAGACTTCCCATCACATTTTTGTAAAGAGTGAGGGCAAGAATATGTTTAGACACAGATAGAATTTTATTTGGGACTATCAGACATCGACGGCCCTTAGAAACATCAGTTAAGGGAACCATCCCTTTAGTGTTAGGCCCAGAAACCTTAGTAAATAAAGGTTTTGACACTAACATCTTTGAGTCTGTGTTTCTGTTGATACCATGTGTGTCTCACAGTACACATAGGAATCCCTTCTGTCAGACACCTGAAGGTGTCTCACCCGCTAGTCCCCGGGGATCCGTGATCCAGGTGGCCAGGAAACGGCCATCTCTTTTGGATCCAGTTCCTGGGGGTGGCCAGGAGCAGGAAGATCACCTGGGTGAGGGGTGCTCGGGGAGTGGAGGTGGGGCACCGGTTGATGAGACGCGGTAACCCCTTTTCTGTAACACCTTTGCCCCATCCTACCAGGTAGGATACTTGGGAACTCAATCCCCCCCTTTTCCGACACAAACACTTTCTCACAAACAGCTCACTGTAAGAGAAAACGGACTAATACCCGAGCCGTATATCGGACATGTCCCAATACAATGGTCAGGCAATTACTGATCATTACGCACACACCTGACTTCCATTACACTTATCAACACGGATAAAAGGCGGAGCGTGAAAGCACACTCTGAGCAAGGCAAAGCACACAAGGAAGTCGCAGTTCCAAGATGGCAGTTTAATACAAGGCGAAAGAAGACCAGACCGAAGAGGATTGCAAGGAAGGAAGTGCCCTTAACATTTTCAACGAAATACTGTTACTTTTAGGAACCTTCGAGAATAGGAAACGTAAGACCAGAAATAGAGGATGAAGAATCCTGTGTTGTGTGTCAGAGGTACCCTTGGCTCTCCCGCGTCAATAGTCAAGGCGGGGAGAATCGTTTGCCGCTGTGGTACTGTCCTTGGCTCCTACAACAAAGCAGCGCCAGTGAAGTCAGCGCAGCCAGTGAGTTGGGGAGAGTGATACCAGACGGGTCTGAGTTGAATCAAGGTTGCAAGCGGCAAAATTGTATAAGTGAAAACTGAAGAGAACAGTGTATGAAGCGTATGTGGCAAGCAACATGAATACAATTAAAACAGCAGATGAGTGATTGAAATTTTAGGCCAAGATACGATACGGTAGACAGAGTGGTCCGGCACCACTTGAGTGCTCATTTCGAAAGTCTCCGTTAGATATTCAACTGAAAAGTGGCAAAAGTCATAAGGAATTGTGACATCAAAGTGGTCCTGCAACGGGTCAAGCAAAATCCTGTGCACATTCGAAAATTTTCGACAGTAAGAATTTAAAGAAAGTAGAAGAAGAAGTTGGTCCGAGGCCGGCGGAGGGAGATCCAGCTAAAAGCTTTGGTTAAAGCAAGTAGTAGTAGTTACACTCGAAATTGAAAATTGGTCCGGCCCCGGCAGAGTGAGACTAATTGCGTTAAGCAGATATGAGCGGATGAGGGGGACCCAAAGTGAATAACATTGCGTTAGAAGGATCTGAGCCCGGTTGAGGGGGATCCGGGGTGAATATTGAATCACCTAAGACCGAGTACTTTTGAATATCTGAAAGAGGAAAATAACTTTTTGTTTATTTGTTGCTTCAGGCCCTCTGAATGAAGATAATTTCAAAGGCAAAGAGACTTGGGCACCGAAGGCCCTGATGCGAATGATTGAACTGTATCCTCGTACTGGAGAAGTCAGAGACTGTGCTAACCTCGAGTGTACCGCCTTATCCCGTTCTTAAAACTTGGGGAAGGGAGGTCAATGGCCTGAACATCCTGACATATCATTTTGTGAACACTTCTTTCTTTTCGTAACATTTCCCACACTATTTGTATTTCGAAGTAAGGATTGGCAATAGGTTTATTAGTATAGGCCCTTTTATTTTGACAGACTCGACTAGGACTGCATTATTATTTGATGGTCATAGCTTGCTCCCATCTTTACATTTAGGTTTAAATAGGTGTTTTTCAAACCCCTTTTAATTTCAATGAACATCCTTGAACTGTGGTCACTTGTGACCGTCTTCTGTTGATACCATGCCTTCCTTACACTTCCCTAGTCTTCCAATATTCCACAGGAATTCCATGAAGACTTTTCAACAGAAAAGAGTGTTCTCTAGGAAGGCGTGTGCTTCACCTGATGAAAAACGTGAAGGACTCTCTGTAACAGATATATTGAGGACTTTGCCCAATACCCTTAACACTGGCTTGCTCCATAGTTTACAATTAGCCGTACATATGTCAATAGCCAATTTGACATTCCCAGATACACACAACCTGCCTTCAACTCATTTTATATATCGAATCTATCAAAGAAGACCCTGTGGCAAAAGCAGAAGATTCGGAAGACCTCTTAGTTCAGCTTCTAGTTGGAAAATTCTCCAAAATTTCAAAGAAAAGCAAAAAAAGGAAAAATCAAAGCAGGTTCGCAGAGGTCTCTAAAGATGACATCAGAATCAACAGTACATCAGCATAGAGCAAGACGGTAGAGGTATACCCTTTCTACGTCAATCTTGTGATACCTACATGTCTGCATCGTGGCTGCCAGGGGATCTATTGCCAGATTATCAAGTAGGGAAACAGTTAGAAGTCCCATCTCATACATCTCTTCAGTACCACCTCTATGGAAAGCATGCCATTTACAACTATCCTGGCTGAAGATATACAGGGCTCTAAACAAGCTAAGGGGCATTAAGGCTTATCCAAGTTTATACTGAGTGGTATGACCAATATCTCCAACCCACCCAGTTTAAAGCTCCCTCAGCATCATTGTTAACCACAGCACACAAATAAGGGTTATTCCTGTGGATACGGATCATAGTCAAACGTTTCTGCTTATTGCTGTGGCCACGTCTACCTTTGATGAATACCACATGGATAATGTGGATGATGTTCAACATTAGGGCTCCCACTCTTGTCTCAATGCAGAGTTTTGCTACCACCTTTACTTCTATCCCTAAAGTGGGTTATAAGATACTGAACACAAATCATAAGAATAACATTGTTAAGGTGCTACAAACTCTTTAAAAAAAACTAAGATATAGAGTAGGACGTAGACAACAATGTTCAGCAGTGCCACAGGTAGATAATCTTAATTGTACAGCTTACTCAAGGGTAGTTTTAACAGTACAACTATGGTGCAATCCTACAGAAACAAAAGGAGTGAAAGTGGCTCAAAAGCAAGAGTCTTAAGAGTTATGGAAAAATTGAGCTATAGCCAATTTACGTTTTAATGTAAAGCATAGAACAGACTACCCATCAAATGTGTCTAGGGGATCCCAGACAGGACTCCTATATCCAGGCTCCAGACCTACGGCAAGGCAAAGATAAATGCTACAGAGGACATCACATTTCCTAAAGTGAACACGGGTTGGGGGTCGGGGGGCTTAAGGACATATAGAACATGACCCCATGGACTCTGAATAGAACAGATGATGGGGACAACTGGGCTCACTGTTGATTATGCAGCCGAAGGCTCACTGATAGCGGGTGCAAGACATTTTCTGCTGGTCATGTCAGACACCAGAAGAGGCTCCTTGAGGGGGTGAATACAGCTTGATTTGACTTTCCCCATGATAGAGGGACCCCACAGGAGCAGCAGGTAGGAATTGCAGAGACCCTAAACAGGGTCACCAGGTATCAAGATGGTGGGACTTCGGTTCCAGGAAAGTTCTTCTCTACAGTGAAGAGTAGCAGCGGCAATGCAATGAGGGTCCCAGTGAAGCAGAAAGAATGCAAGCAAAGTTTCCCAGACCCAAAGTTAGACCGTGTTCATGGCACAGAAGCAGTCCAGCGCCCAGAGGATGGAGACCACCAGCAAGGATGGCAGAGCAGGTCCCCAGACTAGATGTGTCCATCAATCCAAAGGATGATTGGCCAATGCTGGTTGCAGCAACAGTCTTCCAGCATCCCTCTGCTTATCCTTCAGCAATGGATACTCTGCTTCAGAAGGCAACATCTATACAGGCTCCTGATCCTCTCCTTATATCCAAAAAGGATGGGCTGGGAAAACCAAGCCCACCAATAGAGGACCTACAAAATTCAAACATGAGTGACTAGATCCCCTAGTAACTACGCTACAATGACCTTCTAGTTCCGATGTACATGGCGGCACAGAGCCCCTCTGCCCAGTTTGAGCCAGCTCAAAAACAGCGGACCATTTGCAGGCTTTTTGCAAAAGCGTATGAGCCTATATGGTAATTTCCTACCTACGGAAGAAGCCAGTAAACAATGGAAATGCATTCAAAAACTGTGCTCAAACACGAGGAATAGTCATTTTGAGCATATGGTCTCCCAAAAGCCAATATTTTGATAAAAGTAATGGTGCATTTTAAAAACACATGAACACTGCCATCATCATATTCAGGAAACAACTAAAAAGTACCACAGTTACAGAACACCGGGATGGGGGAACTTTCCCCGCAACACTCCACTTAAGGTGTGTTGCACTGCTTTACAAATAAAAGGTGTGAAAAATGGAAAATTTGTCAGGATGCAAATTAGACAGCATATATGCTAGGGGTTATATGTTGAAGTAAATGGGGGAAAGAAGCGCAAAGAGAATCCCAACACCGCCCGCAGCCTGCTCTTTGCTCCTCGCTCCGCCTCACTCTAATACAACTCACTCCAAATTCTCACACTGAATCTGGCATGTGGCCCTTTTCAGAAACAGCCCTGTGGTTAAATGAGCACAGTTAATGGTCCAGCAGGTGCAACTGCGGGGGCCCATGTCTTGGGCTCTGGGATTGGCCTCAGTCTGTCAAGCACCGGCATAGCTAAGTACCTTTCAATTAAGATTCATCACCCTCATTTCAGCTGGTTGAGTGCCTACATAATGGGGTCACCATCTTGAAAACTGGCAGCCCTGCACGGTGGCCGCCTGGCTCCAAAATGGTCCCCTTGCTGACCTGTGGGCCTCTGCAATGTCTATAGTGAGGGCTGTTTGCAGCCTGGGTAATGGCATCTGTGTTCAGAAGCTTGGGGATAGAGGCAGTTTTCGGTCCACTCCACAGTCCGTGAGCATTAACCTTTGTATGTTCATCTGTGGTGGTCTGCAGACTGCTATCACTGTCGAGGAGCGTGTGAACCCAAATTCCTCTGAAAAATGGTGCATCTCAGATTCCTTCAGGGGTATGGGGGGGCGGGGGAATTTGCAGAGTTTAGGAATAGGACATATACACTGCTGGGTCCACCATATACCTCTTCCAGGTAGTTATCACATAGGTAGTCACCCCAACTTTACGGGTCTCCTGTTCTACACTTCCTGGACTCGGTCACAGCGGCTCCAACCAATGGCGCCTTAGTAAACACCCTAGGTGCTGATGACTAACTGATAATGAGAGGCATTCGAGTCTATGGGTGGCCTTGCTGTACAAGTGATATGAAGTGGTATGAAGGGATGGGTCACAGACTTTCACACTTTTTGAGAATAGGGAAGTTAATGATACCTTGATCAATCTCTTTCCTTCTCTGGTACTTCTGCTATGTCTCTTTTTACGATGAAGGTCTTGATGTTAGCCAACAATACAAAGACATTGTCCGGCTTGGTCCGGTTTTGTCCCGGTGGTATACAGCATGGATTCTTGAACTCAATGCAATAGTTGTAGGGTACCATGTCTAACACCCACCAATCTGTGGAATGTTCCAAATGGCAGCAGACAAAAGGTTATTCTGTCACACGACCGGGGAGCTGCAAGATGAAATCAGTATGATGTAGATACTGCTTTGGAGATTGGATTTCCATGGAGGGTTTCCACAAGGTCAGTACTTTGAACATCTGTATTGACACTGCAGGTATTGCAGCCATGAACCTGTTAAAGCATGTAAAGACTGCTGGAAGTCTAGTGAAGGTTTCCTCTACACCCCTTACGTAATGTAACAGCATTTATAGAGCACTACTAAGGCCATAGGTACTAAAGAAACAACGTGGCCAGCTGAAGAGGCCAGCTCCCTCGCCTCCAACAAACTTCACCTGTTACAGAACTATAAAAGATAAGTCTTCAAGGCTTTCCGAAATTGATGATCTTCAATATTTAGAAGCCTCTCTTCTTTGAAAACGAGGGACTCTCAGAAGCCTATGGGATTCAGAACGGAGGGAAGTATGGGGTAAGTTTAGCTGCAGCTATTCGCCCCCTCCCTGATGCAAAGCCCGGTGGGTAATGCACAGAGCTTAAACTCGATGCAGCTATACACCGGGAGCCAATGCAGTTGACAAAGAAGATCGACTGAGTGGGACATCTGGCTCGCCCCCAGTGCATTCTGTAATAACTGTAGACTGGTAATTAAACATACTGGTTGTCCCAAAAAAGATGCCATTACAGGAGTCAATAGCTCCCAACACTGTGCCAGCGACAACCGTAGGGCGGGATTCCAAAGGGAGAAAAAGCAGAGTCTTCCTCAAAATATTTAATTTGACGAACCTCGACTTGCAGATAGATGCAATTTGCAGTTCCAGAGAGCCAGAGGCTTGAACTTAATGTCCAGGCTTTTTACAGAGTTGACAAGTGGACATGGACCCAGTGAAACTGGCCAGAAATCATTGGTACAAAATACCCGAGTTTCAGAGTCACCCATCCCCATGACCTCTTTTTATCCCCATTCAGTTTTTCTTTCCATCCAGTCCCACACTGCTATCAACCAGTTTCTCAATTGGGGTGGTAGATCAATACTAGCTGAATCTAGCCGAAGAAAAAGAAGAGAAGCAGAGTATCAGCATAGGTATAAAATGTTACCCCAGATTTTTGTATCAAGTCAGCCAAAGAGCGCAGATACAAACTGAAAAGTAACAGGGACAGTGACGAGCCCTGAGGAACCCCACAGGGCAAGATTCTGGCTGAAGATAAAAAGGGGACCATAGATACTGTTTGTGCACGTTCTGCCAAGCAGGATGTGGAAGGAGTACCACTTCAAGTTAAGGATCTATAACCGTTAGATGTGTTAGTTTCTTTCCAATGGCTCATGTAACTGTTTTCCAAACAGATTTCAGATATCAAATGTGTCCCCGTCACAGGTCTAAAACCCATCACTCCAGTCATGCTCATCTCCTAGCTGTTTCAGAAGCCTCTAAAGTAGTCTGTATTTGCCCTTATTGCTTAACAGCCTGTGTTTGTGTGCAAGCTTCCTCAGGATGCTTTTTTATTCTCGTCTCATTCTGAACTATTATTTCTCACAAGGGGGCCAGTGGAGCCAACCCTTATATTGGTGGTGGCCATCTTCCATTGCCAGTAAACGCAATATTTTACTTACTCTGTAGGTTGATGGACCCAAGAGGATGGAACACCACATCCCCTTCTGGCTACGTGGACAATAAAAGAATTGGCCTTGGGATGATAGTTAATAATTAGAGAGTTATGTGCCATTATATTTGTCAAACATCTGTAGTTCACGTATACCAGTGTGGCTCTTTTGACCGTGGTGTGCTTAAATTGTTTCTTCACCTGTTCCGTAATCGGAAGAGTCTGTCAAAGCGTCCGAGTGTTAGCACTAAGAATGCATGTTAATCACGAATAGATATTTGCTACTCTAAAAACAATGGCATCTTTTCTTTCATAATCATTTGGGAAGGATGACATAGAAGGTTCTGTCTCAATTGGGATGTCAATGACAATGGGTGACACAGGTGAGCTTGTGCAAGTGGATCTAGCCCAAATAACATAAGCCCCACCCACCTGTCAATCAATGCTAATCTTTTGTTGCCTTCTTAACTGCCAATCAGCTGTCCAAGCCTTGGTCCTCTCCAACCGGAATGGTGGCAATGCATTTCTGGAAGGCCTTCCGACGACTACACTGGCACCCATGAGATGTGTGTTAGATGCTGCAGCAAGTCGCTTCAAAGACTCAGTAAATTCAACCACATCATCCGACCGTCATTGAAATGCACTGGATCCAACTGCAAGCATGTATCTCCAAATCTTGCTACATCATCTACAAGACGGTCACCCTGAAGTTACCAAGCTACCTCACTGAAAAGCTCAGCATCTCTGACCGCCTATGATGCCCCAGAAGTAAGAACATGTGCAGGCTGTTTTGGTGCCCTGTTCCCTTTTGACTCAACAAACATTCAGTGCCCAGAGTCCTTTCGTCACGATGTGTCTATTGAGCAAAATGCTCCCTGGAAGCACCGTTTCGTTGATGCTGAACCTTTGGGTTAGAGACTTTTGATGCATGGTCGTGGCCTACACATTTTTGTTGGCTTTATTCTTGAGGCATTTTGTTCCGAAAGCTGTTCCTGTACTGAGAAAAACAGTTTTGGTCTAGCCACTGTTAACTCAATGTGGTTCCTTGTCATTTCCAATTGTTTGAGTGGTGTGGCAATCCCATGTGTTCAATCCCATGTGTTCTCACAAGTGAGTCTCAAAGCGTAAAGGTGAGGTATCCTCAAGAGCACATGGGGAGATAGTCTGAGCAGGACCAGTGTTGTGCACCAAATGGGTCTCCCTATAAATGATGCCTTCTTAGCGAGTCTTAAAAGAATCACTCTAGGAAATTGTCTTCTGACACCAAAGCCATTTTGGGGTCTAATTTCTCCAAATGGGTGAGCTGTTCTGTGGATTACAATGTTTACAGACCTACCTCATCGGCTGAGTAAACCTGTGATTAATCGTAAAATCTTGTTTTTTCTATTGCTATCAAAGACATGTAAGAATCAAAATAAACAAAAACATTACCTTCCTTCTTTTATAAAAATCTGCCCTCGGCAGCATCACCAGAAAAGTACTTTGCAACCTATGACCATGTTTAAGGTGCTCAAGGTCATGGACTATAAACGCCACACTGAATATCCATGAGCAAAACCAATGTAATACTCCAGACCAACCAATAGATCGGGAGAGCTAAAGGCGTAGGACTTCTAATATTTGGGACTACACCGCCCATCAGCCACAACCAACATATTCAATGATGAGGCAGCATACGATTCGTAGTTCACAACATCTGGACGGTTGTCTATTGCAGGTCCCCTCGAACGTATGCAAACACATTCGTTTTGGGGTTTTATTGAAATCAGACCATTGAGACTAACATACTTAAGCTGCAGCCTTCCCCCATAACGGTCAGGACCGCCTCCTCCTCCCAACCCCAAGATCGACCTTTGTTTCAATTCACCATTGTCGCAGAAGACTATGTTATAACCATCCTCAAAGGCCTTAAACCTTCTCTTTGTAAAGGTGACATTTGAACTGCAAACACCCTCAGCGTGCGCAGAGCTCCTGACACCTATTATTGCTTCATTCATTAACTCCTTCACCACAGGCACTGTCCCACCTAGCCTCAAAGCAGCATGGATCCTCCCTCATTAAAAAACCTTTGCTCGACCCTATGATTCCCACCAACTATCGCCCAATCACTACCGTCCCCTTTTTTCTAAAACATCTGGACAGAGCAGCATATCTGTAAATCCAGAGCTACCTGGAAGCAAACAACATACCGGGGATGCACCAGTCGGGGTTTCGCCCGGGCCATGGGATGGAATCAGTAATGCTGGATCTAAAGATCCAGATCGATGAGATCAGGGATAATGGTAATCCGGCACTACTGCTACTCCTAGACCTGTCGGCTACCTTCGACTTGGTGGCCAAACAAAATCCTTGCTCATCACCTTTTCTCAGCTGCAAACTTCTCGCCAGAGGCAATAACCTGGATCGATTCCTTCTTGAGAGGAAGAGTTATTCGGGTATTCACAGAGAACGCCTGCGCTCCCCCTGCTCCCATCACTTGTGAGGTACCTCAAGGCTCTTGCGTATCCCCAAACCTTTTCAACATTTTTACAAAACCACTATTCACCCTCCTAGAATCGGCATTTCCTACACGAATTACGCTGATAAAACAGATTCTTCTCCCTATTTATGACAATTATCTAGAAGACTCTGCCGCCCTCAATTCCATTTACACAACCATCTAGGCTTGGATGGCCACCCATCCATCGCCTTTGCTTAAATGACGATAAGACTGAGATCCTGCTAGTGGGCACCCCGTCGATGATCAAGAAGCTCGACCCTCAATACTCCTCCTTCATTATTGATGGCACAGTGATGCCAGTCCCAACCTCTGACAACACTAGGAGTATACCTGGATGACACACTGTCCCTTACACAGCAGGTAAACACCATTGCCTCCACAGCGGCCTACTCAACTAAACTAATCCATGAAGCAAGACCTCTTCTCTCCCCGGACAGCTGCCTCACCATCGCCAGGGTCACAATTGGCTCAAAACTAGATTACTGTAATGCCCTTTTCTCTAGCACCTCGAAGAGCAACATCATAAAAATTGAGGTTATATGAAATAACGCGCTAGCGCTGCACTAAACATCCCAAAACTGGAGCATATTTCAGCGGAAAGACAAAAAGCCCATTGGCTCATTATTACCAATGCTGCCCCCTCTTACCTAGCCCAAACATTTTACATTTTCAAAAGTGGTCTCCTCTAGGCCAACAAGGGCGGCCTACACACATCGTCTCGCCCAGCACAAAGTCAAACGGGCAAAAGTGGGAGGCTCCAGCTTCCCTTGCATGGCTACTAAACCCTGGAACCTTCTCCCACCTGCCATCAGAGCCGAACACTCCTACTGGACCTTTCGCAAATTGCTGAAAACACTGCTATTCAACTAACTGCCCCTAGACATAGGTGCACCCCAATATCGGGGCATAACCCACCTTGTAAATATCAGACTTCCGCCAACCTGGCTTGTACGACAACTACATACTTTGTTCTAGCTGCTCATAACAGCGCCTCGATGCCTCTGGGCTTAGCGTGTTTTATAAATGTAAAAAATAAATAAATGATGGCAGAAAAAAAGAAACATTGTGAAAAGTAAAAGGTAGGCAGAATGTTATAAATGAAGCATGTACAAGGTAGACATTCAAATGTTCCGTATTATGAAGTGTGCTTAAAAATTAATAACAGTGATATATTGTTTGACAGATCAGAGAGAAAAGATGTAGGTAAACTTGAGGAGCATAGGTTAGTAAGTCAGTTATGTTTGAATAGAAGTTATTATGAACCTTTGGAGAGATCTCCTTTGAGGAAATTAAGAATTAAAAAGATGGAGAAAAAAAAGTAACTGATTAACAGACATCTTCAAATAGAAGCACAAAGCCCAGGTTTGATCTAGTTATGAGGTGAGGTGAGGTTCTACTGGAGCAGGGCATACAAGGATTTACTAGTAGCATGTTTTTCCTTGTCCAATGTTGGTATACAGCAACACTACTACAGCAAAAAATACTATTGAGGCAACATTTAAAAAAACACCAAGATGCCCCAAAGAGGATTGTGTCAAAAAGAACTGGTTTAGCTTTTTGCAGACAAAGAAAGGATCACAACAATCTGTGAATCCTATTCCTGAGAAAGACACAATTAATCTTTAGAACCACTGCAAATACTCAACTATGATAATAAGGAGAGGCTGGACCTCTCCACGAGAGGCCAGAGCTGTTGACAAAAAAATGTTATGTCTACTTTTAAGCATCACCCAAAATCGAACTATACTTTTAGGGAAGAGGGGGGTAGGAACACCACACGCAACTAATGCCAATTTCTATCCTAAAAATTCCCATTGTGGCTCTAGAAAACTCTTCTTACCATGTGCTTAACCTTGGCCAGCTCCTGCTGCTGGAACCCCTCCAACTCATCAAAGTCATCTCTCTTTAGGAAAAGATTTACATTCTGTTCCCTCATGTCTCGCACTGTAGCGGACAGTGTCCTATTTTCCTTTGAAAGGAAATAAAAAGGCACAGTTAGAGATGGAGCTTTTAAACCTCTGATAGTTGATCTGGTCGATTAAAGGAATAGCTGCCAGCCAGGGGCATCAGTATTTAAAAAGAATACTCACTAAACACCAAAACAAATAAAAAAAATAAAATGTAAAAGCAGAGAGAAAAAGAAAAATAGCGCCGTCTTTTCTAATCCTGCACCCTACAATTAAACTCCAACGATGTTGCTTGCTACCTATTTTGGCTTACCTTCCATCAGACATACAACAGAAAGCCCCACACAGCTAACAGGACTTTAACAGTGCCATGCTTTAGGGAATCTGCCCACTAAGTTACTGCCATGGATTTCTGTAGTCCCACATTGACCAGCATGCAACTATTTGTGGACCAATTTCAAACTACAAACTCACATACCAATCTCTTGTGTTTATTCTTTGGATAGCATCAACTGTCCACTGCATTCCATGCATTTTTCTTGTAACTCTTGGATCAGTTTCCAGCTGCATTTTCGTTTCAGTCAGTGATCTAATCAGATTCCTTTTTAGTTTTGAATTATAGGTGGTGAAAACCCCACTGATAGGGTTATGCAAACTCAACACAAGTCTTCTTTCTCTGTTTATTATTAATGGCAAGTGTAACTACCCCTATTTACATTTCTGCACTTTCCAAATGAATTAATAGTCATGAAGAACAAGTTAAATAACCAAGATGACTTCAAAGAGATATTTAAACACGGTGAGATGAACATATGAAAACATACAGTAAATTTAACAGTTACATTAAAAGGCCCTATATAGCCAGTAGTTACCATTAAACATATGAACATTTATAAAAGAATTGTAGTGTTTGCATGAACACAAGATTAATATTAGAGATAGTGAAAAGGCAGCTCTCCACTTATGTGCATTAGAGCCAAAACAGCTGGCTTTGCAAATAGTTCTTTTCAATGAGTTATGCGAGCTTAATATATCACATTACACTTCATGTTTTAAATAATGTTAACTAACTTTTAAGTTATTTACTGTGGGTCCCGGTGTTCGATTGCCTTCACACGACCACAGTCTCAGAGTATAAGCTGAGCAAATAAAGCTATTTATGGAACATTCTTTTAAAAATATGTATGTGTTGCTTAAAACACCATACTTAACACTAACAGCATGAATTTTTACTTTTGCTACTTAAAGCCTTTGTAGATATAGATGTTTATGTTCCCACAGACTCATCCATATCTGAAGAATTCTTTTACATTTTTTTGTCAAGCGAAGCATACCTTGTCCGAAACAAAATGAGGACGGACAACCAATGGCCTTCCGCACCTTTTATACACATTCAAATTAGCTATAGTAGGTGAATGTACACTCACTTCCTTCTAAAGACCATAGAACACACTAAAAGAAGAAATATCAGATTCGATCCATCCACTGTCCACAAGTCTAAGCCAAGGATAAAAAATAATGAAGTTGATGTCATTCGACTAATTAATCAACCGTGCGCTCCTCAGTTACAAATAACCACCCAACACCGCTGCTTCCCTTAAAGGACACACTGGGCCTCATTACGACCCTGCCGGTCCGGAAACAACGGTGGCGGTAAAAACGCTGCCACCGTTCTTTCCGGACCGGCTGATTCAGAGTCCTGCAGGCAGGAGGTGTCACTCCCGCCAGGTCTGACCTGGCAGGAGGAACGCCACCCGGCTGCAGGCACAAATGGAAACACCGGCTCAGTCATAGACGGAACCAGTGTTTCCATTGTCCCCTTTGAGTCCTATGAGACTCCATGGAAATGGGTACTTACAGAATTCCACCTCCGGAATTCCCGGGTCACTGGGGTCGTAATGCCCCAGTGATTCCGGGAACCACAGAGGCGGAATGGTAATACGGGTCCGGCGGTAGCCTGCTGTTTTTTCCGGTACGGTTACCGCCGGACTCGTAATGTGGCCCAGTGTGCCTGAAGGTCATGCTGTCAGACGTTGTTGCAATAGGACCCAATGACAACATAAATTACCACTCAGAACTACACCACAATACGCAGGCAAGAACTGGAAAGTACCTCAACTTCCCCCATCTACCTCCCCACCTTAAGGAAACACTTCTTCCTACCCAGGCCACTACAAATTGGGGGCTTACAGGACCACTACCTTTATAGGTGGCAACAGGAGACAGGACTTGGATATACACAAACACCCATCAACAACCATTATGGATAGGTGACAATCATTATCCCTCAGATGTACCCAAAGACTAAGAGATACAGGCAGAAATTGGGAAACGCTATAGGTTACATCCCCCAGCCTTTGGTCATTAATATCCTATGGCACCACCGATATAGAACATTCCACTCCAATAAGGAGCGCGGGAAAGGGGTTGTAGGGTTGTCATGGGCAGTCACAGCTTAATGTCTAACAGCAACAAATTGTAATCAAGCATATGCACAAACATCCCGGTAAACACAGACTGGTAAGGAACAATAGGCTCCCAACCTCTCCAAACAGAACCAACATTTCACAGGGCTTCTGGATCCCTGCCAGGACCCCCACTCCTGCATACTTTCCATCAGATATATGCCAAGACTTTCCACCACATTTCAGGAAATTCAGAAAATTACAAAAGGTCATATTTGCCACAAGGACATAGGAATGGAAGAGGTGTGCTTTAAAAATCCCACAGAACATATCCTCTCCTTCTGATTCAGGGAGGTGCTCTGTCAATGAGGAACAGGGCAAAAAAGCACAAATGACCAGAATGCCCACCCCACCCCCCGCAACAGCTTGGCTGAGAACATTAAAGTAATTTCACCCACTGTTCAAGGCAGACTGTCCGAGATTGAAATCTGAACTGGTGTCGCTACAAGAAAATGTGGGGATAGCCAGTTTATGAAATGTCTCCATGGAACATGTTGTAGGATTAAACAAAATATCTACTTTGGTGTGTGCATACTGTGACGAATATGAACATTTCGTCCCTTCTCACCATCTACCCCCTTTGAGGGTAGTGAGGTGAGCCACTATGCAAAACCCTTTCTAGGGGTCTGGGCAAGTGGGACCTCACTGGGAGTGACTCCCACCTTGGGGGCAAGGACTCCCAATCCAGATCGAACTTCCAGACCAAACCAGCTTGTCTGCATATACAGATGTGGAAAAGATCTCCTGCAACAACTATATTCTACAAAGATCCTTCTTTACATGTATTGGCTAAAGGCAACACTGAACACATCCTGAATGCCATGGTCAGCTAAGTTGGACACTGTTCTGTTTATTCCTCTGACTTGTATAAAAGAGGAACATCCTACGGATGTCCTGGAGGGGCACAGCCACACCGGGCAGCGGAGCCAATGGCAGCGAGGAGAGCAAGCAAGCCGAACGCCTGAGGGTTGGAGTTCTACCTGACCAAGGAGACGAGGTCAGTGAAAAAGCAGAGACAGGAATACCCACATCTCATCTGGTGGCAGGACCTCGAACGAGCGGCGGTAGGCTGGTGACAGATGCTGAGACTGATCTTATGAGGGAGCCTGAGACCCCGTGCTACACACATATTGGACCGTAGCTACAGAGACAAGTAGCCTTAAGGAAAGCCGACGTGGGTACAGAAGCTCGATTACCCCAACGGAGACCATATCATTACAAGTTACGAACATTGTGAATAACAGCTGGGAAAGCTATAAAGTCTACGGGAGCCTGAGAAACCAGAGTGTGTAAGTACCCTAATGAAAGGGGGATTGAGGAAGAAATATGAACACTTTGAATTAAGGCTGAGAAACCAACAGAGGGTGCAGGACTCCGATAGGACAGGGCGTATAGCCGCCCTATGTAAAACAAGTTTATTGAAAGAAAATAATTTCCATGAGGATAACAGGATTTTGGGGAGTACCCAACGCCTCGAAGGACGCTGTGTTTTTTTGTTGTTGTTCGTTTACAAGAAACCCTGAAGTAATGGAAATGTTCACAGCAAGAGACAGTTTTCTTTATTCACAGGAGAGAGTGAAACACATACCTCGATACAAAGGCTGGGAAGTCTATCCTGTTGTGGAAAAAGAACTTTGAAACCCAAGAACAAACCAAGCATAAATTGGGCCAGGCAGAGGCCCTGTTGAGGCTATTATACAAAACCTCCCTTTTAGTTAGGTGTTTTTTCTAAAGTGGTAGACCAAGTTAGTTGGATAGGCTTCGGACTGAAGTACTTTATTTTGGACTTAACAGTTCACCCATAGTATTTGTTTTACCAGGCAGGGATCTTCCCTCATAGCGACAGGGCTGGTTAGGCATTTTGGTTCTTTTATTTTAATACAAATGACCTATAATCGTCTGAGTCCTTTGTCTGGTCCACCACAATACCTATGCGTTATGATCAAATATAGGCTAGGTCTTTACTAACCATTCACTGTTTTTAGGACTACACTATGCTATACTGCGTGGTAGGTTTTACCCAAATACTAATTTTCATTTCACAGACACAACATGTTTGACCTTGTAGAAAAAGTGTATATTTTTTCAGGTTACCACTGTGGTGTGTTCCTTTTGTGCGACTATTGGGGTTAACTGTCTGGCCAGCCTCACTGGCTGTTATCCTCCCCTTTTTTTTTACTGAGTATATGAGACCCAACCAGGGTAAACAAGAAGCCTCCCAGAGCCGACTGCAATTATCATAAACCTCAGTTTCTTCTTAAACAGATCACTTGCATTATAAGCTCAGGTTAAAGCCATCATAAGAACTTACTGCTTCCAACTCCAAACTATCTGAAGCATCATGCAATACCTGACACTCCCACACAACCATGACCATTGTCATGGTCATTCTAGTACACGTCAGCTAGACTACCTCCATGTTAACTACAGAATGCAAATCTGCATCGCTGACGCCGCCTTCCACGGCATGGATCCAGATGAAATATAACAACTGCATTAGGGAGATTTTTGCTCAACCCTCTGTTGAGGGCTGTGCAACCATCTAACCTAATGGTAAAAAAGTGTGCTCGCCTAAAGGAATGACACCATCTACAATGATAGCTGTAGCAGAGCAGTCAGGCTTAGCCCCAGGAGGTAGGGAAGAAGGCTAGAAGGGAGGCACAATTAATCTCAATGGTCACCATAAAAACATAAGCCACACTGGTAGACTGGAAAAAAGACACTTTCTAATAAGGTCACACAAAAAATATCTATCTTAGGAAAATGTATACTCATATGAAATATAACACAGCAGAGAGCAGTGAAAAGATCTAAATATTCCATCTTGAACCTAAAATGCAAGCCCCACGCTCAATGGCATACACCATACATACAGACTTTTGCATACAAGCACAGAGTAGACCCTAGACAGTATCCACAAAGTAATACCATCATGATTAGGATCCAATAAACCACACAGAACCTAGTCACAATTTTCCTGCTACACTATAAATAAAAGTACTGTTCCTACGCACCCTATGATGCAAACCCTCTCTACTCCCTCTACTGACATGGACTGCGGTCCCTGAGGGCGTTCAACCCTCCAGCGTTTTGAGGTCATACCAATGATATATAGAGCGCTATATGAATGCCAAATAACATAACATAAATTGTTTGCACACAATACAGTGATAAATAACACTTAGATGTAGGAAACAGGGGAACACAATGCCCGCCTGGCGAGCTACCAAAGTCAGGGATATGTTTTAGCTGTACAGCCCCTTGGCCTAGAAGAGCATATTACATACCAAGCAGAGAAACACAAACACATATCGACATACACTGTAAAACCTGAGGCAAGAGAGCACTACATAGATTTTAAAAACACTAATAAATAATGGGGGTCTCTAATAATTCATGGCTTGGTGGAGAATTCCATGGACCCTAGTGGCACCTTAGAAAAAGGTCACAGTTCAGCTACGTACTTCACAGTGTTACCTCCAGGAGTTGCAGTGTTGTAAAAAAGTATCTTACAGGAAATAACAGACCAAATCTATAGGCTGACCAGCGGTTATTGTGAAAGGCCAGGTAAGTGAGTTCCTACACATAGGTTAGTCCCACCAGTATTGTCAGACCAGGTCTCAAAATTCACGACCACAGTTTTCGGGCAGCAATTTCATCCAACAGGTAGGCCCAGCTACTTACCTACCAAAAAACGGTTAGAACTGAGTGTAGGAACATTCACTTACAGAGACTGGCTTTTGCCTACCCACCAATCCCTTTAGGGAATTTAAAACAAAGTATTTGTCAGCCAGCCAAACTAGTGGAAACAAGTCCTTTATATTTCCAGGGTTTCTTATTTGTGAGTTTTGTGAAGGCAGGAGGCAGAAACAAATAACAGGTTAAAGTTTAGTAAACAAAGGTTTTCTTAACTTAAAATGCAGGATGGAGTAAGGCCCAACTTGCCCTATGCTAAGGTGGGATTTTAATACCTAAAGAAAATGAAGGATAGTCTGTGTCTGCAAGTCCAAAGCAAATATTTGTTTCCGTCCTAAACCTATGCTTGTCCTCACGTCTAACTGTATACAATGTGTAGGGATGTCAGCAACAAAATAGTGTTCAAAGCAAAGTTCTGAGATTCTTCCAGCTCTCGGCTTGCATTCAAGCTTAACCTTCCCCCAAGTGCACAATAGTTCAAATGAAATAAGGGTTCCCTTTCCCAAGAGTTCAAATCTTTCATCTTTTCCAAACACCACCATTCCATGGCACCCTTCCCAGTTCCTTTGCCCTAATTCACATAGGCAGTTCAATCTCTTGACTTCAAAACGCATAAGAGGTTACTGTAAAACCCAAGCTTCTTAGAAAGGTGACTTTTCCATACACAGGGGCACTCTGTCTAGGCACAGTTGTTGAACCACATGGTCCACCCATTACAGGTCACGCAACCAACATGGTGTCCGGTCAATTGGTCGACAACAAACTGGTCGACTGCAATTTGGTCGAATGCCAAATGGTCGAATTTTTTTTTTATATATATATATGTGTTATGTGGGTTTTCGTGTGGGGAAAAAAAAAAAGAAAAAAAGGGGGTTGGGGGGGACTCCCCCCAAAAAAACCAAAAAAGGGGTTAAAAAAAAAAAAAAAATCAACCATTTGGCATTCGACCAAATGGTGTCGACCAATTGTCCTGTCGACCAAATGTTTTCGACCAATTGACTGGTAACCAACCAACATCCCTTCAAGGCTGCTTCTCCACTAACACAATGCGACTGTTACAACTTGAAAGTAATGCTTGGTTTCTTCACCTGTGTTACACTCTCTTGAAATTTTATTGTGGCTTGTTTGGCCGCTATGCATGGGCTACAATTTCTTGCTTTCTCCTGGCTCTTGCTAATGCTTGTTTCTTTATAACATGCAGTACTTTTCTTTGTACTCATTTGGCTATTGCCAATAGAGCAGTTCTGCATACCAGGCAGATTCACAAACTTTCTTTCATTCTGCTTAATATTCAAGAGTGCCCAAAACTAGCTTTCATTCCGTTCAGTATTAAAAAGTACCCCATTTGGCTTTCACTTCATTCAGTATTCAAAAATACTTGTAATTACTTTTTCCTTGTTGAGTTTTCAATCTTTCAGGTATCTATTCTAAGTTACTTAAGGCTCAACAATTCATATGTGCTAAACCACCCCCTCGCCATGCCTGCTCCCTCTTTTCTAGGCGGACTCACCAGATCATGTGTACGGCGGTACTGCAAGTCTCCCACTGGCCGCGGTGTGACTTCTCCGTGCGGCACCTCGCATCTGTGGTGTGCTGGCGTTTGCTTCTTCCACCGGCAGGCTGTCAGCAGCATGGGATCTTCCTCACGGGTGCACCAGCTCTCCTCTGCTTCACTCCAGCAGTTCAGCCTGGACCTAACCTTGCACCGCTTTCTCCTTCTGCTGCCTCAGCTCTGCATTCCCCAGTACTCGGCAAACCTCTTGCCTCCACGCACGCCACCGATTGTGGCTCCGGTTCTCCCAGCTGGCTTCAGCCTTTCCGACGACTCCTTCACGGGTCCTGGGGATGTTAAAGTGCCCACCACACTGATTGGTCTTGTGACAATTAGACCTGTCACTCTCTTTGCAGAAGTTTGTTTTCTATGTTGTTGTTTGTGTTGTCCTCTTTCTCGTCCCAGTACCACAAAGTGGTGTTTGGTACTCTTCTTCGTCTCAGTACCAAAATGATGTGTGTGTGTGTGAGTCAATGTCAATGGGAAAATAGGGACAGGATTGCTAACACCCTATTAAGGCCTGGGGGATATTTGATTACCTATGAAATGGAAATAGGGGATACCATGCCTCACCTAAGGACGTCGTCTCCTCACTCCCCAAGTCTCCCACCCCCAGGGTATCCTCCCTTGCATATCCACCCCCAGAGTCAGGATCCAAGAGCCAAGGCATTTCCCTAGCAACACCAGGGGAGGATACAGGGAGAAAAGAAGTGATGACGCCCTCAGGTTCCTCGCAGTTTGTAAATAAAGATTGAATACAAATTCTGTTCTTCCACTATCTTGTGATTTGCCTGCCTCATGTTTCTCCTCTGCTGCAACTGCTACAGCCAGCCTTACAGCTAGCTTTTGTTCCAGCTCCTTCTTTCATGAGGAAGCCTTTTATGCCTCCCAGATTCAGCAACAAGCTTCAGATGTGGGCTATTAAGCTCAATTGCCTGACAGCCTAGTAGCATTCAGGGATTGAGGAAGGTATTTAGATTGTGATACCAAAAAGGATCTTTCTTTCGGAATAGTTTGTTCTGATTTTATAACCTTGGGGTTTACAACCTTTGGTCTAATACGAGGTTGAGAGACTTTAAAATTACAAGAAGCCATAACCTCTTTAGGCACAGTGGTAAGAATCTTTCTATCAGAGGACAAACACTGTCTCATCCCACAGAAACTCCTCACCACCCTGGGCCCTGTCTCCTCCCAGGTGATCCTCCCACAATACACCCCCCCCTCCACTGTTGGGATCAGGAAGAGTCTGCCTTCCCCTAGTCACGTGGGGTGTGACTTTAGACAGGGTTTCAGTGAGGGATCTGCAGGATTCTTCACAGTTCCCTTGCAGGATTGCCCCCAATGACCAGTGTCCTAAGGCAGGTTAGAGCACAATGGATTGTCCACCCCAATGTAGCTGCTGAGAGACCTAGAGATGTGCGGGACAGAGTCATCTGCAGCCACCAGGATCAAACAAGCAGACTCCAGGTAAGTTGTACCAGGAGTGGGACAGTACCTTTTTTGTGTACTCCGGTGTTGATCCACCCCTTTTGTGGTGACTGACACATGGCTTGTTGCTGCTCTTTCTTCTCTCCTTTGGGGGGACACACCCTTTCCCTTGTATGCAATGGTACACTGGCGGCTGTGGGAGGCAAGCTCTCCTGTCTACCCACAGGCCCTTTTTTAATACTCATACCACCAATTGTTAGGTATGGTTTTTGTACATAGTGTCTTCCAGTATATGTATACAATGGACGATGCCCTTATAAATGGTTGTTTGAATGTTTTGTTTTTTTAGTGTGTTTATTCCCCTGATGAAGACGTTGTGAAATTCTAAACATCAAAACCAGTTGGGACTGGCTAACTACCGGGCCTAGAACATTTCTTGGGGAAATTGACTTCTGGACCAAAAGAAAGGATTCATGAAATTTTACATTGAGCATTACGTGTCTGCTTTGTCTAATTGTATAATTGATTGTTTGTGAGTTACTGATGGTATGATTGGTATGACTGAGTATATGATTTGCACTTTTTGATATTAACAGTGTTTATTTTCCAGTTTTCATTCGCTAATGGTGGGCAGTCCATTGGGTTTGGACTTGTTTTCTGAATGAATTGTTCGATTGTCCTCAATAAAAAAAGAACCTTAAAGGTTTCTGTGATAAATAAAACCTAGAAGCCTTTTCTGTTTATTTTGTCTCGGCCTTGTCTTGGAGACAAGAGAAGGGGACTCTGGTGGATCTAACAGCTCTCGTGCAGTAGAAGGCTACAGAAAGTACAAGTCATCGGGTTCAGGGCTTAGATAAGTAAAACCTGAAATGTTGGCTAAAAGGTGTGTATTGGGACCTCTATCGCAGTTCCAATGACAGCCTGTGACAAAAGTCCATAATCAGCCCTTCATGATTTTCTTAATTTGGTTTCCCCCTCTCCAGGGATTTTTTCAGTTTCATACCTTAATGGAATTCTTAATTCGGTTCATCCTCTCTCTCTCTCTCTGGATATTCTCAGTTTCAGCCCTTCATGGCTCGCCCCCTACACTTGCTTCTTCTCTCCAGGAACGTGTTAAGTAGTGACCCAGAGACAGAAAGGAGTGGTAACAGATATTTAATGCCAGCAGTTATCACGACGCTCAGTTAAATATGTCACTTATGTTTCATAAGGCAGAATCAGTAACATAGGACTTTCTCCATGATTGTAAAACGTTCTTCAATAAAGTTCGTCAAGGGCAAACCAGAGCGAGCCGGGTTTCAACTTAAATGCAGTCCATAAAGCCTTTCCTTAAAAAAAAAAAATGCAATTTGCACCTTAATAATATGTATGGAAAACCTCCTTGGTTGCCGAACGTACTTCGTACTGGATTATAGCGTTTTCTCCGCACGCCTCCTACGCCAGTGCTTGTTTCATAACCTTTCCCCGGCTTGCTGATGGCTCTCCAGGATGCAGTCGTTCCTTGCTGGCCTCGGGCTTGGAATTACTTAAACAAACAAAACGTCCGGTGTCTGTTTTCACACTGGAATCTCCTTTTACTCAGGAGCCTTCATCTGCTGAGTATTCGGTCTGCAAACGAGGTATGGGGCACTTCGGTGTGTTTTTCGTTTCCTTCTAATATGCCCACCGATATGGGGAACTGGCCTCATACCAGTCCGAGTTCGCTCCGTCAGCCTCCTTCCACTCCTGCAAGGCAAGAGACAAGTTGAGTTGTTTTCACCTGTTTTTAACTCCCGTGGCCCTCCTCCCCAGCAATTAACATTGGGCGTTCCCAGCCATGTGTTTCTCACCCCTGAGGCTAATTCTCCTCCTCCCTGCTTAACCCTTACATAGCCTGCCCTCTTTTTAACTCCTGCCTGCAAGCGTTCCTCGTTATATGGAAACGTGGTTTTTCGTCTTCCCCATCTCATTTCTTTACCCCTTTTCAGGGTTTTATGTTGAACATGCATCGGCTGGGGCATTCTGCGATATGTAGATTGGGTCTTTGTTCACTCGTGTCCCTTCTATTTTGCCTAGTAGTTGGCTGGTGCGGCATTTATATATAGGGATATGTAGTTTTTCCACTTTTGACTCTTATACTTAGTATTTTGGTATATTGTGGGACAATTGGCTGGTCCTCTTCACTGCTGTTTTTCCCCGCAATGCTGGCCGCTACTGTTTCCCCATCACAGAATGTAACTGTGTTCCGGTGCTGGTACGTACAGGGGGAGGAGTCGTCGTCTTCAAGAACTGAAGAACTGTGGTCCTAACTTCCTTGTGTTCAGGTCTTCCTCCTCAGTTCCTCCTGTTACTCGGGTTACAGGACTGCAGTATCGGGGTTGCTCAGTGCCGGCACGTTGCTTTGGCGGCGACTGGTTTCCTGGTCAGGGAGGTGGTATTGGGCTCACCGCTTGCTTCGGTATCAGGTAATATTATCCCCAACAAAAATATCGCCGTATATTTTGTCGTCGGGAACGGCCATAGGCGATATTTTTAGTGGGGATAATATTAGGGTTTTTTGGGAGCTGAGGTTTCGGGGGTGTCCCCCGCTCCTTTTAAAATAATACAGGGGTTGCGGGGGTGACCCCCGGCAGGTTTCATGCCTTAATATCGCTGCACAAAATATGGCTATATATATTTGTATGGCGATATTTTTGCAGAGATATTAACACATGGAACTCTTGCTTCCTGGACTCAGCAGCATTCCGCAGGCTCTCTGCCCACCATACTTCCAACGTTATCCTGCCTTCAGGCTCTAGCAAGGGAGGCTGCTCCTCTTCTGCGCTCCAGCACAAACTGCTGGCCTTTTCCACCTGGCTTACTCTTCCCCCTCTCTCACTGGTTCCAAGTCTTTTCAGGTCCTCCCTGGAAGTAGAAAAGAGGTTCCATTGGTTCTCAGCTGTAGCTGGTGGTGTCAAAAACACAGAGTCAGAAACCAAGTCAAACCTGTTAAAAAGGGCCATCCACATCATAAAAAAGTGCTCAATTGCGATATATTCTGTGAATGCTTGGAAGTCAGTTTAACAGGGAGGTGGATGGTCATCTCTACATGCGGATGCAGTGTCCACCAAGCGGGGGGCGCTCCCAATGAGATCCTGCTTGCCCTGTTCCTTACGGTTTGTTGTGGGCAGCAAGCTCACCTCCCTAGTCTCAATGGGGGTGGCACCTCCTTGGGGAGAAGGGACAAACTCCCTGGATTTGTCACAGAAGGGAAACTGTGCATGCCAAGCCAAATGTTAGGAAAGACACAGAACAAGAAGTGGCTGAGTCAATTGGGCCACCCCTATAGACCTTTCCAGAATGACAGGGAAGGCTATAATAGAGACTGCTTGGAGCATCTAACAGCTGGTGCACTATTCTAGATACTGGGGGCAGCTGCAAGACCACCAGCCCAACTAAAGAAGCTTGCAGTCGTTCAAAATCCAAAGGGGGGAACCCAATCCTACTCAGATGTATCCTGGTGGGGGGTAAGAGAGAATGAGAAATTATTCACCAAAAGCACAGAGAAGGACCTCTAGGGCTAGAGGGGAAGCTTCACAGGTCTTGCCCCAGTAGCAGTTTCAAGGTCAACATATCCCAGAAAGCAATACAACACTGGGATTGTCAGACAAGATCAAGGCACAACTAAGGAACAGAGAAGGACCAAGAATTGTGCATAGGGACTAAGCTACCATGAGACTGTGCGCAATCTGAAGGTCACTGGAACAGCCCAAGAGTTTATGATATATCTTAAGGAATGGACAATGGATGCTTTTAGAGAAGGCTATCACTGTATTGCTCTGTTTTTCTCATGCCGACTTTTTAATAGAAGAACAAATTACCCTGGTAATTTTCTGTCGACTGGAAGTTCCTCCCACAAATTCCTTATCTTTGATCAACTCTGATATCCTGAGCAAGCTTTGGAAACTTTTCATAGCAGTGGGTGCTGTGTCCCTCAACGGTCTCTGTTCGTCCTCGACTATGACATTGACATCAGCATAAATGGCACTGTGACAAACCAGAAGGTGTCTCACCCACTAGTCCCTGGGGATCTGTCATCCAGGTGGCCAGGATACAGCCATCGCTTTTGGATACAGTTCCTGGGGGTGGACCAGTGCGGGAGGATCACCTGGGTGAGGGGTCTTCAGGGAGTGGGAGTGGGACCCCCCTTCCCGATAACACCTTTACCCCATACTAACAGGTAAAATACCTAGGAACTCTACCCTCCATCCCCCTTTTACAACACAAACACTTCCACGCGGACAGCCCGCTATGGGAGAAAACATACTAACACCTGAGCAGTATACCCGACGTGTCCCAATACAAGGTCACCCACCTGACTCACATTAAGCTTCCCCACACAGATAAAAGGCGGAGCATGAGAGCACACTCTGAGTGAGTCAAAGCACACGAGGAAACAGCAGTTTCGGGACAGCAGCTGAACGACAGACAATAGATGGCAAAATAGAAGGGGATTGCAAGGAGGGAAGTTCCCTTGACCTTTTTGACAAGGAACCGATACTTTCCAGAGTCCTCCAGATTACAATGCGTAAGACCAGGAAAAACAGCCTGAAGAATCCTGCATTGTGTGTCAGATACCCGGGGCCCTCCCACGTCAATAATCAAGGCGGGCAGAAGCAGCAGCCACTGTGGACCGTCCTTGGCTCCAAGAACAAAACAGTGTCAGTGAAATCAACACAGCCAATGAGTTGGAGAGACCGGTACAAGACAGGTCTGAGTTGAAGCCAAGGTTGGAAGCAGCAACATTGTATAGCGAACGCTGGAACGAACATTGTTAAAACGTGTGTGATAAAAGACGCAAGTAAAGTTGAACTGCTGATGAGTGATTGAACTCTGAAACCAAGATACGATAACTTTGACAGAGCGGTCCGGCACCGCATGGGTGCTCAATCAAAGGTCTCTCCAAGGTATCCATCCAACTGAGAAGTGACAGAAGTGAAACTTGAAAGAGTTCTATATCTACAAAGAATTGTGAATCGATGTGGTCCTGCGACGGGTCAAGCAAAATCCCATGCACAGTCCAAAGTCTTAAATTTTGATGAAGTAAAGAAAGTTTGGAAAGTAGATAAATTGGTCCAAGCCCGGCGGAGGGGGGCCTAGGGTGAACAGTGAACCATGCAAGAAATTGTATACATGAAAACCCTGAGAACATTATGTTAAAGTGGGTCTGAGCCCGGCAGAGGGGGCACAAGGTGAATGGTGAATCACCTGAGAAATTGTGCACATGTTAATCCTAGGAAGGAACTTTAATATTTGTTTGTCGCATGACACCCTCTGAAATAAGAGACTTTGAATGTCAAAGAGACTTTTGCACAGAAGGCCCTGATGCTGAGGTTTTGAACTAACATTATTTCCCACAGTGTTTGTATTTCGAGCTAAGGTTGCCAATAGGTTAATTAGTATAAGAGCTTTTATTTTGCCAAAACTTTACTAGGACTGCTTTATTATTTGATGGTCGTAGCTTGCTCCTATCTTTAGATTTAGGATTAGATAGGTGTTTTTCAAACCCAACTGAAGTTCAATAAACACCCTTGAACTGTGATCACCTGTGTCTGTCGTACTGTTTGATACCATGCGGCACGCACTGTGCCCGTAGCCTCAGTTCACATTTTTCCTCTCACCAGCACAGCGGCATTAATAGAGAAGGTGTACATTCTCTCCTAATAGAGGGGTAGGTTGGGAGTAATTTGTTATTCAATGGATCGTGTCCTCAGCATGTATTCCTCATCTTTGATAAACTCCCATAGCAGTAGTTTGAGGAGGTGTGAAAGGAGAATTTATCTTTGATATATGCTGTGTAAAAAAGCTTTTCCAAATCTGGTGTCCTGACCCGATAGAGAATCCAAGCAATAGTGCTTTGTGAAGGTATGCAACAAAAACCAGATGGCAGGACTGCAAATATCTTGCACTGATATCCCTCTCTGGAGGGCTGAGAAGTAGCAACCTCTCTAGTGGAATGTACCCTTAGACCTTCAGGGACGTCTTTTCCAGCCAGATGGTAGCATTTCGGAAATGCACAGGATGATTCAGCGATTATTCTGTAAACGCCTGTCCCATCCTGTGGCCTGTATAACCTAAAAAATGCTGATCAATCTGTTTTTATCCAGAGAGCCTGTTAATATAAAAGCGTAACGCTCCTCTTTAGATGGAGGAGGAGCAGGGTATAAAGTAGGCAAAACAATTTTATGCGCCAAATGGAATTCTGAAACCACCTTGGGCAGAAACAAAGGTTGAACCCTCAAAACTACCTGGTCTTTAAAAATATCCATAAAGGGTAATGGCTGTCAAAAACAGAGTTTTTAAAGAAAGCATCCTGGAAGGACAGGAATGCAAAGGCTCAAAAGGAGCGCCCATACTAGATTGAGGTACCAGACCAGAACAATAAAGGGAACCGGTGTAAAGATATTGGTCAACCCCATCAGAAATTGGATGGCAATATGGACTTTGAAGTAAGAGCCCTGTTCCAGCCAACGATTGAAAATGGAGAGCGCAGCCAGATAGCCCTTAGCCATAGAAACTTGAAGCCCCTAATGGGTCAGATGCAGAAGAAATGACGACACTGATGGTGTGTCACAAGTGAATGGACCAATTTCATCATCTCTGCACCAACTGCAAAACTTGTTTCAACGGAAGCGGTATAGCGATTTCATCGAAAGCAACAACTCCATCAAATCTTCAGGAAGGTCGCAATCTCTATATGTTAACCTCTCAGAAACCAGGTATGAATGTCCAGGGTCCCAATTTCTGGGTGTAAAATGTGACCTCCCTCTTGCAAGAGCAGATCCTCTGTTTGGGGAAGACTAATTGGAGGGCAGATGGACATTTCCAGAGGTTCCGGGTATCACATGCCCCGGTCCCAATCCTGGCCAATCAGGATCACAGACTTCACAAACTTTCGGAAACCTTCTGAGAACATGATGAATGACGGGGACTGGTGGAAACGCGTACAGAAGCGAAAAATCCCAAACCATCTACCAACGCATCTCCCAGAGATCCTCTCGGAGGAAATTCCCTGGTGCAGAACAGGTTGCTCTTTCTGTTGACACTGGACACGCACAGATACACTTGAGGGGTTCCCTAAAGGGTGAAGATCTCTTGAAGGACTTGCTGAGCTAACTGCCACTTGTGGGATACTGTGCTCTGCCTGCTCAGAGCATTCACCACTGTGTTAACTAGGTGAGCTGCTAGCAGAGAGATTCCTTCTTGCAGTGCCCAAAACCAGAGCTGCATTGCTTCTCTGCATAGTGGTAGTGACCATACACCTCCTCTCTGGTTGAGCTAATGCATGGCCACTGTGTTGTCCGTCATTATCAGGACGTTCTTCCCCTGCAGAGAGGGTAGAAAGGCCATCAGCGGTAGTCTGATTGCCCTCAGCTCCAAAAGGTTGATGTGTAGTTTGGGTTGTGACGGAGACCAGCACCCACTGTAAGGAACTCATGTTGGCAACAGTAAAGACAGACAAGTGATCACAGTTCAAGGGTGTTTATTAAACTGCAAATGCAGGGTGGAAAAACACCTAATCTAAACCCAAATCTAAGATGGAAGCAAGCTTCGACCATCAAATGAAAAATAAAGCAGTCCTTGTGGCGTCTGTCAAAGTAAAAAGGTCAATACAAAAAACAAAACTATTGCCAAATCCTTGCAACTAATTAAAGAAAGAGTATGGGATAAGAAAGAAGTGTTCACAAATAGGTCAGGATTTGATTGCCAGGGGTCTTCCTTCCCCGCGTTTTGAGCACAGGACAATGTGGATCTCCTGGGGACAGCACACATTCAAGCTTTCCCAGCACAAGCCAACAGTTTCGTTCCAACTATCAGGTTCTTCGATGGTTAAGTCTCTTAACAAAAGTCTCTTGCCTTCGATGGCCTGATGCTTTCAACAAACACAAAGTTCTGTCCCACGTACACTTTGGGTGAAGGCTTCACCTCCGGGTCCCCCTCTTCTGGGCGTAGACCCCTCACAAGTCGTATTCAACAAAATCAACCAAACAGTTCCTTTCTCAATTAACTTTGGGTGCTGAATTTCCACCCCTGGATGTCCCTCCGTCAGGCTCGCCCCCCTAGGCTTCTTGCATTCACAAAACGTATTGTCCTTTTTAAACAGGTTGGGTTTCGCCCCTTTTTGTCAGCCTCCCTCTGCCGGGTTCACTCATGCCAACTTTCGGCCAAACAGCCCACTGTGGACATCCCTTGGTCGGGTTCACTACTGTCATCACACTGTTCATAGGGACTTCAGGCCACGGCCCTTTTTGTTAGCATTTATCAGCCGGGTTCACTCCTGGCACCCTTTGCCAAACAGTTCACTGTATTTCAGAACTTTAGACTTGGCCCCTTTTTGTTAGCATCCCTCCGCCGGGTTCACTCTTGGCATCATTTACGACACACAGTTCATACGCTAGTTTCACCAAGCGGGACTCATCTCCCTTTCCTTTGCATTCATCTGTCGGTCAAAGACTTTCGATGGTATAGAGGATTCTACAAGACCCCTGTATGACCACTGACACCTCTTCCCAAGGCCTTCTGGTTCCAGTATTCTCTACCATTGAGTAATCGCCCAGAGTTTCCTGCGGGAGCACTCACATGGTGCCGGATGCCTGTGCTGCTGGTTTTCCCCCTCTTTCATCAATAGTTTCTTTAAACCTTTCAAATTTGCCTTTGGCTACTTTTCGTTCAACACAGTTCAGTTTATCGACTCTCCCCTCGACTCACCGGCTGTGATGAACCACCTGGCTTTCCTTCTCTCTGGAGTCAAGGTTGGTACCTCTGAGTCTCTCCCCAGCTTTTTAATCAGCGGAGGAGGGTCTCTTGTACCATTGACATCATCTGCAATGCACGCTGGCTATTGTTCTCAGTCTTAGGTTTCCATCTGCGGAGGGCCTTGGTCAGAAAAGGCAAGGTCGCTTCTCTCCTTGTCACCCTCTTGGTATGCGCAGTCATTCAGCCTCCACTTGAACTGCCGTGCTGAGTTAGCTCTCACGTCGTGCGGTCTGCCTTGCTCATCCTATGCTCTCGTGCTCTGCCTTTTATCCCTGTGGGGAAGGGAAATGGCTGCCGGGGGTGGGTGATTCTGGTCAATTGCCTGACTTTGCCTGACCCGTGTATTGGGACATGTCAGGTAAACGGCTCTGGTGTTAGTCTGTTGTCTTTCGTAATGTGCGAAAGTGCTTGTGACAGAAGGGGGGGGGTAATGGTTTGGAATATCCTACATGGTAGGATGGGGAAAAGGTGTTGAAAGAAGAGAGATATCGCATCTCATTCCCCGAGGACCCCTCCCCCAAAATACAGGTAATCCTGCCCGACTGGTCCGTCCCCAGGGACTGGATCCAATAGCAATGGCCGTGTCCTGGCCACTTGGATGACAGATCCCCCAGGGACTAACTAGGGAGACACAGACAGGTTTCTCACACTGCTGATCGACGGATCGTTGGTATGTGCTGCCCAACCTGTAAGGACGACGTCCATAACTACCGTTATCTACAGCCATGGTTGTCAAAGAGGTTCAGCTTTCAACATGTTCTTCTCGCAGGTCCACCTCAGAAGATCCTGAGCAACTTTGATCGGGACCTGAATAAGGTCTGTCATTATGCCAGAGAACTGTGACAATTGGGATCTGAGGGCCCACTGGAGGGATCTCATCCTCAGATGTGCCTCTGGCACCAGGAAAATGCAGGATGCCATAAGGCCCAGCAACCTCAGAAAATCGAAGGCCGGTAGACGTTGGGCACTCTGAAATTTGCATACCATCTGCGAAATGTGATGAGCTCTTACCTCGGGTGGCAAAGCTTTCCCCCCCAGGAAGAGTCCAGGACTGCTCCAATGAATTGCAGCATTTGGGAAAGTGTCATGTGGGACTTCTTGAAGTTGAGCGAGAAGCCCAGTTTGTGTAGAGAGTGGCAGGAGCTGTCTAGATGCTGTAGATCCTGTTCGGGTGAACAGTGTTAGGGAGAATTCTCATAAATGTGCCAGTTCCTCCCACCTCAGAGCCCTCCAGCTCTTTTGCTAAATTTTGGGACTTTGAACTTTTAATTCTGTTTGTTTTCCTTCTGTATTTTCTTTGGTTATGGAGTTTTAGACAATTCCATAGGCATCATCTTTTTATTTGTGTCACACAGCACCCTCAGTGCAGTGGCACAGGGAAACCTTTTCAGGATTTCCCAAGGTTTAAATACCTTCTCTGGGCTAAACTACTGTTTGCCAGAGTAAGTAAAGTGAAATTGACTTTACTAGTCTTTTTAAATTCCTAGACCCAGCACACCCTATCTTACAATAGAGTGCTGGAGGGCTTACTTAGTATCCCATGTGTCTAGATGCTCATGTAGCAGTCAAATGCTACCCTTTCCTCTCGAAATGGCTGGTGGCAGTGGTTTTACAACGAACTGCCATGATTTTCCCGACCGCGAACACCAGTAGCGTTAAATCGCGGGAGCCATGTTTTTCAAGATGGCATCTGAGCCCCCTCTATTAAAAAACAGGTCCCGGTCTTCTTTTTTCGCCGTTTCTTGGAAAGGTCCTTCTAGAGTTTTACTCTGCGCGCCAAACCAGGTTTGGTTCCTTTGTTCATTCGCCTTTGGCGGGCTTCAGGACTGAAGACCGCCTCCGGCGCCTGAGTGTCTGGGGTGGGCAAAAAGTGAGGGAGGAGCCTGAAACTCCCTGTGGTTAGTCTTCTAGGAGACCCAAATGCACTCTTTGGTGATTGCCTGGCTGACTGTCCGGAAAGGACAGCCACCCTGCTAAGTGAGTGACAGCTAGACTGGAATGAATGGGAGAGAACTGAATAAAAGGAGAGTCTCTTGGCTTGGAAGGCAGAGTCGACCACTGGAATGAAAGAATCGAAGACGAGCTTGAAGAGGACGGCTGTTGCAACTCCTGGACTGTTGGTTTACCCGGTGCAGCCCTGCTGCAGGTCCGAATCACTAAGTTCATCTCGACAGAGAAGCCCTGCAAGGACGACTTCTCCCTTTGAGTTGGTGGGACCAATCAACTCGACACTATGGTGCCTAAAGACAAGCTGGTGGCAGCAGTTACATATGTATAATTTTTGGAGTACTTTTAGTGTGCACATTCACGTTTACTGCATCTGACTACTAAACATGGCTAGTGCCCCGAAATGGCCATGTCCCGAGGATTTTCGCTTGTTCTTTAGCCATATTGTTTCTTTGCCTTCTTCCTGCCTTCTCAGGTCAGGAAATCCCTAATATGGTCATGCATTTGCCCAGGAAAGCAACTGTTTTCATGGGCTAGTGCATTCCATTTGTGCGTGGACACAAGAAGTATGTTAGGGAGAATTCTCAGAAATGTGCTAATTTCCCTGTACCTTAGAGACCCCTAGCTCTTTTTGCTGGACTTTAGCACTTTTAATTTCTAACCTGGAGCGAGTGAGACTTTTTAACACTCTCTCATGTGGCACATGGAAGTCTCTTAGATTTCCCAAAGGTTTAAAAACTACTGTTTCCAAGAGCAGTGAAGTGAAATTGACTTTACTTACATTTTGTAACTTTCGCCGCAGGAAGATAGCTCACCGGCAACGTGCTTGCCTTGGAAGCAAGACGACGCGAAGCAGAACAGGTTCGATCCCCAGTTCCGCACTTAGAAACCTCTGGGTATTTAAGCGCGTTATAAATAGGCAACTAAGACAAAAAACAATTACACACCTAAAAAAACAAAATTCCTGTAACAGCGCCTCGATGCCCGCGGGCTGAATGAACGCCTCAAAAATGCAAAAATAAATAAAATAAATAGACCCAGCACACACTATTTTACCATAGGTGCTGGAGGGGTTACTTCCCTTTGTCTAGTTTCTCATGTAACATTTTTATGTTACCCTTTCTACAATTAATGGCTGGTGGCAGTGGTTTACTTTTTACTACCATTGTGTGTTTTTACTGCAGGCTGCAATTGCAGCTGCAGTAAGACACCCATGGGTGCCCATTTTGTCAAAATGGCCCTGGTCTTCTTTCCCCCCCCCATTTCTTGTTGGAAAGGTTCTTCTTGAGACTTACTCTGTGCGCCAAACCAGGTTTGGTCCCTTTGTTCGCTTTGCCTTTGGCGGGATTCACTAATGAAACCCGCCTTTGGCTCCAGTGTGTCTGGCAGGGGCAGGAAGTGAGGGAGGTGCCCAAAATTCCCTGTGCTTAATCCACTTGGTTAAGGAATGCACCCAAAGGTGACTGGCCGGGTGACAGTCCTTGGAGGACAGCCACCCTGCTCTGTGCTTGACAGATAGGCTGCAATGAATGGGAGAAACCTGCATAAAAGGTGAAGCTTTTTGGCTTGGAAGGCAGAGTCGACCACTGGACGAAGGAATCCGAAGAAGAACACGGAAGAGATGCCTGCTGCAACTCCTGGACCGTTGGTTTGCCCGGTAAAGCCCTGCTGCTGTGCTGAAGCTGCAAATTTGTTTTGACTAGAGAAGCCCTGCAAGGATGACTTCTCCCCTTGAGTTGGTGGGACCAATCAACCCCAAAGTGAACTCGTTTGGACATCCTCTCAGAGCTGTCTGTACTTCCACTGCTGCTGCTGCTGGAACTGATGTGACAGGGAGAGGAACACCAAACCAAGTGGATTGCTTAAGTGGGACCAAAGCGCCAGGAAGAGCCGCCGGACTTCCCTGAAGCAGGACTAACCAAGCATGAGCCACCTCAACAGAGTGCTGGACCCCAGATGCGAGGAAATTCTAAAGTGTTATCCGAGAACCGCAATGTTGCTATTTGCTGTAGACGCGAGGAGCTAAAACCGCAAAGAGCCACTGAATTGAAGTTAGCCATTGCTGCCACTGACCTTCCCATTGCAGAGCAGAAGTGCCCAGAAGTTCGACCTCTTATCCCCAAGACTCAGGCACAGGAACTGCAGGATCTGCACAGCTGTACAGGAACAGAAGCTAGCTGGAACCATTTCTTCTAACCAAAGGTACAGTGAACCCAAGAGGACTTACCTCTTGTTGGGTAGCCTTTCTTGTTCTCAGTTGATACTTGTCTTGGTTGCCCTTGCAGAGTTGCTTGCAGCTTTGCCCCTCACAAACCTCCCGGTTTGGGGCCCTTCAAGTGATTTTATTTCTACACACCTTTCTCAAAACATTGTGCAAGACTTTAACTGACCTGAAAAGAAGATCTTCAGCTCCCCTAGACTTTGCTCAACTAACACTGGCTGTCCTGGCTCCCTGAGAGATGCTTCTTACCTCTGACTTTGTATTTTACCCTTCCCCCAGGAAAGGGTTAATTTATTTTGCAGTGGAGGGTTTAAAAAGTACTTGCAAGTTTATGAATTATTTTATTATTTTTTTAACCTTTGTTTTATTCCGCTATCTAACCTTTGTATCTAACCTTTGTACATTGCTCTAAATGTACCAGTGATAAATCAATGTCCACAGTGTCCTAGCTATTACAGTCACATGAGGGTGTCGAAGTGTCTGTGTGCCCTCCCCAATGGGTATCAGCTGATGAGATAAACTAAGAGTTTGTTTTGAAATATAGATTGAAGTGTTACATGTTTTGCTCCCTTCTGAAGAAGGCTTGTATAACTGACTGTTAAATTAATTGTTTAATCAGGAAACCTTAGTGTAAGTGTTTATTTGAATACTTGTCATTGTGAATCTCTGTGTAAAAACCCTACTGCTCACATTGACCCCTCCTGAGATAAGCATGGCTACTCAGCCCCACTACCAACCTGTGTAGTACAGACTTATACCAAAGGTTGGGTTACCTATTGCCAGTAGGACAAGGTTGCTGTAGTCTCCCAAAGAGTACTGCACACAATCTTACCTAACTAAGTAGGTAGGACTGTCTGGTCCCATTCTACAACTGTGGTGCCTGAAAGTCTAATGTGCATGCATGAGTGAACCCCCACAGTGGTCCCTGATTGGACCACTGCTGGCTGAGTGAGTGGTGCAGATCCTTACCATTGGTGGACGGGTTTTTGCAATGAGCCTGGATTTGGATTAAGAGGACCCCTCCTGCAGCCATTCCATAAGATCAGCGTTAGAGACAAGTATCCTGTGTAGCCGTGCAGCCGACTGAAGACACGTGGATGACTCCTGAAGAGGCATGGAGACTTTCTACAACTGTCCTGGTGCAGCCCTGCTGGACTACCTGATCTGAGAAGGTCCTCTATGATGCTTCGACGGTTGGACTGGTGGGACCAACCAGTCTTGACGTCTTCTTGCATTCCTGCAACTTTGAGCCTTCAAAATTGTCCCTGGATCAACGGGTCGACCGACCAGCTCTGAATCAGGCTACTGCACCAGAAGCATCACTGTTCAGTGATTTAGTCTGGAACTTCGGTGGTCGCCAGCTCGTTCTACAAATCACCTTCCTGCACTGGTTTCAGCTTTCCAGAATCAACGGATCCTGTCCTGGAAGGTCTTCTTCGATCGTGACTGGAGATACGACGGCTGTCGCACATGTGCGAAGAGTGTCACTGGAACCGGCTTCCTTCCGCCTGGTAGTGTTTCCTCAAGAGGCCTGCATTGGTGCCTGCTGCATTTATTTTTTCGGAAAGGGTTGCACTGCGCTCCTGGACCTGACGAGAATCTTCCTTGAACCTGCAGCTCCTGGGCATCGTTTATCGCATCCAATGGCGGGAAAACCTACCTCCAGCGACTCCCAGTCTACCTATCAAGTCACATGGGAAAATCGGAGAAAGTGTGGTGAGTAAGCGCAATACTTACAACCATCTCTATCCCCCTATAATACATTTTGTGAACAGCTTTGATTTATTCTGTTCCCTCGCTTTTTAAATGTTTGGTTTTGAGAAGTTGATTAGGAATGTGCTAAACAAGGGGCCCCCGATGGGTGGAAAAAAATGTGAGGGAGAAAGATTTGTTGCTATACTTGCTGGAGTTACATGATCAATTTGGGCATACGATGAAGCATACTCGTGGTGCGATGCTAATGCTGCCTTTATGTTGATTGGGTTTGGTTTTTATGAAAATAATTAAGAGATTTTTTTATTTTTTTATTAAACCTTTGGTTTAAAAGTTGTAAGAAATTGAAAAAGTATCTTTTAGGGGGTTTTGGTAAAGTCCTGTCTTAGACAAGACTTTAGAAAGTGAATGAACAGGGTTTCAGCCCTTAGGTTTAGCCCGAACTACCCAAAGGTTTTATGGCTATGGCTGAGCAGCCACGCTTAGTCTTGGAGGGCAGAAGGGCTGTAGTGAAGCACACAACTCTCAGCATACACTTAGTTCAATGAATCACTCATACTCAGGAGAATAGCTCAGCGGCAACGTGCTCACATTGGAAGCAAGACGACACGGAGCAACACAGGTTCGATCCCAGTGTCCACGCTTAGAACCACCGGGTATTAAGCATGTTATAAATAACCAATCATATCATAAACACAGAGGTATATATAAGCATTTATTTTATATACACTAAGGCTTTAGCAATAAAGCAAGCAAGGACTAGTCACTGTAAATCATACGAGACACATACAGTAGCAATATTCACAGTAGCCAATACTTTTAGAATAGAAAAGGCAAAATAATCAAGGGTAGTGTAAACCGGTAGCAAACTTTGATTTAGCAACTAGAAAAGGCTTTAGCTCACCCTACCTTACAAAGTCCGCCCCTGCACTATGGGACACTGGTTGGCCCAAGGCGGATGAAGATGAGGCAGGAAACAGGACAGTGTTCCAGAGGATAGAGTCCAGCAGGTACTCTACACATTTGCAGGCAAGTTTTCTCCAAATAAGGAAATCTGAGATTTCCCTTACAGCAATGCCCCAAGGACCAATGTCTTCAGGCAGAAGGGAGCCCAAAGGGATGTCCACCCCAATGGGACTTGAGCAAGTCCGGGAGCTGTGCAAGAAGGAGCTCAATGCAGCACCCAGGAAGACGGGAACAACGCAGAAAGCCCCAGGTGAGTACCTAGGAGCGAGGCAGTACCTTTTCGTGGAGAGGACTATGCAGCAGGATGGTTCCCAATGGAAGGTGACAACAGACCCCCCCGGTTCGGGTTTCTTGGCTTTACCGGCTGAAGAAGGAACTCTGGCCGGAACAGACTGTTGCACTCTTGCAGTGGGACGATAAGTGTTCCTTCACAAGTTTTGGGATAGCGACGATTGTCGTCCGGCAAACTTCTCTCAGGTTCTCAGTCCTCGAATTGGCTGAGGGGATATCTAGGAGCAGGAAAGAGTCACTGCAGGGGCAGAAGAATGCCCACAAGGTTTCAGCCGAAACCATGCTTCACAAGACTTGCACCACCAAAAGGCACAGGTCCCAGTGCATTGGGAGTTTGCAGGACTGGAAGGTTGCAGCCCTTTGCGGGATAGCGCAATATGCAGTTCGTCTTGGAACCATTAGGCCCACTGTTAGGGAGAACTCTCATTTCTGTTCTAATTTCCTTCAACCTTAGAGACCCCCAGCTCTTCTGCTGGATTTGAGGACTTTCGAGAAATCTGTAGTCAAGTGCAACCTCTTTAAACCGGACTGAAGCTCCAGGAAGATCCTGAGAACCCACCCGAAGTAGGACGACCGAAGCTCGAGTCACCTCACCAGAGTGCTGGACTCAAGGAGTGAAGGAAGCCCATCCAGTGTCCAAGATCCATGGTGGTGCTATTTGCCGGTAGCTGAAACCGCAAAATGCTGCTGTACTGAAAAGGGCCCGCAGCTGCTGGCAACCACCGAACTGCTGTGCAGGAATCCTCTAGACGTACTCCTTGTCCCCACGACTGATGCCAAGGAACACAGGATCTGCAACACTGCAACCAGGACAGAAGCCATATGGATCCTCTTCTTCTAACCTAAGGTACTGTTCTGACTAAGGGCTACCTACCTCTTTGTAGCTTGCTTTTCTCAGTTGAGACTTGCAGTAGCTGCTTTGCTAGAGTTGGTTCCAAGTGTAAATGTTCACAAGTGTAACAGCTTGTGGGCCAACTGTTGTTTTTTTCTACAACATGCTATCTAAGAAGTGCCTCAGTTCCATAGACTGTTACAAAATTGACTTTGGCTGTCCTGGCTCCCTGCAGACTCTTCTGACCAATTAACTTTGATTCCAACTGTCCCTCATAGGTGATACATTGGTTTTGAACCAATATTGCTGGGAAAGGTTTTTATCTAGACTTCATTGGGAGATTTAAAAGTGATCAGATTCATTGAGAACCTGTTGACCTTTTTCCTTCCCTTAACCTTTCCTTTCGACAACCTCAGAATTTTACAAAGTGCAAAAGTGATATGTAAATGCCAATACTGTCCTAGTTAGTGAAGTCACCCAGGGTGTAGGAAGTGTGTATCCAGCATCTCTAAAGAGTATCTACTTGCTTAGCCCCGATCGTGAGAAAGTAATCTGAAGTATTATTTTGATTGTTGCACATTGCCCTTTTTAAAGAATGCTTATTTAAAACTGACTGTTTAAAAAATAAATGTTACTAGAAAAACTTGTGCAAGTGTTATTTGGATACTTGTATGTGTGGATTTCGATGCTACAGTTCTACAGCTCACATTTGCCCCGCTTGAG
The DNA here is from genome assembly GCF_040938575.1 of Ambystoma mexicanum. Taxonomy (NCBI): domain Eukaryota; kingdom Metazoa; phylum Chordata; class Amphibia; order Caudata; family Ambystomatidae; genus Ambystoma; species Ambystoma mexicanum. The sequence goes on along the minus strand of NC_090929.1, from coordinate 112,626,750 downwards.
AGAAGTCTGGCTGCTCCGTCACACTACCAACTTGTGTAGAACAGACCTATACCAATAGGTGGATTACCTAATACCAAGAGGACAAGACTGGAGTAGCCTCCCACAGGGTTACTGCATACAATCTTGCCTAAAACCCACCAGTTCAGGGGATGAAGTCGTCTTCAGGAGATCGTCCCTGTAATTCAGAATTAAGTGTCGGGTCAGCAGAGGTTACTCAACAGCTCTGGCGGTCGCTTGGAAGTTGAGGGATGTCCTTCCGCGAATTCCTCTTCGAATCTTCAGTCCAGTGATCAACTCAGAGGTTCAGCTCTAGGACCCTCAACATTTATGCAGGTAAACCGGCTGGACCCACTGATCATCAGACATGCATCCATTCAAACATGGGGGGGTGGCTGTCCAATGGGGACAGCCAGCCTCCCATAGTTCTAGGCAGGCATACTGCAGGACAAAGCCAGGGGAGTTTTGGTCATCTCCCCTGCTTCCTGTCCTTTCAGGCACTCCGATTCTTTGCAGGCTTTCCAAGGAAAGCCTGCCAAAGACAAAAGACCCATCAAGACCTCTCCCACCCAGGCAGGTAGAAGAAGACACAAGAAGTGCCAAGTCATCTTGAACAGGGCGTAGAAAGATACAGGCGCCATTTTAGGCAAATGGTGTCCCTGGTGCGATAAAAGTCCACAAAAAGTCACGCAAGAAGGTACACTGCCACCAGCCTGCCAGATAAACTTGGAACAGTAACTAAATGTGACTGGAAAAAGGAGACAATGTTTCCCCCTCAGCACTCCACTTAAGGTGGGGTGTGATGATCTTGCAAAATAAAACACAAGGAGGGCACAGAGTGTCCCCCCTGCTCTGGCAACAGTATGTTATCACAGGAAATATGAAAATGGAAGCTCTAGGGGCTCCCAGCAACACTGCACAGAAAGTGATGGTGCTGCAATAGCAAAAGGTAGATGCCAGAAAAAATGGAGGAAATCTTAATTCAATTAATAAGTTACGAAAAGAGGCAAAAAGGCTTCCGAGGGTCAGAGTAAAAGGAGTGAATTTGGAAAAAGATTCCCACTCACTCGGGAGAATCAGTCAGAAAATCTGATAGTCCAGCAAAAAGTCTGGGGGATTCAAAGAGGGGAGAATTAACACTTAAATGAGATTCTACCCAACAGTGTCCTACTTACCTGTAGAATCCTTGGGAACTCTTCTGGAACATGTTTCACCACCACAATAATTCTTCCTGCCTATGACCCCTCTCCTCGAAGGAACTTTTGAGCAGAGGGCCTCATTCAACACAGGGACTGGACTTATAACTTGGGGGCTTCATTCTTGTGAACTGGTTTTCCTTACGGCATAATTACTTAACTGCCTTTGTTGAAGTGAATTGTATGCATGGTAGGGAGTTTTACAAAATTCCACCTACGGTAGTACTATAGAAGACTCTCACTTGGGACACAGGTATCCAACTCTTAGTATAAGCCTGAACCACCCAGGTTTTGTTGGTAGCAACAGCTGAGCAGCCAGGCTCGTTTTAGGAAGAGGAAAGGGCTGTAGGCAATACACAGAACCTGGAGTATACACATAGGCCAAAGAGACACACTAAAGTTCTATACAAATAATAGTTTATTCTATATATACAGTAGGTAAGTAATTGATCAGCGAAGTAGATACTATAAAGCCAATTACATGGTTCTCAGTAAGTAAACCACTTTGTAATACCTTTGAATTGCATACTGCCATTTAAAAAAAATAAGTAAAATACTTTTGTAATAACTGTTTCAGGTAAAATAAATGAAACAAAACCAACACACGTTAAGTAAATACTTTGCAATAATTTCAGAGGCCTAACATTTATGAAGTCCATCCCTAACTAGTTAGGAGTGTCGCAGAGTCAGTTTGGAGGGCAAAAAGGTAAGGCACAAGCTGTAGAAAGTTCAAATGTTCCAGAGGAAGTCTTCTGTAACATGTAAGTAATAATCTTGGTTAGAAAAGAGGTCAGGGACTACGAATAAGTCTCCCTGTGGGCTCACATGCATTAGGCCTGGGCGAACGTGCATGGGCAAACGCTCAAACAAACAAAACACAAATCGGCACTCCAGCAACACAGAAGCAGCAATTCAACTCTATGTAAGTTCTACCATGAGTCTCACAGTACCGTAGGAGTGAATAAAGAAGTTGCGGCACAATGTCCCATGATACAGCAGTTGCTGACTCAGTCACTGGATTCTTGGTCAGGCAGACAAAAGAAGGGACACTGGAGTGGATCTCGCAGCAGCAGTTGAGTGAAGACTGTCTCAGCAACGGATTCTTCTCGGTTCTGTGATTTTGGCGCCTTTTGGAATGCAACAGTGACGAATGATTGCCACCCGGTCGATTCGTCTCACCTACTTGGTCCTGTACACTGGTGAGGGGACTTCAAGGAGTGGAATCATTCCTCTGGAGATCCGGAACAAGTCCACCAAAGTTTCGGGAGGAGTTGATCTTCAGAAGACGGTGCGCTGCACTGTGGCGACAGGTCCCAGGGTATTGGTGGCTTGCAGCCCATGAAGGTCACAGCTCGTCGTGGGATGGCTCAAAATGCAGGTCATCTCAAGACCGATTGGTTTCACCAGTCTAAACGGGAGAGTCGTCTTCAGAGTTCTCCTGATGTTTCGAACAGGAGGGCTGGGGGGACTTGAACAGCAGCGATTACACAGAAGGCATCTCCGGTCATCTGGAAGCAGCTACAGATCTCTCCTCTTCTTCCTTGTCGATTCTTCTGTTCCAGGGGTCAGCTTATCTTCAGCCTCACGATACATGCCTTTTATGCAGGAACGCAGACAATCCGCACCCTCCAGCATTCAGACTCCGGGTGGTGGCTGTCCTTTTAGGACAGCTAGCCCCACAGTTGGAGCTGGTTCCAGGCAGGCACAACAGAAGAAAAAGAACAGTGGAGTTTCAGAGTCCTCCCCTGTTTCCTGTCCTCAGACACACTGGAGCCTTGGCGGGCGTCACAAAGGATTCCCGTTGAGACAAAAGTCAAACCAGGACCTCCCCATGCACAGCCGAAGAAGGAATAAGTAGGAAATGCAAACAAGAAATGGTATAAAAAAGAAAACAGTAACCATTTTGGGTCAATGTTGACCCTTCTGTGCACTACCGCGGCTGGGAGTATAACCTGGAAGTAAAAATTGCACAAAAGTAGGTAGGATACAACCGCTGCCACCAGCCATTCAGGTTAGCTTGCCACTGTAATCAAAAAGTTAAAGGAGCAGTGAGAAAGGGGACAACACTCAACTCATTTTCAGGCTCCCATCTGCCACTTCTTCTCCTTCCCTCATCTCTGTCTGTCTGCTATCCAGGAGTGGTGTGCCACCAACAATCTCTACCTTAATGCCAGTAAGGCCGAGATTCTCCTCATCAGCACACCTGCTCCCTCCTTTCCTATCGCTCTCTGGCCAGCCTCTCATGGGCCTCTTCCTGCTCCCACCTGTGAGGCTAAAAACCACTGGGTCATGTTAGACTCTACAATGTCCTTCTCTCCTCACATCTCTGACATCCCTAAGTCGTCACACTATCAGCTGCATCACCTCAGAGTTATCATTCATTTCCTCTCCTTCCCCCAGAGGCTCACTGTCCCCAGAGCTCTGGTTCTCTCCAGGCTGGACTACTGCAACAGCCACTTTCTAAATCTGCCTGCCTCAACTCTCCGCCCTCTGCAACTCATCCAAAACAGGACTGGGAGACTTATCCTTGGCCTCAAGCCCAGGGATCGTATCTCTCCAGGACAGAAATCTCTGCACTGGCTCCCAGCGGCTGCGAGGATTAAGCTCAAAACCATCTGCATTGTCCACAGGGCCTCAATACCAAACTCCCTCTTCCTAAATATCTTCCTTCTCATGCTCTGTGCCCAATCCATCTCCAACTCCCTCAGGGTCGGTCGATTCTCCAAGCAACAAGATGGTGGTAGATCTCCTTCAGCTGGGGCCTCCCTCTGGAACAGCCTCACTGCCTCCCTGACACTTGAGAACCATCTCCAGTTCCGGAAGCACCTCAAAACCTTCCTCTTTGCTTCTGCTTTCTCTCCTCCTCTCCCCTACTGAACTCCTGGCTGAAACTGAAACTGCACTGGTCACCTGGCTACCCTCTGATCTATGGCCAAAGTTCACTCCCCCGCCAGTTGCACACCTGCGCTGCCTCCCTGGCAAACCCTGCACTCGGGGACTGTTTTCTATATCCCTACAGTCCCCTACAAGCACTTGACAACTGATGTCTGCACTTAACCTTGCCTTGCCACCATCTGGTCGCACTTTTTACTTATTGCTTATTTATGCTATTTATTTTTTTACTGTCGATCCCATGTACTGCACTGCCCCTTCCCCTTTCCCCTGCACTTTCCCATTCCCCCTGCACTTGCGCGATCTCAATTTCACCTGGCCTAGTAAGATCGTTGTCTCTGTCTTCCCACTGTTCCTCCTCCCTTGCCTCACCGCGCCTTGAAACAATTGCGCATAGGCACATTATAAACGCCATATCATATACTATGTAGCCGCTCAGCACTCCACATAAGGTGGAGTGTGCTGATCTCACAATAGGAAAAGATGGGAAGGATAAAATATCCCCTTAAAACAGAAAAATAAAAAGGGAAGCCCAAAGGGCTCCGAGCAACACTGCACAGAGAGTGCTGTGTGATGTAAAAGTCAAAAGACTGATGCCATAAAACCTGGAAGAAAACATTACTCCAAGGAAAATATATTTTAAAAAAATACAAAGTATCCCAAAGGATAGGGTAAAAGAATAAGTGAGTGTGGTAAAAGGTTCCCACCCACTCAGGGAAACCAGCCAAAAATCCAGTAGGCCAACAAAAAGTGCTTGGGGACTCACATGTGGAGGAGATTGTGCATAAAAATGAAAGTCTACTGTAACACTGCATTTCTACAAATCAAAGGTGACCATATAGGTTTTGAAAACGTATTGTTGTGCGATCATATTACCCTGCTGGATTCATTTTTTCTAGTGTGGTTTTGGGCCTATAAAAAATATAGTATATTTGGACTTGCCGGTCCAAGCAGAATCATTGTGTATTTCAAGAGTCAACTCATTGTGGACCAAAAACCAAACACTCACTCCTGAGACTAGGCCTTGACCAATCTCCAGGCTTATCTTGATTGCGTTTGGTAACCTCTCTGACTTCCCCCGTTTATTTCAACTCGGTTGACCTTTTGATGTCGGTCCACCTGACTGGATTTTAGAAATCCATCTTAACACTGGGGAAGATATTCCATTTGCTGATGTTTAGACTCACTATATGAGATGACCCTGCCCTCAATAGATTTTTGCTGTATTGGTTGGGTCTCATGTTATGTTAAAGGTATTTGTACCATGCACCGTCACCGCCGGAAGTGGTCCCCAAGTGCTCTGGAGGATCTGAAAGAGGAGGGGGGCGTTAGTAGGGTGTATCGGGAGTAGGATAGGGAGAGCTGTGGTGTCCTGTTGGCAGCTTCAGTTTGGTTTTCACCGTGCGCTGAGCACGAGTGCGGTTATCGGATCAGTGAGAGTTCCCATGTGTTGTTGAAACAATTTATTTGTTGTTTGTCTGTTGTTGCGGTGTGGTGTAGTACGTGTGGCTTGCTGTGTGGAGAAGTGGTTGTGTGGGTTTCCATGTGACAAGTGTATGTTGAAAGATCAGGTTTTGCTAGTTTTTACAAGTAACAATTGGCAGTAAAAGTCAAT